>NC_024307.1:8662458-8668996 GCF_000523025.1 Cynoglossus semilaevis | reverse complement strand
ATTTGTCTCTAATATGTTCCCAGTGCACATATGAGAGGGGTTATAAATACATTAGTCTTCTCTGTAGCTCTGCGCACTGGGGGGCCGCTGGGCAATCAAGCAGAGTGCAGATCTGCTTTTTACCCAGGCCAACAGTGGCAAAGGGAAGATGGGACAGCGTGTACCAAGCGACACATGCGGTGACTGTGAGCAGGTTGCGGTGTCCCGGAGGTGGCCTGGCCGAGCTGTGCATTAAAGCAAAACCATTGCAAAATAAAAAAACCAAAATACAAAACGATGGGCCAATCCCATGTAAACCTCACATCTCTCATCCTCCCTGATGCGATCCACCGGTGGTTTGAGTCAGTGGTGCGGAAACATCAATTAAAAACATGACGATTATCACTGACTTTGTCATGGGCCTGGAGGAGTCGGACGCCTGTGGGACAGCTGGGTCCACGGCTGGGTCTGAACTTGTTCTCCACTTGGGAAGAAAATCAAATCCTGCTGCATTTTCATCAGCTGTCAGTGTCGGAGAGATATTTCTGCCGGACAGGGCAGGAAATGATGCTATTAGATTACGGCGCCTCACAAGGCCCCCGTCACTTTGTCCTGGTCGGCTACAGATGTTCCATCGATGTAAGTCATCGTAACCATCCATCTTTCCCATGGCTAAGTACCTTCTTTCAGCAGAACCTCCCAAAAAAACAGTTCCGTTCCCCTTGGTCTGTTTGGTTTTGTTACTTCTCCGTCTCCCTGTCGCTCACTCTCTGCTCATGTCTTGGCTTAATTTGCGCCTGCTTTGGGTTCAAACACAAAATCAATTCCGCTAAGGTCAGCTAGGGTCAGTGGCCAGGCCAGAGATGGAGCAAAGTGGATTACTGATTATCATGCAGGCAACATGGCTTCTATATTGGGACATGTGTGACCCAGATAAAACATCAGACGCAGACTCAATCCAAAGATTTCAATGTCGGTGAAAATGCTGGAAAGCGTAAAACAATAAATCAAAACATGATTTAAGTCCTGGAAGAGGCTGTTGGAATATGTTTTTTTTTATTATTTATACCAATAAAAAGTGGTATAAATTCCCACATCTGCTTTAATCAAAGGCACGATGATACGTCACGCTTATTAAAGCAAAAGTCTGAGGAATATATGAAGCTGTAAATTCACAAAGATCTCACGTTAGGTGGTAAGAGGTTCTGGGAAAATGGATGTAGCGTTCAAAGAAAACTGCCACACACTCACAGACGTCATGTACGGTTACTACAGAGACAAAGCCAATTAATATTTAATGCTATGCAGTGTTTTTAAGAACATGTTCAGTGCCATCAACTCTGGTTGTGCAGCTAGTGCAACAAAGAGGCTGGACAGCATGTCACAACAAGCAGAAGGGTTTAGCTTCGGTGAAGTGTCTTTGACAATTCATCAAGTTTTCATTGTAGCACATCATTGTCCTGAAGAAAAAAAAACAATGTTTAGACCTGTCAGCTCAGCGAGACATCTTGTTAGCATGGCAGCTAGCAACGAGTGATAGATCCAGAAACCTGTCTGCTCTTTTCCTGTTGCTCTTTTTTTCAGATTGTGTGTGTGGGAGGGGCTGAGGGAGGGATTTACATGAGAACATAGATCAAAAGTTTGGAAATAAAGTTGTCAAAAAAACAAAGAAAATAGCTAGCTTTGCTGCTTCTGCTAACAAAGTCGTTAGAGCCGGTTAGCCAGTGATTAAAATTCAATAAATTGTGTTAGCTTTTTGTAATTTTAGTGGTCTTTAGGTTTTCATTATTCAAAAAATTCATAAATAATAAATAATTTATTAATAATACTTAACAATTCATCTTTTTGTTTGTTTTTATTATCATAGAAATAGGAGGTTAGAAAACTAGGACCACTTTTTTAAAAAAAGAATTAGACTTTCTCTTTTTTTTAGCTAAAAGATCAAATCAAATTTTGACATTATTAAAAAAAGACAACTATAATTTTGCTTTATCACTGTATTCTGCCTTGTTCTGACTAAATCTATCGATCGATCTGTCTATCTATCAATTAATCGATCTATATATCCATCCATCTGTCTGGGTTATGCTAACAGTGCTCTGAGTGATGCTACGTTACAAAAATCGTAGACAGCAGCTCCAGCTCATGGATGTCCTGTGAGGTGTCCAGTACTGATGTCTCCGTCCGGTATTATTAAACCAAAGCTCGGTTGTCCATTTTCAGCCAAACCCAGTTCACACGATGTCAAACTGAAGACAACGACTCCTGCCTGATGTAGACAGAACTCCTCCCAGATGTTGCTCCACCCTCGCTGTTTGGAGAGCCTTAATTGGGAGATACAGCAGTTGACACGAAGCATCCACAGTATCACCAGCAGATATGTTTGTTTATGTAAATGACGACTTTCCGTTCCCTGATTTATGAGTCTGTGTGGCGACAAAGTACACATGATGAAACGTCAATTGAAAGATTTACACACAAACACATGGCTGTCACTCCGCGCTCCCTCAGAAGCTCTGACGCGCTCACTCCAGCGCTGCGCTTCCTCAGCTCCCTGCGACTCCGTGCCGTCTGTTTTGTAGGCCACAAACTGGATAATTGATTTGCCTTGCTTTTTATTTTTAGATTTGAATGACATTCCAGGGAATTTTTCCAATTGTCATGATCTTATTTGTACTTCCCACGTTGCTTACAAAGATGCCGGTGAGGGATTTGGAGATGAAGTGGAGATTGTTACCAAACAGCTGCTGTTCTTCGGTACATCTTCTTCTCTTGTCCCTGCACTGATCTATCAGTTTCCTATTCTCCCTAGAACCCAAACCAGACTTAACTAATGGAAGGCAGAGGCAGAGAGAAGAGGTTAAAATTAGGTCTCATTATTTCAGCACCACCGCAGTCATGATTGGCTGTTGTGGGTAAGGCCTGTACAGAGACAAGTGATTTGTGCTTTACAAAAATAAAAACCATGGTCTATTAGGATAATATTTGAAAATGCTTTTTTTTTTTTGAGTGGGGAGGTACGTACCATATTGATGTTTTTTTTTTAATTTTGGAGCATGTTCATACTGTACTGTACATCAGTACAAACCTTCATATCCCAAATTACAACAATATGACTTTGAGACTTTAAGACTTTTATTTTCAGCCGTACTTGTACACCAACAGTGACATCACTACTGCCACAAGCTCAACCGTATAAGAATTACGATTATCTCCATAGAGCCAACATTTACAAATATGTCAAATAGACCAATGAACAAACAATAATGCAATGGTACAATAGTGAACAAGTGCAAAGCGATATAGTAACAGCTGCTCTAATAATATAGTATAACCGTAAAACAAATAGAGAAATATTAAACACATAAAACATTTTTATAACAACAGTATAATTGCAATCATATTAATATCGTTATATTATCAAATAAATAGTAGCAAATAAACAGTAATAATATTGTAATAAAGCATCTTGAAATAGGTGTATAGGGATATGCCAGTAATAATATTGTAATAAAGCATCTTAAAATAGGTGTATAGGGATATGCATGGGATTACCTCTTTAAGTCAACCATAGAAGACGTTCATACACTTTAAAATCATTCTTTCATATATAGAGGAATTTTAGTACCAGGCTGTAAAAAAAAAAAATTTGGTTAGAGTTTATGTGACTATGGGAGAAATCCTTACAATAGTGACTTACAAAAAAAAGAATAATTCTTTTTTTGTAAGTCACTATTGTAAGGATTTTTTCAACTTTGAGAAGTATAATGTCACTTTTATAAAGTTTTATCCCGATATAATTTTCTTTCTGACACTGAATACTAGTACAAATACTTTTATAGGCTGGATTTAATAAAGGTGGCACAGCTCTGTGGGAAATGAGGTCACGTTACGAGTGTAGGTGTGAGGACAAGTCAAACCTCAGTCAGGTCACCAAGCAGGAAAATTAATTTTTCATTAGCTTTTCGTTTTCTCATTAACTGAGCTGATTGTGTTAGAAGTTCTGTCACAGAGTATCACGTTGCTTGAATGGCACATTTTCAAGTATTTGAATAAAGTACTGCGTCAAACACAGATACTGGTAACTGTATCAGTGTATCCCTAGTCATAAATAGTAAATACTAAATCAAAGATGTTTCTTATAAATGAGTTCCTCAGATCCACCCTGACACAATATGTTGAGATATCTTAAGAGACAAAGTTGGATATGAAGGAGAAAAGTCACATTTTTCAGACAAAAGTGCGAACAAAGCCGTGACCTCATTCTCTCCCATGAGCGCGTCTTTGGTCTGGAACACTGCGGTCCCAAGGTGTGTGAACCATCAACCCAAAAAAGACACCGATGACAACAAAAGACAAAAGGCTATAGAGGAGTTTTAGAAAAACTATAGTGTGCTCTCTAACCTGTCACACTGCGTTTTGGGGGTCTTGGCCTGTCTGCCAGTAAATATGACATGCCACCAGGGAAGACGCCTTTCGGGAAGAGTCTTAAAATAAACACAGTTGGAGTTTTAGACAGAGATTCCTACTTTACTCTGACTACCTGTCAGCTAACGCTGACAAAAAGTAAACACTCTGGACGATAACTGCTCTTGACATCAGCGGTGCTGTCACGTCAGCCAGTCGCTATTTAAACACACTCTGGTTTTTGCAACTTTAATTACATAAATCCCAGGTTGTGTTCGGGATCACAACTGGCTGCGACTCACAGCCGCACATCCAACTGATACATCCTCAAAAAGTAGATGAAGGAAAAGTATTAAATGATCCATGGAAATGAGGCCCATCAAATCCGCAGTGGAGGTAGCCTCCGGTGGGCCGCACACTCGCTGACCTCACATCCCACACCGCACTCCAGACGCCCCGTACAGATGCTCATTCATGTAAGACGTGTGCCTGGCCCGCGGCTTAATTTGAGTTCCCAACGAGTGAGCACAGTGGCAGAGTGGGCTTCAGAAGAAGGAAGAGGAGGTGGTGGAGTGGGGGGGGGTGCACCCAGGTGACTGTTCGTCAGTTTAGAAGAAGTTCGGGGGGCAGGAGGGGGCATTTATATGCACTCAGCACATCTTTATCCCAGAGGCCAGAATTTACAAATAGATTTCAAATTAGAGCCTCGGCTTTAATTTTCTAACGCAGTGACCCGTTCTGCAGCGGTGTAATAGCAGGTCCCCGTGTGACAATTAGAATGAATCACATCTGAACGGAACCCGCCGTATGTATTCATGCCTCATCAGTAACTGAATTGACATAAATGATTTATCCCAGGGAACTTAAATGCCAACTCCCGCACCGTGCAGGTCCGCCACCCACGAGGCGCTGAGATTCTGCACACTTTTCCACAGCTGACGTGACGTGACGGATTAATGTGTTCGGGGAGAAGGACAACTGTTTGAACTTTTGACCTCTGCGACTGTGATGTGAAATGAGTCACTCAAACAGTTTGAAACTCTTGGGACCTTAAATGTCCCTTTAGTAAAACTCCACTAAAATCTCTTTTATTTACTGAAACTTTTTATTTTATTTTTATCAACATTGTGGTCAACGCCCCATGTGTCGTCGTCTGGAATTCAAATGCCTGAGATGTCCAGTAATTGATTTTTACCACCTGTGGATTTATAGAGGGGTATTCTCCAGGTACTTTCACGGTCTACAAACATGCAGGTTGACTGTTCACTAAATTGAGGGTAGGTGTGAATATGAGTGTGAATCAATTTTTATTACAATGTGTGGCCCTGTGAAGCAGATGGGACTTTTGAAAGGGCAGGGACCAAACCGTCAGCACGTCCGACTTCCAGGGACATTTGTGTAAAACTCGAACGCGTCATTAGTTGTAGCACACAAACGTGTCACAAACGAATCATTAGTCCACCGATTTACCGGCGATGTTTGTCGCTTCA
This sequence comes from Cynoglossus semilaevis, assembly GCF_000523025.1. Lineage (NCBI taxonomy): Eukaryota > Metazoa > Chordata > Actinopteri > Pleuronectiformes > Cynoglossidae > Cynoglossus > Cynoglossus semilaevis. Next base: position 8,663,120 of record NC_024307.1, on the reverse strand, counting down.
TGTAGGGACGAGGGGGGGGTGGAGGGGTGCGGGGCAGATCGGGGTCTATGAATCTGAGTGGGTCGTACCCCCCCCCCCCCAGTGCCATCTGTGTGCATGCTGTGAAGAACCGTCCAGGGTGAGCTTTCACCCTCACCCCATGACTTCTGGGATTGACTCCTCCTGTCCCTGAGATGAGTTTCACTGTAGAAGATAAATAAACAGTTGAATCTCAGTGAAGTCTTCGTGGATGTGACGGCAGCAGCATCTCCAGTCTGTGAAACATCAACAAATACAAAACCGAAATAAGAAGGGATTCCGACCCAGAGGTAGACCCTCCATCTGTCAGCTGAATCATTTATATTCACATACATTTCCATTTAACATCTGCATTCTGTATGCATCCTTAGTTAAGTGTACATTCTAGTAATGGTGTTGATGGCAAAAGGGCCAAATCCCAGAGAAAGTACCGCCATCATTGTAACCCACATTTGAACTTTCGTAGACAATAAGAAACTCAACTCGACGAGGTCTCTAACCACCGCCTCTTTTCACTTGTTATTTAAGATGACAGCAGCGGTAGAAACGTCCTTTGATGAGAGGCGGGAAACTCTCCCTTCAAGGTCTAAATATCATTATGCTCCAGTGTGAATCTCCTGCCACTGTTTTAGTCACAGACCCCT
>NC_024307.1:8658312-8662352 GCF_000523025.1 Cynoglossus semilaevis | reverse complement strand
CCCCCTGCCCCCCCGTACACACGCCGTGCTTCACCCTCATCAGCTTTACTTTCTGTGCTTTTGATTAATCCGGTCTCATTTGAGATTTTTCAAACTATCAATGGGAATTATTCAAATCCCCGAGGTATGAAATGGCTATGAGGAAGCAGTGGAAGACACTCATTAACCCCAAATGGAGGGGAGCCCACAGTAAATCTCCACCAGTTCCCTCCATAGTAGGAATCTGATTAGTTACGGCGGCTGTACTTAATCCCTGTTGACGGTGGAAGTTAATTTTGTCTGTTGAAAAATGTAATGATTTCCATAATGTTTTTTCACAGTTTCCTGTATGTACCTCTGTGTTTGTGCAGGGGTGGCCAATATGTAGGCTGCGACCCACAGGTAGATATGTACTGAATGAGTACTGCTGGGCAGTTAGTAATTAAAATACAAAAAAAAAAGTGTATTGACATATATCTCTCTAATATGTAGTAGTGATCATGCAGTATTATGCCGTACATTTATAGTACTGTGTATCCCCAACATGTACTGTATTAGTGATAGACGACAAAGCACTTTTTTGTTTTCTTGATTTTGGTAAAGATTGCGATATCGATACTGTTTTACTCCAATTAAAAAAAAAAATTTGGGACATTGGGGAAGTTCATAGTGTTACCCTTTGCAACTCACACAGGCTGCCATGGGAGGCGCCAGTGAGTATGTGGTTGGTATGTGGTTGCAACATACAAGCTGCCATGGGAGGCGCCAGTGAGTATGTGGTTGCAACATCCAAGCTGCCATGGGAGGCGCCAGTGAGTATGTGGTTGCAACATACAAGCTGCCACATGGGAGGCGCCATTGAGTACGTGGTTCCTCATTTTCAATGTTCCATTTCACTTTACCCTGATCAAAAAAGTGTGGACACTCCACAAGGAACACAATAAAGAAGTTTGTGATTTTGAAAAGGAATAAAAATGAAAATTGTTCATAAATGATTGTTATCCAGGCAGTTTATTAGAAGTAGATAAATCAAAGGCATGAAGATTCGGACCGATAACTGGATACACGTGTATGGATTTAATCACTGGAATGTAGTGACTTGTACAAATGCCCGCGCTGATTGCATTGTTCTATTGATCAATCCGTCGTCATTAGTTCTGCTCTTCCATTCTTAGAGGCATCTCTTTATCATTTGTAGGTGAAAACGCTTTTTTCTTTCTTTTTTTTTTCTTTTTTTTTTCTTTTTTTTTTTTGCATAATGTTGTGAAATGCACATCGACTGCCAGCTGCAGAGAAGAATCTGGACCGTATCAACCAAAAGTTGACACTTTTTCCCCGCAGGGACTTGTTTTAGCTGTAGCCTCAACATCCAAATTGGATCAACAGCTGCTGTATATGATTCCATAATTTGAGGCATAATATGTTCCATTAATGCCAGAGCACTCACCGGCATGAAGGCACCGACAGTTGATGCAAACCTCTCATGATGTGCCCTGCTTATTCTCCGCCGTATTTTCCAGAAACATGGCACAGATTGGTGCTGCTGCCACTCTCTTACATGCAGATGTCAATTACAGAGGTGGCAGAGAGTGGTGAGCTGTGCACATCTGCCACAGGACGGTGCGTCGCCCCCCAGCACCGGTGAGCAAGTGAAGCATGAATTTCAACCATCAGTTAGCAAGCTTCACTTTAACAATAATGTCTACAGAACCCTGCCAGATCTGTCAGCCCGGCCTGGTCCACATCCTACAGCTGAGAGCAGCTGACGCCAGTGACTGCTGCTGCTCACTTCCTTTCCCTCTGGATTTGTAGTTTTCTTTCTTGATTTTTTTCCTTTACATTTTAACTTGTTATACTTGGTTTCTACCCTTGTTAGCTTTAAACCCGTGCCTTCTTTCTTGATTTGTTTCTTTATCTATGGCTTATTTACTTTTGTTTACTTGCTTCAGTTGTTTTGCTTTTTTTCTGGATCTCTTTAAGGCAATGATCTTTAGTTTCTTCCTTTTTGTTTTTTTCCCCTAGATTTGCAGATTAGTGTCAATTGTTTACATTTTTGATGTTCTGTTCTGGTTTTTTTCCTTCACATCTTACAGTTTCGTAGGATTATCTTTTTTGATTCTTTTTTCATTTTAACTTTTTTGATGTGTTTTGCTTTAATGTCTTGTTTTTCTTACTTCAAATTCAGTTTTTTTTTCTTCAATTCCTTTCTGCTTATTTTCCTCAGATTTGTGCCATTCCTTTACATTTTCACGTTCTATTTCGGTTCATTTCTAATTTGGTTGCATTCTTTAATGATTTATTTTATTCTTTGACATCTTATATCATGTTAGGGTTATCATTTTTGATTTGTTTCTTTCTTTCCTAATTTATTACATTGTTTTTTTTAGCTCTGGTATTCGTTCGTCTTTTATTATTATTATTTTTTTGCTTATATCGCAGATTTTCTTCATTTTTTTGCATTTACGTTTGCATTCTTACCTTCTTTGGTGAATTTCTTCATGATCTACATTCTTTCTTGGGCTTTTTGGCTATTTTTCTTTATTGGTTGAATTCATTCTTGATTTGCCTCTTCATATTATTTTTTGCTTTAACTTCTTGCTGTCTTGTTTGATTTGTTACTTGTGGGTTGGTTTCTGTCTTTTCACATTTTCTTCATTCTGTTCTTTTTTGTCAGCTCGCATCTTTTTTTTGCTGTTCTTTTTTGTCAGCTCGCATCTTTCTTTTTTTTTTGATTGAATCATCTCAATTTCTTTCCTTCTGTTGAAACCTTTTCTTTTTTTTTAGCCTCTCTTTGTCTTTCATGGGTCGCATGATCTGTAGGGTACAATATATGGGCCATGTCTGTATGTATCCTTCTGGGCAACGTGATGGGGGGGCTTTCTCCGTCGTCACACCCAGACCTCTGCTGCCTGCTGAGTTATTAGGCAAATACAGTACATTAGGGAGCGACCGGCTCCACCACCGTTGTCATCGAGAACATCTAGTTATCACATCTTGCGCTCGACCACCTGCTGTGTTCACAGAACCATCAGCATCCCCCGTGACCCGCCCGTGCCTCTGTGCATCTCTGCTGGAGACCTTGGATATGTTAAACACCCCCATACGGCCAACTACCAAGTTGTCTACACGCAACGTCTCCCTCAGAAAATAGTTTGCTCAGAGCGCTCATTTGCACCAACCCATGTGCGCGCACACACACACACACACACACACACACACACACACACACATACACATGCACGCATGCCAACAAACAAACTTTTGATTGGGACTTTGTTGTGATCCCGGCCTCAGAAGCATGTACCGTATTGACTGGCACCGCAGCAGCTCTGTTTGTGCTGCGTCGTGTCAAAAAGCTGTTTGTCGCCGACAACATGGCTTTTTCCAAAAGCGTCGGCCTCTAAGTGTGTGGATTACAGCAGTATACGTTTGTATAATGCCTGTGATAATGGGATAATGCCGCTTCCGTGGGAGAAATCTGTATGGAGAATGGATTATTCCAAAGCTCTGCCTATGGGACGTTGAACCCTGGAGTTATCTCCAGCAGTCAGCATCTCAAGTGGGTGCGCTGCCTCAGAAAAGCGTTCTGATGCTGCATTTCACGTCCACGTACATGCAGCAATCTCTGGAGGTTATAAAAAAAAAAAAAAAAAAAAAAAAAAAAGAGGGAAAAGGCACAAGCGGGGTGGGTTTAAATGCGTCAGCAGGAGCAGAGGAGAGGATGAGATGAAGTAGTCGAGTCTCACATTTGCATGTGCTTTACATCAGGATTTTGCGCACAGTTTGCATTTATTTATCGTCCTTTCATGCGTGTTACAGAAACCTACAGCAGTGGTTTGTTCGTTCCTCTGATAGCTATTACGCAGCAACATTAGCATTTCCATGCATACAAAAGCAATTACCTTCAATTTATACACATTTCATAGAAACACGTCCCCAATTAGGCAGCCATTTCTGGGCACTGATAAGACCGCCGGCTCTCACTGTGCAACATCTGAGGCCCTGGACACAGAACGTGTCCCGCTCTCCGCTCGATTCCTATCTCCGTCCCCAACTTCATC
>NC_024307.1:8656566-8658252 GCF_000523025.1 Cynoglossus semilaevis | reverse complement strand
GGTCCTGCTTTGATGTTATAACATAAGCCATGAGATACAAAGGCAAAACAGAAGTCATATTTTTACAAAGTTACATTTGCATAATGAGGTTTTTTTTTTAGCATAAGAATAAAAAAATGTTTTTTTTTTCTACTTACTTTAATTACGCTAATTGCTCTACGCAGGGAAACTCGCGTGACCTTTGCTAGATACTTCCTGTCGACAATTCCGAGAGGGAGAAAAATCTCAGATGACATCTTTGAATTTGCTCATTCATTAGCCCCCGAACAGGCTTATCTCCTTTAAGTCTTTGGCTTAAGGCCCCTGTCTCACTGAGGAATGACTCACCTCCATATTGCTCAACAGCCATTACGTCAGCCTGTTACTGGCTGTTGGAGCTTATGGAGCTATTTGTGCAAATCTCTCCTTACCTCTCCTTACATGATATCAAGTGAGGTCTACGTACGTGAAGAGGCAGAGGAGACTGCCGGTGTATGGAATGCTTTTAAAAGACATTTAAGGATCTATATATGTGTATATATGCATATATTTTTATGACTGTATATATATATGTATATATGTATGCATCTACATGTACGTGCTTTAAGCATAACAGTAAATGGTTTTAGCTTTCAGTTAGTCATCAATCTCTAGTTCCATTATTATTATAATAAATATTCTCGGTTGAGTCTCGGTTTAAGATGTCCTCGACACACGCCGTTTCACGGTTACATCGCCACCTATGAATTTATTTGGAAAGTCTTGTTCCATCATCCCGACTTGTGGCGGGAACTACTGTAGTTAGCGAGCGTAATGAGGGGGTAAGTTGTCGTGCAGCGCTAGACGTGGAACACGGCTTTGTTTGCATTCGCTGGTCGTACGTCATACATTGGATTGAGCTACATTCACTTTCTACCGTTGGTGTTTGGTGAAATTTTTTGCCCTTCATTATAGCTTCCAGGCGTGAGTCAGAATCTTCTGATGTTTTTATGTCCTCGATTATGGTGTTTCCACTGTGTTAGCGTAGGTAAGTGACATAGGTATCAAGAATCAAGAATTCCTGTTTTATTAATATAATAATATAATATAATATATTATATTATTATTACAATAATAAAAATAATGATAATAATTTTTATTTGTCTCTGTATGTTCTCAGTCATCCAGGTAATCCATATATGTATATATATATATATATATATATATATACATATATATATATAGAGAGAGAGACAGAGAGAGATAGATATATATATAGATATAGATATAGCTATATATAGATGTACTGTATATAAACATTTGTTGATACAATCTCATGTGCAGTGGAGGTGGGGACATCCTGGGCTGCTACAGATACTGTATTCCATTTGGGATCTAATGTTTCTGCCATTTATTTATTTGGGAGCCACATATACTGGGGAGGAATGGCACAGGATTGTGAACTCAATCACAGCGCGAGGGGATGTCAGTGCACAGGGCGCTCCCCGTGAATCACACACTGAAAGGCTATCACCCAAACCTCCAAGGTCCACTGCCATCTCATCAGTCATCGTGGACCAGACCAGGCCATGGACTGATCAGCCATGCACACACTCTGTTCACTGGGGACACTCACAGACTCAGCCCCCTCCCCCCTCCCTCCCCTCCCCTCCTCTCCATCCACCCTCCAATATCCATACTCTCAGCTGAAACCATAGCATAACATAT
>NC_024307.1:8624998-8656502 GCF_000523025.1 Cynoglossus semilaevis | reverse complement strand
AGGCCGCCAGGGCTGGTTTTGACACAGTGGCTGCTCCTTCACGATGGATTATTTGACTTTTAATTTATAGCTTCCCCGTGTTATGGACTATTTCCCTGTTTGCCATCGGGTTGAGTCTCAAATTAGTCAAATGTGAGTCCATACAGAGATGAATTGATTGTTTTATTTTTTCCCTCCATTTTGAGGTTGTGCCATCGATGGATTTTGAGTTCTTACGTTCAGCAACTGAAGGCAGGATTTGAACCTACGGACCTCCTAAACTTATATATGTATACATACATACATACATACACACACATATATATATATATATATATATATATGTACTGTATGTATGTACATATATACGTGTGCATACATATGTATATAATGTTTACATGTGTAAATATATAAAAATGTATATACATACATATACACACATGTACATATACACATATGCATACATATACAAATGTATACAAATATATACGTACACATATGCATATTACATATACAAATGTATACAAATATATATGTACACATATATGCATACATACATACATACATTATATATACAAATACAGTGTATATATGACAAACACTTATACTCTCTCTGGGTTACAAGCCAGTGAGTTTATTTGCAGACACTCGATGTTTTCCACATCATTCATATATGTTGGTCCCTATATTTGTCGTTCCCTTTTGTTCACTAGTCATAGAACACATTTGGCCTGAATGAATTTACAATTGAACAAGCCCGGGTTATATGGTCTCAGGCAGTGGTCTGCAACCTGTGGCTCCCGAGCCACGTGCAGCTCCTTAGCATCTTTGCATCGACGCCCTGCGTTTGTGAATGATTTAAATGAACTTGACGGCTTCATATAAAAACAACACCAATATTATATGTCGATTGCACATAGGACGGGGCTGTGAGGTTTGAAGTTTGAACCAATCATATTTGTCAAACTATATATTGAGTTTGATAGTAGCAGCAAAATATACATGATACGTGTATAATCCCTACTGCGGCTTTAAAAAAGCTGTGGTTTTATTGTTGTTTTCACAAAAGAATTAAATATTCCAGAGCAAACTGATTTGAATAGAGTTTCCTTGAGCAGAAAGTCGTATTTCAAACTCAAGTGGTAGAAAATTATTTCTACTTGCCGGTGTCATTAGATGAAGAGTCAGGGATCAGGAAAGCCATCATCTTTTAAGGGATGAGTGAATGTGCTCTTTAAATCTCACGGCAGTCCTCCCACTTTTTCCCTGATCTTAGACCGCCGTTCCCTTCAAAGGCTGCGGCCGGAAAACGCGTGTGTGTTTTAAGCGGCGTCCGCTCAACAGGATGTGGGCGATGAGGTACGAAGAAAACATGCATAAATGAGTGACAAGAGGAGCGCGGGACATGAAGGATAATACAAATTTGCATGATTACATGGACACATGAGTGATTTACCTGCACTCGTGTCTGACAGCCATTTTAGCTGAAGGACGTATGAGTGGCATCCGATCCTGTATTCTTTAACCGTTGCTCCTGAACGCGGCTCACATCATACCCTGTAATTGCTGCATGACCATGAGGAGGTAGGAGAGATATAGGGAGGGATGTTTATCCTGCAAAGTTTGCCACTGGCACACAAATATATTATGGGATGCACACGGCGGTCTACTCGCTGCTCCACATGAGCAAACACCTTTTGTTATTCAGAACACTTTGCCAAACTGATTTAAATGCACATATATATTTACATTCTGGGTTGGCTCTTGGAACTTTGGTGGATGCTACAGTGCACAGTGTCTTTGGAAACAGTGAGAAAACAGGGCCAGTCCCTGTGCACAGGAACTTTCTTACACTAAATCCTGAGCGTTTGCGGCCACAGTCGCAGCCAATATTCTCTGAACCAGCGCTCGCCCTCTCTTCTGTGCATTCGTTGCAGTTTTTCCAATTACAGTTTTCAAATTTTAAAAGTATTATCTGCCCAGTTCACTTGCTCCCCGGCTTATTCAAGCCCACTGGCCCTTCGCACACTGTGCGGAGCCTCAGCCGCCGTGCGCGTCTTTCACGTTTGGCACACTCGTGCCCAAACGGCGCCGCGTTAGAAAAATAGATGATGTGACAATTTCACACGCACGGACGTTATCGTTTGCCTCACTCCAATTCACCTGTGGTGAAGCAATCTCCCTGGAGTTGGCACAATAACAAGTAAACAGCATTATTACCATAATGTTTAAATACAAAAAGGGGAGAAAACTTTGAATGGGAGCAGGAGGGGGCGCCGGCGAGTGCAGGGGAGGAGAAATATTTGATTAATCTTCTTAACACGTTTCATGTGCAGATTCTTTGAGTTAATTTCAAGGACCATGCCTAAAGGAGATTACCTCCCCGTGCTCCTGCACATTTGCTCATGAGTGATTTTGTTTATTCATGTTTTTATATTATAATGCTCCCCCTGCTGTCCACGGCCACAGAACCAGCGGCAAAAATGCAATTTATTTCCCGCTCTGCACATGATGGAGACGGCTGATAATGTCGCCAGGAAATATGAAGACTGCTGAGATGGGACCAAACAGCGTAGTATTTATGTATGGAATATAAATAAAATATTTTGTGCGGCTTCTTTTCTAACAAAACCTGGACCCGACTGCCCTGTCACACTCCAAAGAAGTGGAACTTGTGGGAGTGGAATGTTTTTAAACTAACACTTAAGGTGTGTGATTGTATTTCGTTTTTGAAGGTAAAATTCACCCAATGTTGATTTGGATTCTGAAAGGTCCTACGAACAAGTCTGCGACCCTTATATTGACCTGCTTTCTGAGCCATTTGTGTAATTCACGGTTGTTTTTTTTAGTAGTTTTAAAAAGTGAGTAGGACTACGATATCCCTAATACTGAATATAATATATGTACATGATCCATCATATATGTTGACGCACGACACTGTAATAACGCAAATATATTTTAGTGTAAATCAGTCATTTTCAAAGTGGGTGGCGCTATAGGAGCTCAGAATGTATGAGGAAGAAGAAAAAAAATACTTTTTTTTGGTTCATGAAAATAAATATAATGTATATTTAATATGTTTTACTTATGTATTTGTTTTTTTTTGGTTCATGAAAATAAATATAATATATATTTAATATATTTTACTTATGTCTTTGTTTATTTTATTTTATATTTTTAGTTCATATTTACTGTTTTACTCAAAACAATATCTGAATATAATACTGGTAGTTATTACATGGGAAAACGCAGTCAGATCCTAGCGTCCACAGATAACATCAGTGTTCATTTATCATGTCGCATTTCAACAGTGACCGAAATAAATGTGATTTTGAATTGTTTCCATAAATGTGAAGCCCTAGTTTTGGTGTGTGTGTGTGTGTGTGTGTGTGGTTGTTTGTGTTTGCTGTAATTTTGATTTACATATCCTTCATCTGTCAGCGGCTCAGCGTTTACAATATTGCGGATCATTACAGAGAGTCATATAAAAGGTGAAAGATGCCTCTGAGTTCTGGGAGGTTTGCAGATTACGCCTCTGCTCAGTCGCCAATCACACTTATCATCAACAGCTTATGGTAAACTCATCGCTGCCCGTCTATGTTCCTCCCTCGTATGAAAAGCCATCTACAGAATGTTGTAGTGACATCTATGACACAGCCCACTCATATTTCATTGATGCGCTCAGTTATGACCGTGCATCAAAGTCTTTTTCATCACCGCCGCTAATATGGATTTATCTGTGCCACTGGCAGTGATGGGAGGGCTAGTGTGCATAGCTTGGACAAGAAGTCTGCCACAAACACACACACACACACACACACACACCATTCACACCCCACCCCGCCGCACCAGGATGATGAGCAGGGGTGATCATGATGACGACCGCCGCTCTTTGCCCAGCTCACGGACAGGATGGTGGGATTTATGGCCCCCGGTGCCAATCCGCGCCACAAAATGCATTGTCTCTTGGCGGATCGTTCGGCCTGTCCTTGCTTTATTGATCTCACTCCTCACAAGTTCACAACTTCCGCGTTCCTGGTGCTTCACTTGACAGAAGAGAGATTTAGAGGAGGGATGAGGTCAGATAGAGGAAGAGAGATGGAGGGAACACGGGAAGACGGCGAGGGAGGGTGAGACGCGGCCAGCGGAACGAGAAAGAGACCCGAGTAACAGGAAATGAGAAAATCCGAGAAGGAGGGGAAATAAAAGAGGGCAGTAAAAGAAAAAGGGGGTAAGGAAAGGAGAGGGAGTGAGGTGGGAAGAGGGAGGAAGAAAGGGGAGAGATGCTTCCTCTGGGAGGATGCAGCTCTAGGTCAGGTCAGAGAAGATTGATACTTGTGAGTGTGTGGAGGCCTGCAGAATTAGCCCCTGCTAGGGTGGAAATCCAGCAGTAAACACAGCCGGCAGCTCTCTGAGGTGTTCACATCAATCTCAACACTTTCATTTTGCAGGCGTGCACACACTCCTGTCTGTGCGAGCGCTCGACTCAGAGATGCGGTCAGAGGATGATGGCGCGGCCGTACAGTAACGTCTGACTTCATCGTCTTTTCACCTGACTGTTTCCCTTTTAGCACGTTCCAATGTCTGACTTCATCGTCTTTTCACCTGACCGTTTCCCTTTTAGCACGTTCCAACCACGGACGTGTTTGTGCACAGGCCTGTGCAAACATGTGTTGACAGGCTAACACCCCACTCCCCTGTCGTGTTTTTCAACCGTTCACCTCGTCGTGGTAGCCCCTCGGATCTCCTGCTGGACGTGACTTTGTCCGACCGACCGCCCGCCGTCTCCTCTGCCTCTCCTTCTGTCTCTCGTTGAGACGGAAGAGGGTCAGATTTTCTTCCTCCCCGGTGTCCAGCAGATTACATTAGACAGCGACTCTGAGCTGCTCACAAAGCCCACGGGGAGTGTGAAAAAGGCAACAGGCAACTTGTATAAGACTGGGCTGAGCTCCCAACCCTCCTCCCTCTAAGGAGGACAAATCCAAGGTCCACTAATGTCTGTGTCAAATCATGTACGGCCTAATTGGTGCGGCAGTCCAGGGATACGAGTTTGTGTTTTTCCTACACTCTCACTGAATATTTATGCAGACACTATTTCCATAAAAGTTAGGACACCTAGTGACATTGTATATTGTTTCATTGTTTTCAATGACAGGCTTACTTTAAATGTCAAAAAGTAAACAAAGAAAATAGTTCCTATAACTTCCTATAGTGCCGTACTTATGTAGATTGGATTATTGTCAACTTCCCCAAATCAACAAATTTGTAACTTTCCAACAAAACTGCCAAAAAAACTCACTCAATACTTTAACATCTGGGGCTAGTAAAGTATCTTGCTTTCATCATTATTATTATTAGAGTATATATATTTCCATTTGAGGTTTGAATGGCCCCAAGAACAAAACAAAGTTCACACTGATTTTTTTTTTGCTTTACTTTGACCACTCCTTATGATAGATTTGGCCCACCTTCGGGCCCCTACCCCTTACTTTGGGAACCATTGCTGTAGCCCAGTGGTTCTCAGACTTTCTTGGTCATTTGTTTGGCCCCAACAGTCATGTATCCATTACCCACCAGTGGGACCCGTCCTACACTGAGCGGCTCTGCTGTAAACAATTCTAGGGTAAAGAAGAAACGTTGTTGAAGGACGAGGCAGAAGCTGCTGCTGAATGTGCAGGACCATCGCAAAAAGTTGTGAATTGAGTGGAGTCGAGGACCATCGCAAAAAGTTGTGAATTGAATACAGTGGAGTCAAAGTACACGGTCAAATTACAGAATACTTGTCTGAGTTTCTCCACCGCCTGAGCATTGGTCATTGTTAATTTACTGTCTCACGCTTCATTCACCCGTGCACTTTTCAGAACATTAGTCCAGGCTCTGATTTTCACTGAACACCTCGGTCTTAATACACTCCAACATTTTGAATCAGAAATTTAAAATGAGCTGAAATGAGAGTAAAGCGCCATCGGTACTTCAGAACAAGGAGTAAAACAGTGAATTGTACTGTATTGTACTGCTAACGGCAGTAAACAACAAAATACTGCATCTTTAGTCCGTCCACGTCTTTAATAGAGTTGTGTTTTTTTAGCATCTTACAAGAGCTAGACAGAGCTAGCACAGAGCAGTACACATGGGATGATGTGAGCAGAGAGGATCAGGGAGTGTGGTGCAAAAAAAAAAAAAAAACAACAGGTCTTCAGATTACCTCCTGATGGTGTGTACCTGCTCAATTATCATCCATCTTAGCACAAGAAAACAACGAGGTGGTTTTCATTAGTATGTTAAAATATAGTCTCTCTCCCCACGTCTCTCTCTCTCTCTTTCTCCTTCTCCTCCAGAATCATAATTATCTCCACTGTGAAAACCTATTTAGGTATTCCTAATTTATTTCTGTGCGGAGAGGACACAATAGACGAGCCATCAACGCTCTGCCATTTTTTGGTTAATTGAAAATCTCATTTGCATGAGCAGAAAATCAAACACTCATTTCCATATGTGACGTTATGTGAAGAGATAACCGCCGTCGTTTTGTCGCCCCGTGTTTAATCTGTGCATTTCTGCTTAATTGCTCATCATCTCCGAACTTGTGTCCGTGGAGCAGCTGGGTGGATTTTGTATTTTTGTCTCAGCCCTGGGTATCTGCCAGCTTCATAAACTAGCGATGCCGGCCCTGCTGGATGTTGTGTCGAAAGGCAGATGCACTGAAGCCTCTGACTGTAGCAGTCAGATCCAGTGATCTTCGGCCTGATTTGCGGGTCGGAGATCAGAAAAAGTCCTGCCCCGCACCATAAAAACAACGACGCGGGCGCTCAGTGTTTTCTCTCCTCTGACTGTCATTAACGTATGCACACAAGAACACAAACAATCCTGTGAATTCCACGTGGACACCATTACAGAGTACGCCTCAGCCTCTGTTCCCTACTTGAAGCTTATTAATGCAGCCTCCATCAGGGGTGGACGGGGGGAGGCTTGGGGGTGGGGGGCTTCAAAAAAACAAAAACAAAAAAACAAAAAACCCCCTGTATGATTAATAGGATTTATTTAGCAGCCCTCGCCCTGTAGGCACACTGGCCTGAACATTTCTGGGCATGACTCAGTGCAGGCCTGACACACTTCTGTCTCACACTGAGTGAATCACTGCAGCTAATTTCAGATGAGAGCATAGAGTGAAGTCAGCGATGAAGATGCAGTGAAGGTGTTTTTTAAATATGGCCAGTGGGGATTGGTGTTGCACAAGTACTCAAGTGCAAAAAAGAAACAACCCCGAACAACATAGTTAGTCAGGTTTTATTTAGTTTTAAAAAAAAAATTGCAGTGAAGGTGTTTTTTAAATATGGCCTGTGGGGATTGGTGTTGCACAATTACTAAGAAACAACCCCGAACAACATAGTTAGTCAGGGTTTATTTAGTTTTAAAACAAAAATTAAAATGTCAAGTTCGTTAATGCCGTTAACACATTGACGTATTCTCCTATTTTTCAACTTTTGTGCTTAATCTTAAATCTATATTATAGTCTGCTCTCTCAGAGCGTCCATTAATTTCATTCATTCATTCAAGTATAGTATCTTTGTTGACGTCTTCCCGGATGTTTTAAGGCACCTATTCTTAACCATAGGGCCACCTAGAGGACGGCAAAAGACTTTTAGTTTTGCACCTCTGGGCCACAGGACTGCAGCAACTGAAGACACCAGAGATATGTTATCCACGAGAAGCTCAGTTTCAATACAGCTTTCAACCATGTGGGGGCAGTAATGCATCAGTCGGTTCTTGGTAAGCTCCAATATAGAGAGAAGAAGAATGTCTTCTTATGTATGCTAGCTGTAGGCTATAAGTATGGGGATATTTTCAAAATGAAAAAATGAACATGATCGTCGCTCGAACACTCCCCCTCAAAAGGCTAACTTTTGTGTAGGTTCAATTCCGACTTCATCAAATCTAATATTCATTTGACTGTGTACTGTGAAATTTGGGCCTCAACGTGAGAAAAGTTAAGAAGCCCTGTTTGAAAGAGTCAAACTTTGTGTCAACGTGTGTGTTTTGTGTGCTTAAAAGTTGCAACGTTTAGGTCTTGGTTGCTACGATAAGGCCACAAGGCTGGTCTCCAATTACTCACCCAGGTCAGGTGAGGATACAAACATTAACAAAAGAACTCTGTTTTCTTCACAAGGTTATGTTGGGGTGTGTTGTTCAAGAAAGTATCACCGGAATGTTGTGTAAGGATCTAAACAGTATCAAAGGAAAATTCTGACCTTGTACAAAAGCACTTTAGCTACAGGCAAACACACACACACACACACACACACACACTGCTACACTACTGCAGCAACACATGTGACGACCTCCATTCAATCGCAGGGAAAGGACAACTGTCAAATTAAATGACATAAGGTATATTTTATTTCCCGGGCGCATCTGACCTAAGCATTTTACCTCAGAAATATGTGCGACGTATTTTCTTCCAGGGCTCCAGCAAAGGTAATTGAAAAGCATTGCCCACTGTAGCGAATGCACTCAGACATGCGATGAGACCACCATTATGTTTGAGCGTGTGGGCCTGAAGGGATGAGAGGATGGAGGGATATGGAGGATGCAAGCTTTGATAGAAATTTTAAATTAACTTTGACCCCCTCACCCCCACCCAGTACAATCCCCACTTCTCTGGAACATGGGACACTGGAATGTAAAACCAAAAAATTACTTTTTTTGACTAAGTCAATAAAAGTAATGAAAGTAATCCAATTTGAAAGTATAAATAAATGAATATTTGTCTCCATCCACGTTAAAGATTTTTTTTTTCAAATCCTGTGAAATGTAATTGATGCAGTTTAGCCAGTGGGGAAGTTGCCCATCGAAGCTGTAAATAAAAGAATGAGACTTGAGAAATGTTTTGTAGCAAAGTGTTTCTGGTATTTTTGACATTTTTATTGGTATTGTTCCGATATTCGTCAAAATTTCAGGATCAAATATTGAAAAAACAACTATAACTGTCCGATCCGATACCTTAGCCCAACTGCTCTATTTAACTTTGGGTGAAATGTTGTAAACAGGGACATTATCTCCAACAGCAGCCCACGGCCACGCCGGAGGTGAAAAGAAGTATCGGGTTGATATCGGTATTCGCAGATATTCTAGGTTGCAGTATCTCTATAGGACAGGAAAAGGTTGTATTGAGACATCCCTGATATCAGTCAGATAGATTAGCCTAGAATATCGACCAATACAGATATCGATGTGATATGTGATTTCACTCTCTTGAATTGATAGTTTAACACGTACGTTGTTGTATTTTTTTTACATGTAACATTAGCAGTATTAATACTTCATAATAAGCCTGAGCAGCAGCAGCAATTTTTCTTTTACATTTTTAGAAAAATTGACACTAAATGATCATTATATGGTTGGTAGATAGATAGAACGCTGCAATGTATATTTCTGAGAAAATACTTTTGCCTTTTACGAAAACCTTACGGTAAATTACCATAGTGCGTTTTTCAGTTTTGCTGCATTTTCAGTAAGTTGACCACATGTCTTAAGAATGGATATCATGTGTCATGTGGTTTGAACTGAAGTGAGCTGCCCCTGCACACAGATGACACACTTGATCTTTTTTTTTTTTAACCTTGTGGCCTTCACGGCCAGTGTGCAGTAAATGGAAAGGGAGCGTGAATACTCAGTGCCTCGTGTAATAAGCATATAATTAAACTCCTCTGACAATTACATCATGCATTATCAGCCTGAGCCAGATCCATTACTCCTCTCGATCAATGACTCGGCCACAATCGGCCTCCTACTCTGACCACACCAGGGACTGCAGGCCGGGCTGCTGCAGCAGTGTTTTGCTGTATTGCAGCACCAGTAAGTGCTGTTAGTGACATCCAACACCGCTGGTTTGGATGGGCAGAGGGAGGAGGGCCGGCTACTTAATGCTAGGTAAAGGGAACGCTGGAAATGGGAATTAGCCCTGATGAGGACAGTGAGGAGGCGGTGCAGCTGCTCGCAGAGAGGCTATTGAGTGGAATGATGAGTCATGGTGGCATGAATTAGAGCGTGTTCCTTCTTCCTCCTGCAGAATGGAGGACTGCTATTTCTATTAATGAAATCCGCAAAGGTGACTGAGTTCCAGCAGAGGCCGCGCCAGTGTTGTGTAACAATTATGAATTAAACATCAGAGCGACTTCCGACAAAACACGTGAGCTCACAGAGATATATTTGGGTACATCGACGATTCAGGTGATGAATTTTGCACAGTTGGAGGTTTTTTTTATGTTGTAAAGACGGTGTAACGGGGTTGTCCTGACACTATAAAAACTAATACGAGTACTTTATGTTTCAATAAGAATGAACAAGGAAGCAGTAGTATAAGGATGGTGCAGCTCTGTGGGAAGTAGGGAGACATGCAGTGAATGTACGAGCATGACAACATTTAAGTTTTTAGTTGTTGTTTTTTAAGTGTATTCTTGTGAACTCTGAGTTCTGACTTACGGCGAAAATCGAGTTATGTTGCATCTTGGGAACAGATATTCGACATAAGTCAAGGAACCTCTGTATCTCACTAAAAAAAAATTACAATATACTGTATATTTAAAAAAAACTAAATAAACTTTCTCCATCGTTAACCCAGTCAGCTGACCAGAAAGTGAGCAGAGCTTTTCAATGTTTCTGTCTGTTTACCATCACTGGAACTATTTCTAAATTTTTCAATGAACACATGGTGTTGCACCTGGCGAGGTGTCAGGCTGTTACCAAACTGAGAAGAGACTTTACATGTTCTGCGCTTCTTCAGGTGTTTGGTTTAATTGCCGATATACTAACAACAAATCAATGCTCAAACACCTTGACAGTGGTATTGGTATCAGCATCATGAATACCGTGTAAGTCATAAGTACACTGATGGTGTCAGAGTCAGGACACACCAGGCTGTTCCTGACGACAGATAATATTCTCACCTCCTAAATGGCCTCATGAACAGAAAGAGCTGGGGAGAATGGACCTCACATGCCATCTGCCAGTGTCTGGTGTGAAGGGTATGAGATTTTGATCAGTCTGCCAAATTCTTTTCTGCTTGTCAGAGTGGTCTGGGAGGAAGGACCAGAGAATAGATGAAATCACTGCAACCTCCTTCTGGCTCCATCTGTGAAATCACTGCAACCTCCTTCTGGCTCTATCTGCTTTCCTTTCCTCTCCTCTCGTCCTTTCTCACTCTTTCAATAGATGCCTCTCACCCTGCCCTCAATTCATCTACTCCCTTGCTCCTCCATCCATTTCATCCTTTTTTTTTTCCTTCCTCCATACTCTTCTGCTCCTTTTCAACAAGATTATTACATTACACGTCCAGGGGACATCCATTAGCTCGGAACATGTTCTTTCTTCTTCCACTTTGTCTTTTCCTCTCCTCTCCTTGCCCTCCCAGAGATGGGCTGAGCCAATGTTATTTCAGATTATACAGTTGTTAAAGCTCATTTTAAGCTAACAACAGGACATCAAAAGTGGAGAATCCTGCACCGAGGGAGAGGAGGAGGTGTTGATGGAGTTTCAGGGCAGGTGAGAAATGTAGAGGGGCTGTGAAGAACAGACCTGATCAGATGGAAGAAGAAGATTAGAGAGGGAATTATTAATAGGGCCCGGGCCCCGTGGAGCAGGAGATTTGTTTGGAGGAGGTTTCAAAACTAACAAGGAAGATAATCGGAAGGAGGCGGTGGAGAGGCTTCTCACCTTTCGCACCATCTGAAAGTGAAAGATATGAAAGATCTGGACAGATTTCACCATTGTTACTTTTCCATACCAATTATTTTTATTTATGTAATGTGATTCTTTTACCTAATTTACATGTACTATATGGTATATAACTTCAGGGGCTCGTAACCCTATTTCCAGAAAAAGTGGTACACTTAGGGGTAGGGGTAGAAAGGTGTAGCCTCTGGTCACCTGTTGACAGTTGGGATTGACATTAGCGCCCCCACGACCCTACAAAGGATTTATTAATTGCAATTGATCATGATTGATTGTGTCTTAAACACTCACAATTAATCACGATTAATCATTATTAATTTGCAGTTACCCTGTGATAATTCAGATTAAAAATGTAATCTTTTCATAAACAGATTAGACAGAACTTTAATGAATCTCCAATAGGATCAAAAAAGTTTGATCTGTCCTACTCTAATCTAATCCACAATAAACTGAGGGATTCACTTTAAAATGCAAGTGCTCCTTTACTAGGAAATATATGGCTTGACTTGTTCTTTTCACACACATGATCATATAAAAGCCATATGTGGATATTTTTCCACCATTTAGTAAAAACGGAAAACAAGCTACAAATGTATTACCGTAAAATATGGTAATTTTCTCAGTGAAAAATAAACTGTCGACTTTA
The DNA here is from genome assembly GCF_000523025.1 of Cynoglossus semilaevis. Taxonomy (NCBI): domain Eukaryota; kingdom Metazoa; phylum Chordata; class Actinopteri; order Pleuronectiformes; family Cynoglossidae; genus Cynoglossus; species Cynoglossus semilaevis. Next base: position 8,644,147 of record NC_024307.1, on the reverse strand, counting down.
GTTTGAAATGTAGTTCAGGAAGTGTTTCAAATGTTCTAAATATGAGCTTCAGACCTATAGCTGCCTTTCTTTTCTGCTACATTTGTCACCGTCCGCTCTCTTCCTCTCGTGCTTTTTCCATTTTTTTTTCTTTTTCTTTTTTTTTTTTTTTTTACCCTGTATGCTTTTCGTAATCCAGCAGGTCACCCCAAAGGGAGTTTGAGTGATTGATGTCCTGGTATCATGCTGATTGACTTCATGGTTGCATACCCTGGAAGAAGGGATGAGGTACACAGTGGCAGGGCAATCACAATTGCACAGGACATACTTCATTTCTAAGACCCCCTCCCCTCGCCCCTCACCCTTTTCCCCCCCCTGGATCAGTCGTCCATCCACCCACACACCTTCCAGGGTGAGTGGTCTAAAGCCGAGGTGCTTCTCAGCATAAACGCTGACCTCTGCGTGAACACACTTTTGTTGTTTTGTTTTTGTGTTTGATGGAGAATTTAGGGGTCACGTGGTCTTGAACCCTGTTCTCCCTGGAGGTCAATGTGGCCATTGTGTTCTAACATGTAAGGGTTGGAGTCCAGGGAGTTACCTGTGGTGCTCGTGTGTCATTCATTTTTTTTCTACATGGATGTGAGGCCAACATACACCAGAGTCGAATGAACCGCGGCCACATCTCCTACAATCGCTTTGGTTTTCCCTATTTCACTCCATTTGTGCCGTAATCTTCCCATGTCCTGCGCTGTGTCTTAAAGGCACCGTTCCTGGTGCACTACACGGGCCTGGTACTGTATTTATATTAGGGTTTCACGTGATGAGAAGCAGATGGAGTGTGTCAAAGATAAAAGGGAAGGAAGTATGAAGTATGACTAAGGTTATAATGATGGGGAGCCAAGACCCAGGAGACCAAATACACATTTCTCTCTGTCTTTTTCACTCACCCTCTCTCCCTCACTGCCTCACTCCTCTTCTGGTTTGGATTTTCTTGCAGTGTGTGTTTTTTTTTTAATGTTACGGAAGATTCTTGGGGTGTTTGCTTATTTAGCCCGAGCCCAGATTCACACCCTCTCAGCACATATTGCTGCAAAAGAATAACTCCTCTCCAGCTGTTCTTGGTCTGTTTGGCAGCGATGGAGAAGGAGACGCTGCAGGAAGGAAAGTCTTCAGCGGCCAACGCTGGCTGGGTGTCGGAACAAGTCGTATCAAGCTCCAGCCAGTTCTGTTCTACAAACCCATATTTCCCAAAGAGTTTCAACTCTTTCTGAAATGGCAACAAAAAAACCCACAAATCTGCAATTTGTAATATTTTTTCTATCCTCAAAGACCATGTTTGAAAGACCAACTTAATTTTAAGTAAACCTGATATTGGCAACTTAGCGTTCAGCAACTAATGATACAAAGGTTGTATAAAAACCCAACTGTTCAACAATCTTTGACACACAGAATCCAGTGTTCACTCTAATCTTGGAAACTGTGGCACCAGAAACCCTTTTCATACTCTAAGTCCACCGTAACGCCGTTTTCACACAAAACTGATGTAAAACTTGACAGTCACCCACATTCAGCAGCTGTTTCCGCCTTGGGATTTATTTATGCATCTTTGTATACTTTGCAATGAATCCACTAGGGGTCAGATCTTCACTTCCTCTTTCTTGTCTTCATTTTGTTCCAAATGTCCATTGGGAGTTCTCTGTTACCTTGTAAATCAGTAATTATCAACTGGCAGCCCGTGGGCTGAATCTGGACCGCCAAACCATCTAATTTGGCCCGTGACTGGATTCCAAACTAAACATGAAATAATAATGTTAGGCAAAAATGTGATTTTATTTTTTTAATATTTCAACCAAAGGTTGTGACCCTGTAAAGTAACAGATGTGCAGGAAGGTTAAAAAAAACATTTGTGATTTTTGTACTACTGTAGTTTGATGTGGTCTTATTTTTTGTCTGGAAGGTAAAAAAAAAAACATTCGTGATTTTTGTACTTCTGTAGTCTGATGTGGTCTTATTGGTGGGGGTTACTGCAAAATACTGCCCCCTGTGATTTTCAGTGGTACTGCTCTGTATCTTGCATCGGGGCTCCCACAACTATAAAGCCCAAACCTATTATTTTTATTCTGTTATTTTATCTGTTTGACTCTTTGATAAGAATCTAATGACCCAAAAAAGTTAAAAGAGAAAAAATAATAATAATTAACCAGTTCTGAGTCCTATTGGCCCAAAAACCAGCCAACAGCTTCTTAAAAGTAGCTGCTAACCTACAGCAGAGTGATAACCCTCGGGGAGGTTGCTATTGCTAACGGGTGACAGTGAGTTCAACAGTAAATTCCAAGCTGACGCGGTGACTAGCGGTGTTGTTTGTGTCATCACCGTCCCGACTCCTGCATGCACCTGCTGCTGGTGGGTTTCATTATGGATTCCTCTAATGGCTTTTAGAGTTGTAATAGCAGGGATTTGCATGGAATGAGTAATGAAGCACTTGATGTGGAGCCCGAACCTAATGAGAGCGCCCACTGTTTCCCACAGACACAAGGAAGTGATAAGAGCGGCAGACGGCTCCTGGAATCCGTCTTTATTTATTTATCCCTGGGTATTTATGTGTTGACAAGGCCAGGTCGTGCAGCTCCGTCGTTTGGGACGTACACACACGCACAACTTTTTTTTACAGTCCTATTGACTTGGTCATTCTCGGTTTTAATGGCTTTTCAAGAGGTGTTTTTGTTTTTTAAGTTTTTTTTTCTTTTTTTTTAAGTGCAGCCAGAGGAGCTGTTGTGCAGCAGCTAATGTGCTTTCCTCACCACAAAAAATAAGCCAGGGAACATCAGGGGGCAGCAACAGGGGGGAGTACTGGCATTACACACCTGTGGTCCTAATGACTCTGGCTGTTCTGACATTAGTCATACCCACTAACTGGGTTTCCAGATTCTCACTTCTCTTTAATAGAAAAACCCAAGCAGCAGCTCTGCCTGTGACATCACGGCCTGTTTGAAATATTTTAGGGCTGTCACATTAGTGATAGTGATAAGGTAGCTGTGGATTCATCAAGATTAATCATGGTTGTAACTACAGGTGATTAATCATGATTAAATGAGATGAATCAACATTACCAAATATGGTATTTTTATTTCTGTATATACATATTTTTGATTCATCGAAATGATTGGATTATCAATATGGGAAAAAGTTAAGAAAACATGCAAAAGTTTGACTCGTACTTTTACGACTTACACAGTTGATGGATTTTAGTCGTTACTGAGCTTCTTGGCCGCAACTACTATAATGTGTTGGTAGCTGTTTTCGAAACTTAGACTTATTTACTGCCCCGCGCTCGCTGAGTCATGTCTGGGCAAGCCTGGCGTCTGCCCCCCCCCCCCATTTGACATTTGAAGCGTTGGGTAGAAAACTCTGTTTGTTGACTATATGTAAAGCAACGATAAGAGGATGGACGATAAAGTTATTGCCTTTTCATTTTGACAGCTCCAGTTCATGTTAAATTTATGGAGTAAAATCCATGTTGGAACACTTCACGCACTTCATTACTGTTTGTCTTGGCTGAAATGTTAGGGGGAAAAAAAAACAACCCAAAGTGCATCTAAGGCTGTGCTCATCAAACTGTTTTCTTTTTTTTTTTTTTTTTGATGAATCACTGTTTGGTTGGTCGTGTTGTCTCTTGGTGCAGTGAGTCAGTTCGATATTTTCACTCTGTCTCCTTTAAGGCAGCAGACAGCTGTCTGTTCTCACAAATTGACTGCAGGTGTAATAAACAGCAGCAAAGCACAGTCTGTGCACAGGAACATTACACCGAGGCAAATGTCATTCATGTAGATATAATACACTGTGTGTGTGTTTACTTGTACAAACAAACATTTCTCAATTAATGCTTCAAATCACTGATGATTCCATTTTTTTTTTCAAATTACATCAGTTAGAAGCAAATGGCTCATGTCCATCAGTTTGTATTGATTTCCATTTAATTCTTTACACCCATCAAGGAAAAAGGGTAAAAGGTTTGGAAAGAGCTCTTATAAGTGAATGAACTCTATTTTCTATGTTTTTGCTTCTCATATATTAAGACTCTTGACTTTTTGTAGGTCTTTTTTGATTTTTTTTTTTTTTTTTTTTTGGGGGGGGGGAGGGGGGTGTCATGCTGCTCATGGCAGTGAAATCCAGCTTTGCCTAAAAGTAAATCAGAATCCTTGTTTGACATTGATAATAAATACATATTAGATGTCCAAATAAAGTTTTAAGAAAAATGATTGGTAATAATCCATTAATAATAATAATAATAATAATAACAAATATAAAATAATAAAAACAATCAATCTTTAGGCAGGTGTTTAAAAGTTAAACATATACAGTATTAATTTGTGTGTCTATCTATATCAGGCATGGGTAAACTAAGGCCCGGGGGCCAAATGCAGCCCGTTCAGCTTCTTAATCAGGCCCGCCAAACCTTTCCAAATTATATAGTTTATTTATATTATCAATATATTTCTGCCTTTTACGTGAAATATCCACGTTTCCCCAATAGATGGCGTAGAAAATGATAAAAGCATTTTAGCGTTTTAGACTTTATGCATGACTTTTACATGTCATTTATCTTAGTTCATCTTTCTACTCCTGACCTGGCCCCCCGTTCAATTGTAGGACAATTGTGGCCCGTGAGTCAAAAAGTTCGCCCCTGGTCTATATATTTATATGTGTGTGTGTACATATACATACATATATAACAGACCCTCACAGCGTCTGGAGTTGATCTCAAAGTCTTTAGATTGATACTAACTCAGAAGCAGCAGATGAAGAAGAAGAAAAAAAAAATCTCCTGAAAAACAACCTGTAAACCCTTGGATTTCACAGGAGAGAATTGTAGTTTGAACCATGACCTCATGTGTTTTCTTTATGTGGCTCAACTCCACTGTCATTTTCAAGGTTGAACCGCCTACTTTTACATAATGCATTTTTCCTCCTGTTGCTTTGCCGACAATTACTGCTGCATATATATATATATATACATATATATATATATCTCGACCCTGTAGTGTTTCAATACATTGCCGTGAACGAGATGAAGGCTTTCTGGAAACCGAACCTAGTGGCACGCACCGTCCACATGAGCTAATATGTGACGTGAAGCAGCGCGGGCATGGGCCGTCAAACACACGGCGAGTTTTGCAATCAATCAGATCGTGTGAGTTATTCACAGACCAACATCAAAACAGCATTACTTATCTTAGGCTTTTAATTTCCAATCCATCTGTCAGAGCAGCTGAAATATGGAATCTCATTACTTTGAACAAGTGGGGAGGGGGGACAACATAAATCATTTTATTTTCATCCTACACTGACAAGAGTCTTTTTAGAACATGAGCAGAGAAAAATGGCTGCAAAAGTGGGAAACGGGAGTGAAGGTGACAATCAGGAAAAAACAGAGAAGGGACGTGAAGTGGAGGAAGGGACAATCAAAAAGCTCTGAAAAAAATGATTTTAATATTTGAAAACATTTAAAAGCTTTGACGATGCGTCTCACAGACTTCTCCGTCAGCGTTGACAAGCGCAAGCATAACAGCTTTGATAAGCGATCAGATGTACGGCGTTTCATTGCTCAGATATGAAAATGTTTGTAAAATATTTTTAAATTTGGATTCGAATTTTTCCCCACAGTCTGTTAAAATTACAAAAAATTTTGTAACCGATAATACATCTGAAATACTATCTCACTCTGTTCTAGTCCCTAGACAAGGCTTGGAAACCTGATAAGCCCGATATTCTCTGAACATGAATATGTTATACACATCATTGGTCCAGAAATGTGTCATAAAGAGGAAAGAAATGTATATACATATTTGTATATACTGTATATATACATATATATGTACATATATGTGACTAATTATATATGTAAATATATGCGACTATGTACTTGTATTAATTTACATACATATTTGTATTTGCTATATACAGTATGTGTACATATATGCGACTATGTATGTATGTACATATACTGTATATGTGCATATATATATATTTACATAATCACGTATGTCATGTATATAAAACCTTGTTTTTTACTAAAAAATAGACGCACAAACAGCCCAATAGAAAGCAATGTTAAAAATAAATGTATAATAAATACATTTATCCAGACATCGGTCATTCAGCGTAGCAGCATTAGCTTCCTGACACGTGAAAGGACTCACAGGAGGTCTGCCTTTTTGCCTAATTTTTCACGTCACCCTGGGAGGGATTGAGACACAAATTGAGTGTAGTGCCCCTTTAAATCCATCACTGTAGCCCAGTCTAATAATTCACGTCTATAACAGACCCTCTAAATAATTCATTTGCCGAGATAATGAAAATATGCTAATTAGAGAATTGCTATTGGAAAAAAAAAGAATGCATTACACTTCTCAGCCATCATAATTAGGACATGTAATTATTTAAGCATTACTTTGTGAAGCTGAATTATTAGCGCCTGTCAGAATGTAGTAAAGGGATCAGAGGAGCGGACTGTGTTTGACTGGAGGTGACGTGTTTGATGACTCATTTTATGGGGAACACAGTCCTGACAGAATTCCGAGTGTTTGAGTGAAACGTGTCGGAATGATTGCCCGTGGAACATGTGTAGTACCAGTGTTGGCAAGAACACGACCACTTCACTGTGGACGTGTAGTACCAGTGTTGGCAAGAACACGTCCACTTCACTGTGGACTATTAGAACTGCCAGAGAAAAGTCTGTTTCTCTGCACGTCGTCTATTTAAGTCTAAACCCTCCTGCTTCTGCTTCGGTGTTTCCATCAGAAAATTCCTTCTTTGTAGGATTTTGCCTTTGGCATCAAACTACATCCTGCGTTCTTTGCTTCATCTGGGGACTCCAATCTAGTTCCTTTCAGTTTTGCAAAAAAAATGGACTCCAATCTAGTTCCTTTCAGTTTTACAAAAAAATAAATAAAAGCCAGCTTTAGCTACATCAAACCCTGATGCTGAGCTTTAATTTTTTTAAATCAGGTTTTCATTGAAGTTGCTGAACACAGTTGTGTCATTTTTAACAGTTTGAAGTATTGTTACATAACCAGTGAAAATACAGTTTTTAACAGTGCAATGTTGCCAAATGACTTAGGTTTTCTTCTTTATTTTATCAAGTGGATAAAACAACAAAAGGTCATATTTTAAAATTACAACATACACAGGAGTAAGAAGAGAAAAATGGACTTTGCACACAGTGGTGTTGAGTTGAAACATCTGGTAATCTGTGGCTCACGTTTGAGTTGTTCAGGTCATGTCGCACTTTTTCATATTCTGACTTCTGTGTTAAAACGTTCTGACTCAGTTTCATATTTTCAAACACTTCTGAACTTCAACTGCCCTCTGTCCTTGTCACCCTGTCACCCCCCCCCTTTTTTTTTCTTCTTCCTATTCGTCTTCGACAAACAGAGGACCAGTGAGCCAGTTCCAACAGAGAACCATTCTAAAAGTTTATCAACAGCTTCTAGTCAATCCGTCACTCCTCCTTTGTTTTCTTCTCCCTATTTTTCCAAACCCTTCTAACCTTCACCGCCCCCCTTCCCTTTTCCCCCTGCCCCCCCCCCCCCCTTTTTTTTTCTTCTTCCTATTCGTCTTCGACAAACAGAGGACCAGTGAGCCAGTTCCAACAGAGAACCATTCTAAAAGTTTATCAACAGCTTCTAGTCAATCCGTCACTCCTCCTTTGTTTTCTTCTCCCTGGGTTCCCCATCCTTTCCCTCTGAATTCCCGCCCGTCAGAAAGGAGAGCTCTGTCATGGCCCCGTGGAGGGAAAATGGCGGAATTCATCCCATGCTGTGTCAGTGATAACACTCCCGGGCGTGAAACATCCTGCCTCAGATTACAAGCGGAGGATTCATACCCTGCTCTCTCCTTGTCACCGCCCCATCAATGGCGACATTAAGCAATTTGCCGTACAATAACGGCCTGTACCGAGGAAGAGGCCCCGTCTGTGGAAGACTCCGGCTGGCTCTCTGCGCGCCTGTCATGTTGCAGCAATTGACACTCGCTGTGGTTTACGTCCCCTGTTTGTAAACACAAATGTACACAAGTGCATGCATGCACGTCTGCCGTGTGGGTGATAAAACAATGCACGTCAGCGGCTGCACACACGGCCCTGCCATGGAGACACGCTCCACGCTGTGGCTCAGATACTTATGGGATCTGCAGCCAAAGTCGACAATGGGTAATATAGTTCCCTTATCCTGGGATATGATTTTATAAGTGGTCCAGATTATAATAAATGACATTTACTGTGAGTTATCATCTGATCTGTGAACTCTCCGCCAGATGCTCCACAGTAGCAGGAGAGAGAGAGAGAGAGAGAGAGAGAGACAGTGAGAGTAGAGTGCTGACTAATGTCTCTGTGTGCGTACATGTGTGTGTGCGAGCGTGTGTGCGAGCGTGTGTTTGTCTGGTGCCAGAGCTGATGCAACTCTGCCAGGAAGCAGCGTGTTAACAGATATTTGAGTCTCGAGAAAATGCCAGCCAAGACTGAGTCACCTCTTTTTTTTTACCCGCAACCTCGAGACAGATAAAATTTCCAGTCACCAACTAATGAATGACCTCATTTATTTACAGGCAAATTTATATGCGAGATGGAAAAGCAACGGACAGGATTGAAACAATGAGATGTTTTCAGTTCATCTCGTGTTTAAAGCACCGCAGAATCAGTTTGTCTTTTAGATACTTTAGGTCAAATGTCATTCAGAAAAAAAAAAAAAAAACATTGACGTGTTTCAAATACTGGCATGGAATAATGAAAATTTAACATTTTAAAAATAGAGACTATGTTTCATTTATTGTATGATATACGACATAAAACGAGCAATTATGAAATTATAATATATACTAATAATAGTAATAATATATACTGTATATATCAAGAAAATATATTCATGCATATTGTATATTCTACAATTGAGAAATTTTTACACTGCAAACATAACATAGTACAGCAGTCTTTCCCAAAATTTTGGAGCCACAGCAATTATTTCTCATTGGAAACCCCACGACACACCACCAAACAAGAATCTCACAGAAAGTATGTACTGAAAGGTTATCATCCTCGTTTTGAATGTACTCACATTTTACTAAAATCTCAGCACGTTTAGTTGAAGTCAACGTTGATTTACTCGCAGGAATTGAAGAAAGACACTCTTGTTCAACAGCTCTGATTTTTTTTTTTTTTAGTTTCCCTTGTTATCTGCTACAACCTAGCAGAAAAGTATTGGATTTTTCTGCCTCTCACTTACACAGTGGCGACGATGGAAAAATAAATAATTAACAGTTTTCCGACCAATTAGGAGAAATGTGATCAATTCCCACAGAACAGCTTATGATATATCATGGTACCGTCACAGTGGTTGGGAATCCTTGTATTACACTACTTAAAGATAAATCAAGCACGCCTCCTTCTACACCGCCTACTACCCCCCCCGGTCAGTGAAGCCTTGTAATGAAGGCTTTTCACACTCTTGTTCCTTGTTCCATTCTCTTCTTTTTTTTTAATACCAACACAACTTCCCGCCTCCCTTTCCTCCTGCAGTACTCTGCTTAACAACGCTGACCCTCGCTGACCCCGACACCACCTCGCTGTCTTCCACTGAGTAGCTAATGGCCAGCAGGCCTCATCTCTCTATTGACCTCTCGCCCATGGCGAGGTGAATTATGGCACCTGAGCGGTGGTCTAATGCAGCAGGTCCTGACACTGAGACATCAGTCCAGAAGGGCTGGACCGGGCAGACTAATGATGCAGACATTGGTAAAGGATGAAGCCGAGTCAGGGCAGGACAGACGGAGACAGGAAGAGACAGAGGGAGCTTATTAAGGCTGATTGTCTCATCATTGTAAAGGAGACACAGGCAGGATCACGGCCACCAGTCTGTTTCTCCAGAGTGACTCTCTTCTTCTGCATGACTTCATCGCAGGCGCTCGTCAATGAATCGATCGCGGACTAAATATAAACACTTATTTCTCATTTTGCCCCATTTTTGAAAAGCCGCGGTGACGAGCGGACGTGACAGTGTTTCGGAGCCCTGTCTCTCCACGCCTGTTAATATCATGTCATGTGCTCAGTTGCAGGGAAAGGTCTTTAAAGGTCAGCTTTTAACACATCTCGTCATGTTTTTAACTTTCAGGAAATGAAATCTGATTTACTGATTTACCCAAAGGCGAACGCGGTTTCGTTAATGTTTGTTTGTTGGCTGCACAGGCTTCCATCCCCTTCTCGGCAATAATCTCCCACAGGGTGGACTACATGCTCTTCCTGTGCCTGGGCACATTCTGCCTCCTGCTGTCAGCTCTAAAGAGACCTTCTCCCCTATTCACCTCAACCCCCACCACCTCCCTCCTCCTCCTCCTCCTCCTCCTCCCCCTCCTCCTCCTCTTTCCACTTCTTCACCAGTCACTCCTTCCCCCCCATTACCCCCTCTTTCCTCCGGCCTGAGACGGGACGTGTGATGACAGCGGTGTCAGCACAGGTCACAGTGATCCTGGGCTGCTGCTCTGTTCCCACTGGCCCTCCAGTCAATACATTCCTCCTTGTTCTCAGGCCTGGCCAACCTGGTCTCTGTCTCCGCTCCCACGCTCGCCATCCCGGCTTCATCACCGGCTCCCACCGTCCAGCCTCACAGGAATCTGGTTACAGTGGACTGTAAAGAAGGAGAGAGAGAGAGACAGAGAAAGAGAGAGAGGGCAATCTGAGTGTTTCTCTTTCTAATCCTTCATCTGCTGGTCTTTTAGATTAGTCATTGTGTCTGTCTCCCCTTTTTCCACATCCCTGCGTTGGTGCATGTGTGTGTGTGTGAAGCTGTCTCAGTTACACTCAGTCTCTGCCTTACCTTCCAGGACAGGTTAAGTCCTCCACATGTGAATCATGGCGTGTGTGACGTCCTAACTACCCCCTGCCAGGGGCCAAATAGCAGCAATTTATGTCTTTTGTGGACAATGGGGGTCATTTAACACATTCATCTGGGGTTTTCATTTTCACACAATAGCATCGTAATACCTTTGGTGACTCACGGTCCTTCAACCTGACATAATCCCAAATTTTCATGACCAATCACGTAACCTGAATCAGGATTCAGGTTTCTCGTTTCCATCGACATTTATTCCAACTTTTTTTTTTTTCAATTAATGGGGAAAATAATAATAATCCTAACTCGGTATAATGCAAATTAGTCAATCATTGATCTAGTATTGCACTCCAGCAGATGTAGTGATTGCTGAGGTCAAGCTTAAGGGCTGTTCACTTCTGGTATTAGCGTCTGTTCTGACCGTTCCAATCGCCTGTGGTCAGTGTTGAGTGCAGCAGTTCACACCCTACAGTCCACCCAGTATAAGTCTCCAGTGACCTGTCCGACCTGCCACTGGTCGAACTGAAATACATGTCAATGTCGTGTTTATAGGTACTGTATGTCCTTGTTTCCCAAAGACTCGGTCACAAGAGTTTTTTTTTTTTTTTGGGTCGTCTTGCATCATGTTTCCCAGATAATGTCTATTGACTTGGGTCGCGAAGGTTTGTGACTTTAAAAAATATGGGTCTCCAGAAAGAAAGTTTGGGAAACATTGCTGTATGTGGGAATAAAGTTGAGATTTTAAACTAACTAAAGTGCAGATCTGTCCGAGGTCAACGTCTTTTGAGTTGGTAGGGAGTTGAATATAAATGTGAGAATACTGTATTGCCTGTAAATAAAGCTGCACCCCTGAGTTCAGTCCAATGGATGTTTCTAACATGCATTATAGACGCCTCACCAAAAATATACCAAATATATTTCTTGTGTAACATATATTTATGAATAATATAACGTGATGAGCAGTAGAGTGGTAATAAGTTAAAAAAACATGTACGTCTTGACTTCTGTAGTGAAGATATGCAGATTTATACTGTACTTTATACACAGTCTCTGCATCAGTGACGGGATATAAACCTCAGTTTCACATATAAGCTGGTACTTTATAAACATGAAGTGCGATACTTCAGTGATTCTTCCGACAGTGAAAAACTAGATATATGCATATCTTTTATGTAATAGTATTCTGAAGTAGTAGTGGTGTTGTGTATAAAGTGTGTATAGAGTATAAACTGTATTTTATATATGCAGGTATTTAGGTATACACATATATATGCATACATATATGCACGTATTTATGTACATATATATTTAAATATATATACAGTATAAGTGTATATATATGTAAATATATAAATAAATATATTTCTACATATATAACGTAATGTATGTATATATATATATTTATTTATACATTATTTATGTAGATATATATTTATCTACTCATATGTATATACATACAGTATATATGTACATACATATACATATGTGCATATATGTATGGCATATATATATACATATAGTTTATTCTTTGTGTGTATTACTGTGTCCATACTATAAAAGGTTTTTTAGTTCTCTGAAACTGCAAGGGTCAGAGGACGTTTCCTGGGATAATGGTCTCTAATCCATCCTGGGGATAGATTGCATTTATGCATGCTCAGGAATGCAGCCTCATACGTCCTTTAACCATCTTTGTTCAGTGGGATGTGAGGACATTCAGGATGGATTGGGAGCATTCAAGTTCCCAGCCCTCACAGGACCCTGCATATGATCACATCACTCAGGATGGATGTCTAGACCACATCTAAACGGGGTCAGAAACACATTCACACATGTTGTGTCTGGACTTTGCATCAAATCAATTTTCAGAAGTATCTGGAAAATCCACGCGCATTTCTCATGTCGAATGTGATCGAAGCCACTGCTTCTGGTTGATCTAACAGAGGAAATGAAGTTTAATAACATTGACATTCTTAAACTGGATTTTCATTAGTACAGAGCAGATCTGGCCTCAAAATCTAACCTTAAACTGAGGAAAAACTCCAATGTCTGCCACTAGGTAATTATTTAGTAATTTAATTACTCTCAAATCAATACCTCGTCATCAGCATAGAAACAATGTCATGGACTGAGAAATAGAATAAAAACTAGTTCATAGTGAAAATAGAACCCATAGTTTGTTTGGGATTTTTTTATGAATACTTCAAAGGTGAATTCCTCAAAGGTGGTTTATGTTGCATTGCACTTGTAAAACATTTTGGGCAAGAGTAGGGTTGAAGAGCATCACCTAAAGACCTGTTTTTAACTGCTGGTCCAGTAGAGTGTAAAACGAGTGCAACAACTGCAGTGTTGGATCATTTGAATTATTTCATAATATATTATAAAATATATTTATAATAGATGTAATAACCAGTACCATGTGTTGAATTTTATTTACCAAACTTTGCATGGTTTCATAGAAGTAGACTAAAGAAAAGATTTACCTTGAAATCCTAGTTTGAATGAACGGCTGAGTCAATATTTGATATGAAATATAAAGTTACAACCTGTGGATATTTTAAACACAAATCCACTGCAATACTACACTACGCTAACACTAGCTATAAGCCCTTCCTAGGGTTCGGCGGCAAAGACTTTTTATGCATTGAGTCTTCATGTCTGCAACTGTCTTAAAGTTTTATTCAAGTTCAATTCCTTCTTTTACTCCAATCTGTTTCTGGTATTACAGCCGGGCAGAGTATCCCTCGCCTGAGGCAACATTAGCGACGGCGTGACAGACAGTATTAGAGAAGAAAGCTAAAATCAGATTCTTCCTCCCCCATGAGTGTTCGCTTTGCTAAAGTTCTCATTACCTGAGGGAGACAAGAGCGGGAGAAGTCTCATTTTAGCACAATTTCAGATGCCAGGTAACCAGAGCTTATATCTCTATATTCAACGTTTCAGATGCAATCTCCCCCACACCCTCTACTCCTGGTTATGAAATACCCCCTCCCCTGCCCCTCCCACCCTCCCCTGCAAAATACGTTGGCTTTTCTCCCTTGGATAATCTCACATCATCACATCAGGCCGGTTGTATTGATTTCTGGGGAAAGTAGTCCTAAATTGCTCTTCCTTTGTCAATCTGAGGCTTGTTACCAGGCAACAGTGTGACCCAACTCTCTTAAGCCCACCCCCCACCCCCCCAAAACCCCAAACCAACACACACACACACGGACAAACACACATGTTCAATTACAGTCTTGACTCAATGCCAAAAATGCAACTGGAGCGCACCTTCTCCTCTTCTAATGTGAGACTTGAAACAGTGACGGTGACACTGAATCAGGATGGAAGGAAGAACAAAATGTTTTTTTTTTCCTGTCACTGATATTCCATCCATCTACAGTTACTTATTTTAAAATACCCTGCATGAAACACATTTACTTTTGATGTGTGTTGAAATCCAACCCCAACAACTTGAGCTGATGTCATGGGACCCAAACACTCAAATGTTTTCTCCGTCTCCCTTTTTGATTAAAATGGGTTGGGGCAACTTTGTGGCATCTTGATGAATGATGAAAATAATGGGCGGAATTTTCTAGTTGGAATCAATGTAGTTCACGTAACAATTTAATAGCATAAACGTGCCGCTGCAGGCCATTTAGTTAAATATTGTGTTTCGTGTTAAAAGTGATGACTGTCAAGACAATTTTCCTAAGACGGAATTCTCGCTGGGACAAATTGTCTCTGGCTTTATTTGATAAATTGAGCAAATATTCAAATGCAATTATTCAAATAAAACTCAACGTATTAATCACATTTGGACAACGCCGCTCTGTTCTCCGCACTCATTTATCATTTGTCACTGCTCAAATCCTTCCACTCCAAACTGGGAACTCGTTTTCGTCATTTCGCTCTAATTCAAATATTCAATCTTAAATGCATCAGATGGCTGCATGCGTGCGTACATATTTGCAGGGGGTGGGTGGCCGGCGGGCTGCAGGGGTTGTCGCAGGATGGGGCGTGGTGGGAGTAAATTGTGGACCACCTGCTTCTGTCACCTGGGACGCGCCTTACATGATGGAGCCAAATGCTGGAGATTGAAATCACGTGACGACATACAGGCTGCTCGGCCCAAAGAAATCTACAATTTGGGCAAAGAATGTATGAAAGAATAGGATTTTTTTTTTTCATTCCTTGTGCAGCATCTTCCTTCCAAAAGTCATTCCAAAACAGAGAAAAAAGGAAGGGAAATAAAATGTTGGTTTCAACAGGGGAACAAAGACCTATCTGCAGTGTCCTGAATTAATATCTCATTATGGTTCCGCATCATCATATTTTGGCTGATGTTAAAGAGACAGGAGATTATACTAATTACATATCGCATAGTGGGAAACGTCTCCACCAGTGATGAGTCCGACTGCTCACTGGGAAGCGTTGCTGCCGTTTTTTCAGACAAATTGGCTTCAGAGTGAAAACCAAGAAAGAAAAAACGAAACAATTGAATAAATTAGACTCCGTCTTTATCTACTTGTTTCTCGCTGCCGATGCAAGGGATTTGTTTTGGGGGAGCTCATCCGAAAGAAACACCGATTCCGAATGACGTTCCTGTATCGCTGGTTTCTATCATGATCTGCTTCAGTGTGAGGAAAAAAATCCTTGGTGTTCATTAAAAGATCTCTGTATTCATACACATTCCTGGATTTCTTCATGTCACAGGGGCTTTATCTCCTCTTCGCTGCACACGTTCAAAACACAAAAGTGGAAGGAGAGGGAAAAAAAAAGGAAAAAGGAAAAGAAATCCCTCAATATCACACCGTTCCACTTTTGAAACTGGCTCCTTTTAGATGATTCTCTCTCTCTCTCTCTCTCTCTTCCTATGTCTGCCTGTCTGCCTGCATGGCGGGGAGGCTGCCTTGATAGCCTCAGGCTGCACTCCTCTGTATGTATCTGATCCAGGCCTAATGAAGCTGAAAGCCTGGCAGTTGTGTGGAGCATCTGCAGAGCCACAGAGTGATGGGCATCTCATTCTGCTGCTGTGTCCCAGGGGGTCACACACATCTGAGGGCCATGCCTGCTGTATGCACAGTGATTCTCTGCCCCCATGTATCTGTGCTGCAGAAGGTCATGCCACATATGCTGTATAGATGCCATCTGGAATGTCCTCCTGACTGCCGTAGCATCTCTGTCCTGCCACCCCCGGACTGGTGATCTGACCAGGCTCAGAGCTTGACCTAATGGAAGATTTCACGAGCTGTTCTTTTTTTTTTTTTTTTGTGTTTTACTGCATACCGCCACATGACCTGTTAAGTTTCACTCTAAACTACGAGTGCAGCAGACAGACAGTACTGGTTTATTTAAGACACACTGCCTGGTTGAAACCCTTATTCATAAAAGATCATTATTCTATTTTTAAACCTGAACAAAATTGGAAACAAATACTGCCAATACAGTTCATTCCAGAGAACGTCAATATATTGATATTTTCCACTATGTGACATGTTGTTTTCTTTTAGTTTGAATTTAAAATGATTTAGTACATTTTACCTGTTGTGCTAATATAATTGTTAAATATAATTACAAATACTTTTGTAATTATTATTAATTACTTTTGTTGGTTTCATAGTCAAGCGGTTAGCACACCTGCCTCGGAGCAGAGAGCAGGGGGTCCTGGGTTTGATTCCCAAAGGAATGCTGTTATCACAAGAATTTCCCAAATTGGGAATTGTAAACTACTGTGCATTTGTATTTTTTTGTGTATTTGCCTGTTTTATGTTTAATACTCAGTATAAACAACTACTATGTTTTTTTTTTTTACTGTGACAGTTGACAAATACCTTTTGAATCTTAAATCATTCCCTTTCTGGTTTATAGGCTACTTAGCTGTTAGCAGGTAAGCTAACTCACCCATTCAATATTTCAAACACTTTTGTGCTTTATAAAATTAGCAAGTATGATTGACATGATACAAAAATGTAAATACTGTATATTCTGTGTTTTAATGATTGACATGATACAAAAATGTAAATATTCTGTGTTTTTTATGTTTATTTTTAAGTGAAAACGTAGGATATGTTGTTACCGCTACTTCCTTGTCAGAGCCCCTGAGGTAGTTAGCTAAGAGCTAGTTAGTTAGTCGACAACAGTGACTTTTTACTTTACACATTCTGTATATTGTATAGTCATTTTTTACTTTGTGAGCACAGTTTAGCTACAGTTCTACTGCATTACTTAGACGTGCTACACTGACATTGTCAGGAACTATTTCATCGGGGCTAACGTGCTAAGCTGTGCCGTAACATTTGAGGGGAATCAATCAATTTTTCTTCAATCGTCTACAAGGAGAAAAATCAGCATAGAGTGTATGTGACTCGAGTAACAAGAGAAAGTTCCCAACAGTACTTATTCCAAGGTTGTCTAATATTTTATATTCCAACCGTTTCCTTCATGGAAAATACATTTGTGCTCCTCCACTTTCCCCCCCTCGCTCTCGTTCTCTTCCCTTTTTTAATACTATTTATTCTTTCATGTTGACACTTCCCAGTTTCCAAGATTGAGAGATGATTAAATTACAGACATTAATATGGCAAGTGAGTCTCATGCAACTGGGTTTGGGCTGCTACACCCTATACATCTAAATATAGATTTAATAACACTGCCTGTTTTTTCATTAGCAGCCCAGAATGCTTACAGTGCAATCGGCTGCTCCCTCTCCTTCTCTTTGCATACAAACATCAAGATACTTGCTGGGAAATGAAAAGAAGAACCGTAGTTTTGTCTCCTACTTGGTCTTTGTCTGTAACGAGCCGAGGCGCAGCGGTAGAATGTGAATGTCTGACCATTTTGTTTTTTCGAGCTACATTAAGCACAGAGCTACCAGAGATACTCCTTGGCAGGTTTCGTAAGAGTGGAGTCATAAATGAGGACCTTTAACCAGAGGTTGTACCACAGCCAGCACTCTTAGGCAAAATGACTTACTGATAGGCCTATTTTTTTTCCCCCTGCCTACTCTGGGAAAACGTTTCTCATCTTCATTTTCTCATCTGCATCCCTTTAATGACACGAGCTCACGTTTCCAAATAACCTCGGGATCGGACAGATATTGCGGGGCGGACAGATATCACGCAGGACAGGAGCTGATATATTTACTCCGAGCTGAAAATATCCTGCTGTGAATGTTGTGCCAGGAAGCTTTAACATCACTGGATTGCTCACTGGATTCTAATGTCAATTAGTGGAGATTACCTCAGAGGAAATCAAATTACCTTCCCAGATCTGAAGGTATTATTTATCAAAATTTGCACATGTGCAACACCATGAATTCATAACGGTGCCTTTCAGCCGCTGCATCGCCGCGCTCTGTCAGCTGAGTGTATAGACAGCCGGAGGATCTGTTTACGTGCCGCCTCCATAGGGTATATTGAATGTGTCTCACCCACTGTCTTTTATGGAACATCTTCCAGCAGCTTCCTAATTACCTTTGGTTTTATGGTCAGACCTATGTCAGTCCCCTGCTCAATTTGTCCCTGTGAAATATGGCCTGGCCTTGGGTTCAAGTAGGGGAGAAAACACGGCACATTGATTAATCAAGGCACGCAGGTCCAACCTCTGTTCTTAGAGAAGTCAATCCAATGACATGTTTTCACCTGGGGCACATTCCGGGAGTCTGAAGTTGCTTCCTCTCTGTAATTAATTTTCTTATATCTTTCCTTCATCTTTATCCCCAATACAATTTCCTTGAGGTAAATGATAATGCCGAATCCTGAGACAATTGAAAAGTAAATTATGCAAACACACCGATGCTAACGCAGCATGTTTTGGTCGTTCCCCGCTTAGGTGCTGTTCACTGACTGTGACCAGGAGAGGACACAAAGGAAAGGAATGTGGCCTCGGGCCTGCAGGACAGATGATGTTTCAGTGGTCTCTGGAAGTGATGCCCCCAGAGGACAACGGAGGAGTGCATGAGGTAAACACACAGTAAACACACTTGGTTTTGTCATAGATGTAGAAATAACAGGCCTGGTTGACTTTTAGTGTCGTCGGATAAACACAAATCTGCTTTTGCATTGTTACGGAGCACAATCCTAGTCGACATTTGTGTTGTTTTGTAAAACTAAAAGGAATGAAGCCGAGATGTTTTTTGCATTATCTGTTTTTTTTAATATTCCTTTGAGCTCAGGGAGCGTAATGATCAAATTAAAATAAGAGTGAAGCAGCACTAAGATCAGAAAACACAACTAAATGAAATAGGTATGGTTGATAAAATGAAGAAATGGAAACATTCGCAGCATGGGGGGGGGGGGGGGGGGGGGGT
>NC_024307.1:8623662-8624952 GCF_000523025.1 Cynoglossus semilaevis | reverse complement strand
TAAGCTTATCTGAGCGCCTTCTATGTCTCCTTAGTTTGGTTTATTAGGGAAGTATCTGACTTACCATGAGCTGTGGGACAATTATGGAGACAATTTCACGGGCAGGGCTTCTATAATCATCAATGCATGCTGGGAGCCCATATCAAAGTAAGTTTCAGACAGACTGAGGAGAATTCATTTTGTACTTTATAACTTCACAATACAGCCATTAGCAACTGCACTCAATCAGTGGATTTAAAGCCAGCGAGAGCGAGGGGTGGGGGGTGGGGGTGGGAGGGGAGTGAGGAAGAAAATGTGAAAACAAAATGCAAATTAAGGCTTTTGAGCACAAGTAAACGAGCCTTGCTGAATTTTCTGGACCTGATACAAGAACAAAATTCTTTAGGCTCATTAACATTTCTTTCAGGACGAACAGAGAGCAAAAATAATTAACGAACAAAAAGGAAACAGAACATGTTGCTTAATTCTTTCATCGTGAAGTTTACTGGGAACAAGCATCAACAAAGACTTAGTAGGCTAGTTAGAGTCGTGTTTAAGACTAACACACGACTCCAGAACCACTTATGCCCAGTGGTTCCACTTTTTTTGTCTCACTTTATTTGGTGAATTTAGCACCAGCTAGTGGAAGTTGCATGTTATAGTTGATTTTTTCTTTTTTTTTTTTGGCATTTTCTGTTTAACTATTTGAGGTTTTGTTTAACATATAAACACAAGATGTCCTTTTTTGAGTCATCACCATGGTAGGCCAAAATGGCAGCCAATGTAGAGATGATGTAAATTTAAAAACTGTTCATCCTCATATATATATATATATATATATATAAACCCATACAATATACTCGTTCATGTGTGTCTACACTGGTTCACTAGTACTTTTTAATGTTAATGCTAGCGGCCTAATCGCTAAGCCGCTGTCTCAGCTCGGTGATACATTGGTTCAAGGCAGCTTTAAATGTGTGGAGTCTTACATGATGTTGTTGTTCACCTAGTTTGCAGTGTTTCTGGTGGTCTGTCTGTGGTTTTTGTGCTCGAGGGGAAGTGAGTGTCAGTGGATGAAGACAAATCCTCAGAGTTCTTGTTCTTGTTGGATGTTTTGGTTGAAGATGTTTTGGGTAAAGATTAGTGTTAGAAGTCATTTGGATGGAATTTATAGTGAGAGTTGGAGACGCGAAGTGGGTCATGTGACAGACGGGAGCTGCTGAACACATCATCAAACCTTCATTCATTTGCTCCTTTCTGTCCTTGATTTTAACATCAAGTTACATTTACAGAATTAACTCTGTCGTTAAG
>NC_024307.1:8613731-8623306 GCF_000523025.1 Cynoglossus semilaevis | reverse complement strand
AATACAATCCTGAAAATTTTCCTTTCAGTCTGAGACCGATCGCGACCCAGAGATTGGAACAATACTCCACAAATTCTTAATGGGGTTCAGGTCAGGGGAATTGGCAGGCCAATCAAGGACAGTAATGCCATGGTCAGTACACCAGTTACTGGTGCTTTTGGCACTGTGGGCAGGTGCCAGATCATGCTGGAAAATGAAATCATCATCGCCATAGAGCTTTTCAGCAGACGGAAGCATGTAGTGCTCTAAAATCTCTTGGTACACAGCAGCATTTACTCTGGACTTGATGAAACACAGTGGACCAACACCAGCAGCTGACATGGCTCCCCAAACCATCGCAGACTGTGGGAACTTAACACTGGATTTCAAGCAACTTGGATTTTGCTCCTCTCCAGCCTTTCTCCAGACTCTGGCGCCTTGACTTCCAAATGAAATGCAAAACTTGCTTTCGTCTGAAAAGAGGACTTTGGACCACTCTGCAACTGTCCAGTGCTTCTTTTCGATAGCCCAAGTCAGACGCTTCTTCCGTTGTTTTGAGTTCAGAAGTGGCTTGACCATGGGAATACGGCTATTGTAGCCCAATTCCCGGACACGTCTGTGAACAGTGGCTTTTGATACCTGCACTCCAGCTTCAGCCCACTGTCTTTGAAGCTCCCCCAAATTGTGAAAGCGGCTGTTCTTCACAATGCCATTAAGGCTGCGGTCATCTCTCTTGGTTGTGCAGCGTTTCCTGCCACATTTCCCCCTTCCAACAGACTTTTTATGAATGTGCTTTGAAACTGCACTCTGTGAACAGCCTGCTTTTTGACAAATTTCTTTTTGTGTCTTACCCTCCTGATGGAGGGTGTCAATGATGGTCCTCTGGACAGCAGTCAGATCAGTAGTCTTCCCCATACTTGTGATTTAGTTTACTGAACCAAGCTGAGTGTTTTTAAAGGCTCAGGAAACCCTTGCAGGTGTTTTGAGTTAATTAGACGACTCAAGTGATTGGTTGACTAGCCCACTGGTATACTTTTTGGTGATATTCTAATTTTTTGAGATAGGATTTTTGAGTTTTCTCAAGCTCTAAGCCATAATCAGCAATATTAAAATAATAAAAGGCTTGCAATATTTCAGTTGATTTGTAATGAATCCAGGATGTATGGCATTTTTGTTTTTTTAATTGCATTAAAGAAAATAATGAACTTTATCACAATATTCTAATTTTCTGAGACAGTCCTGTACACATATATACGTACTACTTTTACAGAGTTAACTCTGTCGTTAAAGTTTTTATATATATATATATATATATATATATATATATATATATTCAAAAACAATCATTCTCCTCCACCAACTTTAACACTAGTAAGAAACTGACTGTTAATATGAATCCTGGGTGAATTAGCATGATTAGCTTGATCATGCTGTTCATGGAGCTGGTTTTGGTTGGTCACATTATGTATGTGCATGGAATATGTTTTTATATATTTACTTTAAGAACATATTTGTATGCATGTATGTATGTATATACTGTGTGTGTATGTATAATAAGTATATACTCTATATATGTATGTATAAATATACGTGTATATGTACATATATGTGCATATATATTTGTGAGTGAATCAACGTTCAGGAGCTTCAGTTTTAAAATGGCTCACAATCGGCTGTCGTTTCTAATGCACCTGCGGTTGATTTCATGTCATTATAAGCTCATGCTGAAATTATTACTAGTATTAATGAAAACACAGTGGGTCAACATTTGTTTTGGTGATTTGCTAACTCAGCGAACATGTGTGACCTGAGGCTGAGCCACAAATATATTTTTTTCTAAAGATGTTGTGTGTTTTAAAATATATCAGATGGGTTGAAATACTCAAACTCGGACCAAACGTACTCGATGCAGATTCTCGCTCTGTAAATTACGTACTCGATGCAGATTCTCGCTCTGTGAATTGCACATGAACTTAAAAAAAAAAAAAAAAAAATGAAGCCATATTTGGATGTTTTTTTTTTTATGCTGTGGCTTTTGCAGAAACGAACTTTTGTGTCAGTGCGGTTCCCGGGTATGTTAAAATTATGCAACGCTCTTTCACCAAGTAACTGGAGCCGCTGTGCTCCGGACCACCTACAGTAATCTTCATTATGCAGGCTTACATCAGGCTCCGGTGTTGTTTTGATGAAAACATAACAAGTCATTATGAATGAAAATGAATGTACGTCGGCGGGTTCAAAATAGCACATAATTGCACTATTACCCCTGACGATACAGGTATGCCCCCATCTACTACCACAAACATCAAGGTACTGTACAGCAAATATTTCCTTGCGGTTAGTTTGTAAACAAATTAAATTCATTAAAGTGTGAAAGGGTGTGGGGTGGGGGTGGGGGGTAAACAACAGCACGCCTTGTTTGGTGCTTGTAGTCTTCACAGACAATGAATTATCCCCGCTGGGCTGAATATAATGTAATTTAACATGTCAGAGGACTTAGAGTGTAACAGGTGATTGTACATTACTGTACGTGAGGCTTCGCAGTATTCAGTCCAGACGTGTGTTTCCCTAAAGCCACTGGTTTGTTGTGTTTTAGTCCGACTCACGCCGTGATAGACGTGGCTTTCAGGGCTAGCGAAGGGCACGCGGCCACAAGAGCTGCGGCAATTAGTTTGAGCCAGATCAGAAGGTGCTGGCGTAACGACCCGGTTCTGGCAGTTTGACCTCCCATCATGGCCGCCACTGGCATCTCTCTCTTCATCTCCCCCGGCCTCACCCCTTCTGGTCTGCATGGGAATTAATGAAATAATAAGGACTAATAGGAATGTTGAGCGGCGAGCGACCACTCACACGTGGCTCTCTTGCCTGGGCGAGTACAATTACACAGTAAGTTTGATCGGCCGTGATAGACAAAACAGCAGGGGCTCATAAATATGGATGGAGAGTATGAGAAAATAAATTAACAGGGCCCAGCCTCTCGGCTGCCCCACTTAGACTGTCAATTACGGACCTGACAGGAGCCTTGTGAAAGAGCCACACAAGGATGATGCACACACACACACACACACGTGCGCGTGCACACACACAAATGCACACACACACACGCGCAGTCATTAAAGTGTGCATTCGAGACCATTCGGGGGCAATACGGCAGTCACCTGCTTCATTATCAGCAGACAGAGTTCATGCTTTATGACATGTATCAAGAGCTTACAGTTATTGAGCAGTGTCGACCACAGCATAAAATCCAATACTGCTGCGGCTTCAGGTTACAAATAAAAAAAAAAAAACTGTACATAATGTTAACATTTTTCTCACTCCAGGCAGTTTTTGTTTGTTTCTAAGTCTTTGCAAAGACGTTTGTGAAGGTCAGGTGGCTGACATGACAGAAAAACAGAGCAGACCTCCTGCATCCTAAAGTGGTTACAGTGAAGTGTGTGGCACTTTCTTCAAGCAGAGGTCACTGTTTTTGTTTCGTGCCCTCATTTCAAAAGGTGCTGTAAATTAAATTATGCATGACGTGGAGATGGAAACGCTGTAAGAGGGCAGAGAGTGGAGGAGAAACAAGAAATTTCGGAACAGTTTGGACTGTGTTGGCACACACGCCCTCTGACCGACCAGGCTGGCTTTGAACCAAATTATTATGATTTAGAGGAAGGCTGAATACAAAGTGGAAGCCAAATGTTCACTTTTCACTTGGTTCTCTTTTATCAGCGTGTTTGCTTTCTCCTCACTACACAAATCATCTGCTGCATATGTAGCGCCATAAATCACCGTCAGAAAAATCCATACATTTTTTATGATTCTCGTGCTTTCATTAGCATTAGCAAGTCTGTATACAAGAACAGGGTTTGACAAGAGAGGAAGGGTCAGAGTCTGTGGTTGTGAAAAAAAAAGAGGAGAAGCGAGAAGGATTTGGGGAGATATTGATTTTTTTTTCTTAAAGACCCTGAAGTCCCTGAAATATCAACTAACATGAGAATCTAAACACAATAACATTTTCTCCTGCCAGCCAGAACGTCTGTGTAGTTTATTCGAGGTTTCTGGATACAGTCTGCAGTCTGTACTGAAAGTCCACATTCTGGCATTGGTCAGGACTCTGAGGACACAACAGATGATGACTAAAACAAAAATTATCTAGACTGTGCTTTTTTTATTTTTTGGATTGGTAATTATGGCTTTTCGAGTTAAAATATGTTTTTATTAGGGCAGTTGAACACATTGACCTTCCATTTCCATTTTTCATATGTTCTATACCAGTGATCATCAACTGGTGGCCTGTGGCCCAAATGCAGCCCTTAAACCTTTAAATCCAGCCTGTGACTGCATTCCAAAAAAAACATCAATCCTGTGACTGCATTCCAAAAAAAAAAAATCAAATAATAATATTAGACCAAACAATTATACATTTTTATTTAATTTTATTTGATTAAATTAATTTGTATTATTATTATTTTTTTTTTTTTATATCATATAATCAGACCTCCAGACCTTGTTCCACTTTGTTTCATATTTGACTAAAATTGGTAATGGTTATTTTTATAGCATATGTAATCTATATATTTTTTGAACATTGTATCTAACATTATGAATAGATAATAAGAAAACTTTAGACCTGTGCGGAGCTAAATACAGAATGCAATAATTGTCCCTGACCTGTGGATAAAACTTGATTAGAGTGACACCTGTGGCAAACTGAATTGATTGCTCTTGGCCAATAGGCTCTCGGAATTTTCACTGTGCGCCCGTAAAAGGCAGATCCATGAAGTCCTAGTGGAAGTCTCCAGAGACCTTCACAATAAAACTGTGTCAAAGCACAGATCAGGAGGAGAGTGTAAAACCATGGCTGCAGCTTTAGGTGTTTTCCTGGGAGCACGGTGGCCGCAATAATTTTCTAATTAAGTTCAACGCCACCAGGAGACTTCTTCAGAGTTGACCATCCTGCAAAATTGAGTTACCAAGCAAGGTTATGCCCTGTCGTGGAAGTGATAGTCAGAAAATGACTAAAAGCGTGCTCCCAAGACAACCCTACAAGACAGGTTTGGCCCATTGGCACAGCGGGGCGTTTAACCAGGAAGAGCGAAGGTTTGAATTGGAGACAGAAACGTTGGGAGGGTTTTATTGAAGCACAACCTAGAATAAACTGCCGTATCAGGGTTCTGTTAATCAGAATCAATGCTGATGTAAAGTTGGTTTCACCACCTTGTGGACAAATTCAATTTTACTGTTGAAAGCATGTTAAGAGGATCAAGTGCATACCTACAGGAAAAACACTGCACACGCAAGAGGAATGGAGGAATGTTAGGCAGCCAATTAATCAGTACCAGTGACGCCCACAGCAGTGAACACTGGCTGCATGTACAAGAGGGGGCGCTGAACACAAACACAAACAATCATATATATAGACACACATACTGTATATATTTTTATACATGTATATGTGTATATATATGTATATACATATATACATATATATACAGTGCATACATACATATATGTACATATATATTTATATATGTACATATACTGTATATTTATATATGTACACATATTTATTTACACACACACATATATAAATCATGGTTGATTGTGATTAATTGCAGTTAATGATAAATAATCATGATTAGATATAGCAACCTTTTTGAATTCCTAATGACGATCGGAAATTCTCTTTATTGCTGGAAAAGAAATGCAAATAACAGCAGGTCGCTGTGTGTTTTATTCACAACTCTTGAGTCTAATCCAAATGATAGAATTTATTAATATGTGGGAAAAAAAATTGAAAAATATGCTACTCAGCACAACTCTTGAGTCTAATCCAAATGATGGAAGTTATTAATATGTGGAAAAAATATTTGAAAACTATGCAAAACTATTACTCAGATTTGAACTTCTCGTAGTTGATGTGAGTCATGACAGCACATGTTTATGATGACTTGAAGAATATGTCGAGTGTTGTTTGAAGTGTACCAAAAAAATAACGCTGGCTCTGAGATGGTATTTTGACCTTGATACTTCCTGAAACAAATTTCTTTTCCACAATGTGTGTAAATATTTTTTTTTTTTCCACAATGTGTGTAAATTACAAGATGTGGAGTGACTGTTTATTAGAGCTTCCATAAGTGAATGGACATTTGAATGAGAAATCAAGTCTAAACAATGACATGTTGTATAGGTATTTTAAGTAGATTTTGGAGGAAGTCAGTGGTTTGCTAACAACCTACTGTTCAAACCACTGGTGTTACGTAATTGATTATTCTAAATCTAAAGCTGTTATTTGGCCCAGTTTATTATAGTGCAACAACTATTTTCAAGTGACTAACCTAAGTCCAGTGGATGTTAGACATGCAACGCACAGTTCCGAGGCAATGATGACAACAGAAAGATTTGGCTGATAATAAACCTCACCTCCAATGGCTGTATAGATCTGAGAACCTGCTGATCTGTGGAGCTGTACTCAGCAGTTGACACAAGAATATATTAACATTGGAAGTTTTTTTTTTTTCATCTTTATAACTTTCCATACTCTGTGTATTCTATGGCTCGGCTCCTCCTCCTCAATAGGAGTGCATGCTTTTAAGTAAATTCCAGCATTCTCTACCTTTTACATTTTGACATCTCCACTTTGTGTGAGAATGGATGGGCGGATGGACGGATTTCAGTAGCTGTAACTAAAGAATAGATTAGTCTTAATCTCATTGCTGGGTTTCTTCTTTCACCCCAGTCACTGCAAGAAACACAAGAAGATTTGAAATCCATCCAAATCTAATTAAAACACTGGATACAAAAGGACTGCGCTTTTTGACAGTTTGATAGGAGGGATGTGAAGCGGCAGGAGGAAGGAAAGGCCCTACTGTTAGCATTTCACAGGAGGCTCCATGCGGTGTTGCTCTTTGGATTGGATGCCTTTTGTTGTTGCTGGAGACAGATAGGCATTCCCGATAAATGTGAAAATGTGTCAAAACTCAGGAGGGAGGCCTGCAAAGTACAAGAGGTAAATTTGGCCTACTTGGGCTTCATTATGGCTATTTTGTGACAGTGAGACAGAAAGTCAGCCCACATGGTAGTGAAATTTTTGCTGATGGCGTCTGATAAATTGCATTACCTCTTATTTACGTCATGTTTAATGTGCTGTCTACTTGTCTCACTTTTCATCGTTATTTCTTACTTCTTTTTTTTTTTTTTTTAAATAGCACCAATAAAAACACAACACCATGTGAAATAACCCTCCATAACCCAGGTACTTCTAAACATCAGGGCATAAATCCACAAGGCAATATAAAAGAACAGCTGTAGCTTCAAGTGGACAGGACTTCACATGCTGTCTGACCACAGGCAAAAAAAAAAAGAAATCAATATTTCTTTACAGGCCCCGGAGACTCCGAGGGCTTGCTCAACGCCCTAACAACATGCTTTAGAGCGCTGCCTGTCCCGTAAACCTATCGGATCTCTGCAATCTCCAACTCTGCCCGGCGACAGGCCCTTCCAGGCCCCTGCCTCCACTACACTGAGTCTGGCCCTTGTCGTCCCAGTCCCTGCAACCTCTGGCTCCCCAGACTCCCCAGCAGCAACAGCGGCGCTGTTAGCATTGTTAATGACTATTGTTATGAATGAGGACCTCTGCTCCTCTTCTTTCAGTGGCAGACTCGGGGCAGGCAGATGGATAGGCTGCTACTTCTTCTGTGTGCTATCAGGGTAGTCCAGACACTGGGCCCAGGACTGGCGGAACAAAGTAGGAGGAATGATGCCCCGGTGGGGAGAAAAGGCCGAGAGCGACCAGAAAAGAACGAGGGAGGGAGAGTCAAGGAAAGAGGGCGACAGAGAGTTGTGGGGGTAAAAAAAAAAAAAGCAAGGGTGGGAGGGGGCATGAGACAAGGGTGAAGGAGCAAAAGAAGGGAGCAGGTCTCCCCCCCTCCTCCCCTGAATACATTTGGAGCTCCATTGTAAAGGGTGTAAGAGAGGAGTGTGGCTGCTGTCTGTGGCCGAGGCCTGTATTCTCAACAGCCTGTGGAAAAGAAATGAGGAGGGGCCAGGGGCACACACTGCCCCGTTAGTGGCCCCCTGCTGTAGTCCCCCTACTTACCGACCCCCCCTTTGCAGCACCCCTGCCTGGTGATGAATGGTAGTACTTGCTGAAAGTGAAGCCTGGCTCAGGCTGGAAGGCAGGGGGAGACCGTTTGGAGAATCAGAGGGACAAACTCGGGCAAAAGACCGTGCTTCAGTCCACCATGTACACTAAAGATGGCAGAAGGCGATGTTGGCATACAACCATGGGAGGAGATGACATAGGAGGGCAAAAAGAAACACAATATCAGGCCCAGTGAGGAGCTTCAGCTTGGCATCATAAAAGCAAGTCATCAGGCCCAGTGAGGAGCTTCAGCTTGTAAAATTCATACTCAAATCCATTGGAGCAGACTCTGGTTTCTGTGCGTCCTCCAACACCGTGTGAAGAATTCTGGCAGTTAAAATGGCAACTGTTACCATATGAATGTGTGCAGTGAATTAGCTCAGCAGTAAATAATGACTGTATCATCTTCTAATCTCAGACGGAGAACGCTTCTTTACCGTTGATCATGACCTCACATCTATAAATTTCTCATTGTGGTTATAAAAGGATAGCCAAAATATTTGGTAAAACCACAATCCTCCACAATAACCCACTGGTATGACGGCATGAGAAATATATTCGCTGCAAATGTCAAAATTTATGATCCCAAAGAAAGAAAAAAAACAAAAACAATGAAACCAGGTTGTTTTCCTGCGATTTCCTCAGATGAATTGTGAATCCCTGTTCCTAAATACTAAACTCCTCCTCCTGCCTCCTTTTTTTTTTCTCTCTCTCTCTTCTTGTCACACACAAAATAAGAGAGTGGATTCTACCTTAAAGCAGATGTAGCTGTATTAGAGAGAGAAAAGTAGGAGGGGTGATGGAGGGAGCCTGGGGGCTGGCCTCTGTCCCGGCTCCCCCTGCCTCTCTGGATCCACGCCATCTGCCACAGCTGCTGCCTGGCTTTAACTGCCACTCTAATTGACAATGAACCCAGAGCCCTGTGATAATTGTGGCTGCTTGGTGACTTGGGCAGGTAATGCCTCCCTTTCAGGATTTATCAGGCCCCATCTGTTCCTCGTAGTGCTATATGTGGCAGAAAAGGCCCCCTACCAACCATTACCACTCACCACTACTTCATCCCCTTTCCTCTTTCAATACACCAGGACCCCCCCGGACCCCCCCTCTGCATACACACACCCTTTCTCTGTCACTCCATCCATCCCGTAGGCCCCCTCCTCCTCCTCCTCCTCTTCCTCCTCCTCCTCCTTGTTCACTCTTCATGTGTGCTGTCATAGCCAACCAATATCCTGCTCCCTAACGGCTCCTCCGTCTCCTCCTCCAGTTGCTGAGCAAATATTGGGCCTTTTTGTGAGAAGGAGATGCTTATTAGAGAGCAGCACCGCGGCCCAAGGGTGGCCACACCCACCAGAGGCCACAGCACCGAGGCTAGGATTGTTTGTTCAATCATTAACTAAAAATAAAAGGCCGCTTGCTTGTGACCCCCCCCCCTCCCTCCTTGCTGCCCCCCCCAACCCCCCCACTTCCC
>NC_024307.1:8602395-8613670 GCF_000523025.1 Cynoglossus semilaevis | reverse complement strand
CATTTTTCTCATGCGGGGGGGCAACAGTCAGAATCTCTGGTGGTGCTAGCAGGTGCGCGACGTCGAACGGTGTTTGATTATTGCTTTGCTCAATCTTGATCAAGTCGGCTTCAGCAGCCGAGCCCTCCGTGTTCTGGACTGTCACTGTCAGCAGCGCCGCACATTGAGCATGTCAGGAATTATAATGCAGACGAATCGACAAATGATCCTCGTATCATTCTTTATGCAGGATAATTGACAATTCCAATATGTGACTCATGGATGTCCTCAGTCACAAACAGGACTGGAAAAACATATCGACGCCTGCCTGTGTGCGAGGCTCACCATCCTCTTCTCTCGTCTTCATGACTGCGAGCTGGTCTTCAGACAAGTTTAGAAATATTTATGGCAACAGGTTGTCTTCACATCCACATCACAGTCACTTCTCATTCCAGCAAAGGGCTCATAAAATATAGTAGTCGTTGTCAGCGGAGGCAGACGAGAAACGCACGACCACAGTGGGCACAGAGGGCCGTGCCAAATGGATTTTTCTGTTGCCAGATTAATGTCAGATACTGGCAGATAACTGGAAAATATGTCGGGTTTATTTTCCAGAAATGGACAGATCTTGGCCATGTGCTGCCTAATTGTGGGCAGTGTTTTACCATCTGCTAGGATTAGATGTAATTTTCAGACAGAGTGATCAGATATGCTACACATTTACTATCATTATCCCAAATAGAGGACATGCATCTACTGATGGCTTCATTCTGAGCTGCCACGTTGTTTATGGCTCTCGAAAAAAAAAAAAGTGCTGTTTTATGTCGGAGGTAGAGCCACTGTGTGTATTGTTAACAAAGCAGACGTGAAAATGGTTCAGTGATTTGTGATCGGCACTAAAATCAAATCATAACTCTCCGTGGAATGATTTCTTTTCCAACTATTAGCAGAAAACTAAGATTGTTTTTTTTTTTTTGTATTCAATCTTTGCTTAATTACTACATAATGCTTAAATGAATGATTATCGTGTTTCGGGGGGGGGAATAACACGGATTCCGGTATTCATCTGTGTTTGTAAACTCTGCATGAAGAACATGTTTTACAAACCATTAAGCTCACAAATTTATTCACACAAGTAAAAAGCAGTCATGTGTAATTTAGCATTATTTCAGTGCATTAGGAACAGAACATTTAACTCTGCCATAATTTTAGGCTCTGAATTAGAGCTTGGATGAGAAGACACTCCACACAGGAGTGCAGCGTGGACGCTGGTTATCACACCAGAGTGGGGAAATGTTACATGGAGAGTTTATGAATATGAAACAGGGTTAAAACTGTGTAGCCGACATCCTGTCGTTTAGTTGGATGGTGTTGGACGAGGTGGTCTTTGAATATGGATGTAATGTGAAAGCAGTGCTTTAATACCAGGAGTCGTGTTTCGGGGCATATGTGTGTGTGGGGTGTGTGTGTGTGTGTGTGTGTGGGGGGGGGTGTTAACAGGTTTTTAAAATGGTTACCATGATATTATAAGATGAAATTACTTCACTCTCTGACATTTACTGAGCCATTACAGACCTTAAACCAGCGGCGTCAAACATACGGCCCGCAGGCCAAAACCGGCCCGTTTGATGTTTTTTGAAAATAAAAAAAATACACAAAGACTTGTTCAAAGAACAAGAATAATACTAATAACATAATATAAAATCTAATATACTTGTCCATGAAAACAAAAGGGAAAAACGTGGACTTGGCTGTTTGTTGTTTATAGATCATTATGTTATGATTGTACTGGTCCGGCCCACTTGATGTCTCATTAGGTTGTATGCGGGCCGTAAACCAAAACGAGTTGGACGCCGTAAAACTCACCAGACGTGTGATACCAAAACAGCCAGATACCCCCCTGCCCCCCCCCCTCTATTACAAGTACACACTTGTGGCCATGCAGTGTACAACGACAAACTGGCAAATGTGTCCTGCTGACAACCCACCACTTTAATCCCTCCTCATCATGGCCGCCTCAGCCCTCAGGGTTCTACTCATATGGTGCACATCTTCCAAAGGGATGCTGATGCTGCTCGGCTGCAGCTGTGCCGAACACAGGCTGTTATTGCACGATTTGATGCAAGAATTGCTAACTGGCTGAACACTAATCTTCCAGAACGTCCACCTGCATTTTAATCTTAATGGTCAACACAATGGGATTGATTCATTCAATTTAGTGACCAGAGAGTTAGCTGTGTTTTACTGGTAATTTCGACAGACAAAAAAAAAAAAAAACACAAAAACAAAACATTGCAAGACAGAACCTTATGGAACCTTCTATGTTGTTTTCTCACCAAGGCACCAAGGACTGGTATGATAATATTTTATTCCATATTAACCTATCTTTGATGGGTTGGTCTTTGACTCACACGTCTCCACCTATCATTGTTCTCACAAATATATTTAGGTCTCATAGAAATCAAACGAGTTAATTCCAGTTGGGAGTTAATTCAGTGACTCAGTCGAGTTCTTAGCCTAATGACTAGCAGTCATTGGGGTGAGGGTGGGGGTACACCCTAAACAGGTACATATAGAGACAAACAACCAATCACACTTAAGCTCACACCTGTAGTCAACAAGAGTGAACAGTCAACCAAATACTGCACGTTGTTGGACACACACCGAGTTGAGTCCATAGAAAAAAATCCAGAATTGACCCGACAAACCTGTGATTGTGCTCCTTCTACCCCACTGTCTGTTGATGTGACTCATTAGTGACGTTGTAAGAACATGTGAAGTGTAAACACGCGTCATCAACGTGGCGTTCAAGTGCTCAGGGATGTGGCAGATACTTCTACTTTGATAGACATCCATCCACTAGCTATGTTCCTTTACAGGGCTGTAGGGGGCGTTGCGGGGGGTTGGACAGTTCCCCACATACGATGTTCAATTTATAGCGGCAGTGGGAGGAAACAGGAGAACGTGAAAACTCAATACAAAAAGATCAAGAGTTGATGAACATGTTTTGCTTTGTGACTTCTGTGACTTCTGTAGGTTCTGTTTATGCTGTAGCCTAAGATAATTCACTTGTTGTTTGATTTGACGGGGTTTATTCTGGTCACTTTACCTGACAGAAACACAGAACATCCAACTTGTATTATAATACTCTGTGTACATTGTAATGTACATGGATGAATTAGTGTAAATAAAGAGATTCTGATTCTGATTCTGACATTGTAATGTACATGGATGAATTTGAGTGTCATTTACTTCATCTTCCCACAGCCTCAGTAAAACTGCAGACACACAGTACGTTACGCATTTCCTTCTACATTTCTACACATTCGTGGACGATCTGTCTGAAGCCTGTCAGTAAAGGATGCTAAGTGTTGGCTAAGCCTAATTAACCATCTGAAGAAAATACTGTCTCATTGCGCTCTCACATAAGTGAGGACAAAGGAAATGACACGATCTTAATCAAAATGACAAGAACATTAAAAATGTAACGTTGCTCAACACCGGCAAAGATAAGAATCGATTTGGGCTGCTGATGATGGTTATCACCATTAATTATTGAATTAGTTCTCCATCACCATGTAAGTGCACTGCTGCATCCTTCAGGGAAGGAGCGGGAACATGCCCCGCTCTGCTAATGCACAACACCAGTCCTCCTCCGCTGTTTTACATATTGCCCTTAAGCTAGTTGAAACTCTTACTTCGACATGTAAACATGACGTTTTATCTTCAACGTTCAGTCGCCGCTCCGCGTTGTTTTCTCCCCTACGACTTATTTCTTTAGCTCCGTGCGTGAAGGACTCCAGGTTTTCCACGGTAGCCCTGTGACTGCACACGACTCCAGCACTCGCCTTTAATAACGACTCCGTCCCGAGTGTTGTGAGCCTGTGATCCCATGATCCTGTGAGCCTGCGGCCCATCAGAAACACCATGTCCCTCTAGATGTGTTAATCCGACAGGCAGGGCTTTTGCACTGAGGGCTGAGGCCCAGCTATCTCCTGCCTTGGCCTCCCTGGATGGCCCTGCTTAGGCAGAGGATCTCCCCACTGACCCCCGGGCTACAGGGGCTCTGAGATTAGCAGCGCTCCCCGTACTTTGTATCTGTCACAGACCAGTGCTGTGGGAATGGATGGGTCTGGATTAGCACAGGGGAGAAGAAAGCTATTCTACATTTCACACAGCTAAGCAGGGATTGGGAATTCTGGTCACTGCCTGGTGGGACTCGTGGTGCAGACGGGGGTTTGGGGGAAAGCGTACGTGTACGTGGGTGACTATATCTCATGATGTTTGAAGTTGAATTCAAATTAAGATTAGGAAGTTAATCTCGTGGTCTGTGAGGTGTGTCGTATGGGAGGAATTCAGAAGGGAACATGTACTGTAACATCACAGGAAGCTCAGGCGGGAGCTCACCAAGTGTGAAGGCTTTTTTTTTTTTTGATTCAGTAGCACTGTCACATGTCATGAAGTTGGTGTTTCTCTAATATAACGCTAATGTATTTAATCTGCTGTAAAGAGAACTAAATAAGTAGTTGTAAAGACCTCGAGTAAATGCTAAATACCTGACGTTTCTTTCTCTGAAACTCTGCAAACACGCTCACATTCAGCAGGCCACAATGGCCAGCAGTGAATAATCCAACAGCAAACATAATGCTAATCAGCTACTTCATCATCCTCAACAATGCACTGCGGATACACAGAGTATGAAGATGACTTTATAGTTCACATGAATAGTAACCCCTGCAGCTTCCAGGTGTTGGTGATAGCAGCGCATTGTGAAGACCCATTAGCATATGTTTTAGCTATTGTCATTAGCCTGCTATTTGTCGGTCAAGAGACCCTGACACAGAAAGAGGGAGAGCTCATTTATCACAAACATACAACGGCTATGCTGGTCCTCACAAAGAGAGAATGGATCTCTGCGTTAATATCCTCCGCTGCATTGTGGTTTCTCTGTTTACAACACTGCTTTTTTTCCTCTGCTTTCTGTTCCTCACTCATTTTCATATCAACATCTGTTAGCCTTGGAGCTCATCTTGTGAGTTGGCTCTTGTGAAATATTTCTCTCTCTCTTTCTTTCTTTTGAGTGTCATTCTCTAATATGATTCACAATCCTGAGGAGTTTGAAAAAAAAAAGTCTTTAGAACGACAGATTTTATGCCTACAAGCTGTTTTTTTTTGCTATTTCTGCTAACAAGATCAGTTCTTTTTCACCAGCTGAGTGAATGTGCTAAAATGTAATATGACACTCTTCTGATACAAGATAAATGCCATAAAACACAGCTTTAAATTCAAATAAAGATTAAACAATTATTAGTTGGATTCTTCACCTTGTAATTTAAATCTAAATATCATGTGCAGCTCTTTTATTTAAAACGTTTTTGATTGAAACAACAAGAGTAGGATTAAAAAAAAAAACATTATTTTTAGAGGACAATTTTCCATCAGTGTAAAGTATTAATTGTTTGTCGCAGCAAAACAACTTTTTTTTTTCACATATTTCAAATAAGTTGATGTTATATCAAATTGAATTTAAATTATTATTCATCAAAATCCGGGCATCAAAAATTGAAATCAAATTTAATCAGTGAATTTTAAACAACACCCAGATCTAGTGATGACAGCTACTTGAGCTAAGAGAGGAACTGGTGTATAATACTGGTTTGTTGTTAATAATAATAATAATAATAATAATAATGGTTGAAAGCAAAATGGTGTTCAGTGGAGTGCAAATCAAATCAGAATGTCCTCTAAGCGTCCGACAGCATCACAGGTAAATTTGTCAGTAAACAAATCAAAAATCATTGGACAATGAGCACTGACACCTAAGAATGAGAAACCAACAGCGATTATTGGACAGACATCATTGAGTGTGATTTGTTGACGCACTAAGACAGACGGTGATGTTGATGATATCACCAAAGAACCGCCCCCTAGAGGTCGTTTCTTATTGATGTTTATTGATTATTCACAATTTCTGACACCTTTATTAATCAGTAAGTACAGTTTACTTACCATCATCTGTTGATGTATAACTAAAAAGTGAACCGAATGTTTATTTGATACAGTTGTTTCAGATCACTGTGTAAACCACTGCTGTAGTGACCCCTAGTGATATGACAATCATTCATGTTTGTTTTTCATATTCATAGTCAGCTTTGGTCCGACGGAATATTAGGGCCAAAAAAACAAAAAATGACGAGGTTAAAGGCAACAATATGAGAATAAAATCGAAACGTTTTGAGAAAAAAAAATCATACATTTACGACAATATGTATATCTTAAAATTTATAGTTATGCATCTGTCTATGTCGTGTTACTACTGAGAAAAAATAAATAAAAATTTGGTTCTAAAAAACTTACAGAAAGAAAAGAGATGTAAAGAATGCAAATGTACGACTTCTTTTTTCATAAAATTACACATATTTTTCTCTAAGCGTTTGGACTCTAACCTCCCCTCAAATATTTGACAGAGCAGTTTGACCAAATGTGACCAAAGATGGGGGCTGTGGAACTCCCATCCCTCTGACTTGGCTCCAGCTCAGTAAATGTCTTCTGACAGCCAGATTCATCAGCGTCTTATCTGTGCTGTTTACTCTGTTTAATTGTTTGACAGTTCCTGTTTATGCTGTGTCACTTCCAATCCTCCCTGCTCCCATTAAACCGCGCCGCTCCCTTCAATAAAAGAGCAGCATTTGGAATTTGCCAGCGCCGCTGCTCGGCTGGATGTGATCGTCCAAAATGTGACCGTCCAGTTTCCTGCAGGCATCGCTCTCATGTCCTGGACGTGAGACAGGGCCAATCAACACAGTAAAAGTGCTGTTTGTGCGGAGGCTGTGCAGCAGTGTGTGTACGTGTACGTCGCTGGCCCGGCAGCCAGCAGACGTCTCAGAGTCTGTTGTGAATACGGTGGTTAAGGGGTCTTGCATGGGCAGTGATCCTGGATCGCTCCTCTAAGAAGCCTGATATGCACAGCTCATTGACTTAAGATGACTTATTAGCACAGGCGCTGCAGGTAATGGAAGCGTAGTTATACAAGCTTGCACTTTGCATGCCATGACTATCCAACCTTCAACAACTTAGGGAGACCGAGGGAGAGCTAAGCAGACAGCCAGAGGGTGGAAGGAGAATTGGTGTGGAGAGAAGGGAAGTGGAGGGAAGTGAGAGAGGGAGAGAGAGGGAGAGAGAGAGTATGAACCAAAGACAGTGCAATCAATAAGATATATAAGATAACAAATAATGCCCCTGGTATCTCATTAATCGTTACATAGGCTTATTATGCTGAGTGCACGTTTATAAAGCTGGGTCACTTTGGCTTTCTATCGGAAATCGGCAAAGGTTTAAAAAGGTAAAACATAAATCAGGCTAAAACATGAAGCTACTCTCAAGGAAGTGGTTCCCAAAGTTGGGGGCAGGACCTCCAGGGTGGACCCGGAACTATTTTAAAATGATCTTCATTGGTGCCAGAGTGGCACTGTAATGACTATAGTGATAATAATATCATCTGTGTGTATTGAGAATAACAGTATTGTTGGAATAATAGTGTTTAAAATTAAGTTCCATGGATTTTGTTTTTTAAGCAACAGGTGCAAATATGTCACCACGGAGGCAGGAAGAATGTTTTACATTTAAGTCAGTTTTACAGAGTGAGGTTTGACAAAATTCTTACCTCAGTTGCTTGTAAAACGCTGTGTGTCACCTGTGATGCTGTGTTGACGTGCGGCCATGCTGCCGTCTGTTTGCATTTTCTCTTTTTTTTTAGACATACTGTGTAATAAACCAGCAGTATCTGGTGTTAGCATCAGGAAAACTTCAGCGAAGTGGGTGTCCTTAGTAATCCTCTCTTTCCCCACAGTGTGTGTAAATAACATGTTTATTGACTTTGTTTACGGGCAGCATTAAATAGATGGACGGGGGGGATTTGGGCGTCATTCTCCACATGCATTACAATTAACTAATAATTAATCTGATTTATTTCAGAAATGCATTACTGTGGTTATTTTTGACAGCCTTGAGATAAAAAAAAATGAATTGTGCCAGTGCACCAAACTCATTGAAAAGTGCATTCAAACCAGTCTATAGCACCCCCTGCAGACGAGAGTGGTATGTGCTTGTTGTATTATTATTTCTTTTTTTTTTTAAGTTTTTGCAGTTTGTACCTTTAAATTCTCCTCACAGATAGGACAGCTTTTTACAGAAACACAAGATGCAAAAGAAAATTGTTGCTCCATCTTTTTTTGTTGCCGTGTGTGTGCTCCTCTGAGTTGTGGTGTGTTATTGTAGTCGGTGTAATGACATTGGACTCTCAGTCATTCTTCCCTTCATGCGTAAGAGGAAGAAAATGATAGCTTATCCCTCAATGCCCTTGAAAGCAAGGTGTCTCTGTATAGTATATCCATCACAATCAACGCCAGATCATTTATATTAAATGCCTTCTTCTTCTTCTTTTTTTTTTAAAGCTTCACTCACTACGTAATGTGTCGCTCGGAATGGAGGCTGAATTTAAACAGAGCAATAAACAGTGATCGTTGGACACAACTTGTCCTTCTAATTTACAGCCTGGAGCTGGGCACTGGGCTAAGGAGAGAGGAAGGTTGGGAGTCCAGATGCATAATGACCTACACATTTCCACCTGATCTCTATTCTCTGGGTGCCGTGGCTTTCTGCCATAAAGGTGCATAAAATCCATTAGCGGGGACCAGGATTTACAAAGAGTAATATTGTAATTTCCATAAATGCAATGTCTGTTGGTCTTTCCATTAATCTTGATGACATTTTAGCATGATAATATATTTATATATATATATACATACACACATTGCCACATTTAATAGGGAATTAATAAAATGAACCGTTATTAGCATAAAGTATAGTTTGTGGTTGTAACTGTCCCTTGGTGGCTGGGTCAACATCTATCTTAATCCTCATTTTAAATCAGCTAAGTACGCTGTCAGCTAGCAAACGCTGTGGCCACAGAGCGCCCGGCAGAGCATACAGCCTGCTCTATTTATATGATTTAAAATGAAGTTGTTTGGGTTGAATGAAGTCCAGTAATTCATGAATTCATGAAGCTTACAAGCTGAGAGGTGAGTGAAATTTACATATGGCCCAGTGTTTGGCTAATGAAATAAAGTTAATGAAATTTGGTCAAAATAATATTTTATTTTTTTCATGTTTCAGTGAAACACGAATCTAATGTTGTTGTTCTAGATCCTATTTAGAGGAAAACATCTAAGTCTGTAGGCAACAAGTCAACATATTATGATGTGGCAATTGATCAAATGGACCTGATTCAGGAGGCCTCCAGTTGTCATAATTTTTTTTTCCATGAACATTTATTGGAATTTCTAAATGTATATCATGCCTGGGAAGACAAGAAATTTTCTAATTTAAATTCCATTATTGATATCATTTATTTATTCAATTCCTTAACGATTTTCTTGACCGAGTTTCATTGAATTTGGAAGTAATACATAGTACAAATAACTTTTAAAGCATTAACAGTCTCAGGTTCCCTACAAAAACTGGTTCTCGATTCCCCCTCCTAATTATGTCATAGTGTTGTTATGACACCCATATGACATTCTATGAGCTCATAGAATTGATTATGAAACAACAGAGGCCCCTCCTGGCTGCACTGATGTCAGCTTGGCTACATCCATTTCTGATCAATGCTCTATGGTGACGACATATGAGAAACAGTGTTACCATGAACCCACAACCTAACCAATGGAGTCAGTTAAGAAAAAACAACACGGGTTTGTGTGAATCAGCAGAAAAAACACAGAAGCTAAGAAGTTTCGTTAATCTCTTTTTCTAAAAAACCTAAATGCTTGAGGGACAGACTCTTCCACAACACACGGCATTCCAGGCCATGGATTTAACACATTCCTCAGTTACTAAGCACATTCTGCATGAGCCAAGAAGTGGCTTAGTGGCTCCTAGCATGACATCATCTTGTGGATTATTGCTGATTCACACACATTCTCTTGCAATTGTCTTTCTGAGCATATCGCTAAATCTCCACAAATGTCACCCAGTGCAGTGTGCCAAATGTACTACCCCCGCCCCTCCCACCACCCCCCGAACTCCCCTCACATTAGTCTAACTGCAGACAGAGAGAAATGTTACCTTCATCAGACACTGATCACTGAGTTCCACAACACTGCACCCAAATCTGTATGTGCATGTATTTATATGGAACCTTTTCCATGAATTGGAAATGTTCCATTCCAGAATTTTCACATGACTAATGGCATATTGTTTTCTGACTTACAAAGACAGATATGGTGTGAGCAATGCCACTGCATAAATAGGTGAACTAGACGTGGTTCATTAATAAGCTGACTGGGTTTTTTTTTTTTTTTTTTTTTTTGCGGTCTTTTCGCAGTGATAGGTTGCTGTTGGTTTTACCAGGGGATTTGCTTCAGCTAGTAAATAGCAAGCGGCGTTATAGCTTCAGACTTCAATATAATTGATTGAGATCCAAGGCCTGTTGTTTCTGTATGGCAGCAGACATGAGCAGGATAAAGCCAGGGCTGCTGGCTATGACCCAAGGCCCTGGTAAATTGCTGCTCCCCTATAAAATTTCCATGGATGATTAATATGAGAAACATGTCAACTTATTAGACTCCCAGAGGGGTGTGATTCTGCATGTTAAGAGCTTAGGACAGAGGACAACCAGGAATGGCTGGATGCATCTGAGGCACCGGTGACTTGTGAGTGACTTATGCATACACACACACACACACACATAGATAGACACACACATCACATAGAGCCAATCTAAATCTGGTCCACCCTACCATACGATTTCACTGAGCAGTGAAATGCTTGAATGAAGATGGATAGGATTTCCTGGAATGTAATCCAAAGGCGGCTGTTGGTCATTGCCGGACCCCATCTTGGGTTCCATGTTTGCTGTCACTTACTCACCCAGCCAGCAAGTGGTCGACCTTAATGTGATGGGCTTTACGTGCCCTTGATTCCCCTACAAAGGGAAATTACCAAGGATGCTGAATATGAGCCAGAGATTCGCCATCATGTCTTGCAGATGTCCAAAGTCAAGGTCTCGGTCATTTCAGACCAACCCCCCCCCGTCCCCCCCTCCCACCTCACCTTCCTCCTGTCCCTTCCCCTAGTGGACTGATCAATATGTCATAGAGCACAACCCAATCAAAGTGAAATACTCAGGACACACCTCCTAATAACATATTTGCAGCCATAAATGTAAAGATTAACGATAACAAATGACCGAGCCAGCTTTATGTATGCCCTGAGCCGCTCTCAATGCATGAAATTT
>NC_024307.1:8595635-8602380 GCF_000523025.1 Cynoglossus semilaevis | reverse complement strand
CGTCAGGTTCATTACCTCCACACGGAAGCATGGGGGGGTTTCAATCATACCACCCCAAAATATAGCCCCTTGTCCTGACTCACACAAGGACCCCCCCCCCCCCCTCAATAATGAAAACATAGGTTAGGCGCACATTAATCAACGCAGACACCATCTTCTATGAAACCCAAATGGGGTAAACATCCCCTGAGCATTCGTTACCATTTTTGTGTCAGACAAGAGTGATGAAATAAAAAATTGGAGAAAATATTTTTTGTCACTTTATTGATTACGATGCTGGTTTTCTAATCAGCCCGTAAGATATGGGGAGCATGCTAAATGTCGTGGTCCCCGCGGCCTGGTAGTAAAAAATACCCAGGGCTGCGGAATCTTTCTTACGACAACATATACAAGTAAAAGAGGCCATTTAGCCCGAGTCTATAAATGCAAATTGTAACAACGCACAGATATATTGTGTGAATGCAGGTTACAACCAGATCATAAATATTGACACGGTAGAGTGTAATGCGTGTTCAGCTGGAACCTTGTAAAAGACGGGTTGTGACCTGGATTGTTGCAAGAAAATAAAACAATGAAATGTTAGCGTTTTTTCTTTCTTCTCACCATAAACATAACATAATTGTATGTCTTAAATTTAGGAGCAACAACATGTTTTCAGACTTGACATTTTTTCTCTTTCACTTAAATCAGTATGACTGGCGTCTTTGTGACAACTGTACAATTCTGTTTCATTGGATCCGTTCTGTGAACTCTATTCCTTCCGTCTCTCATCCCTTTTTATAGATATTTTCTGCTCTCGACTGTGGCTGCGGGGCAGTGGTAAGTCAGTCAGAGCACAACATGTAGATATTAGAAATGCACCGTTCGAAAAGGGTTTAAGCACAGGGCTGACCTTGGGGTGGGAGTAGGAGATGAGGGGGAGGGATTGATATCTGGAGGCGCTCCGTGCTGTTGGCTTACAACCCAACAGCCTTTAACCAAATGAAAGAGCTGGTCTGGATGTTTTCCACAGGCCTCTGTGGGTCTCAGCAGGCCAGGAGCGGGATGAAAGCGTGCTATGATGTTTCCACAGGCTCACAGGGTTGTGAACATCTGGGGTCTGAAACGAGACTCCAGTCCTGACTCATCCCGTCTTTAAAGAGGAAAAAAAAAGAATTGTTGATTTAAATGGGTATTGTGTGCGGGGGCGTGTCCG
Organism: Cynoglossus semilaevis; assembly: GCF_000523025.1. Classification (NCBI taxonomy): domain Eukaryota; kingdom Metazoa; phylum Chordata; class Actinopteri; order Pleuronectiformes; family Cynoglossidae; genus Cynoglossus; species Cynoglossus semilaevis. The sequence continues at coordinate 8,601,185 of NC_024307.1, read as the reverse complement.
AGACCCTTGCAGTTGTGTTTGTGCGTTGGACTGTACACAAAGAACAGCAGTTAGGGATTAAGGCTCTACCTGCAGAACACATGTAGGATGCAGTGTAGGACTTGTCAGTCGGAGCAGGTCTTCGTGTACACGCAGAGGCTTCAGCCATATGCAAATCCGGCATTTTCTCACACAAGTCTCCGTCGACGCTGTCAGAAACGCGGTCTTATCTCGGTGAAGAAAATAAATAAATAAATTAGACAAATAAATAAACATCCGACCAGACAGTTCTCACAGCTGCCTGCAGCCATGATGAGTCTCGGTGAGAGACAGTAGCGCTTGCCCTTTACTGTGGTGCAAATTACATGCAGAAGTGGCATGTCAGACATGTGTGACTGTTGGCCTATGAATACATAGGCAGTAATCAACATTGTTTAAAATGCTCATTTGCATATGCATGCATCATTAATTCTATGCAAATGAGGCAGCGGGGACTGCACTGGCGTGACTCTCCTTGTAACCCAATAGTATAGCTGTCAGAGGAAGGTTAAAAAGAGAGGCAAAGTCATTAGTTTGTAACCGTCCTCACATATAGATCCGGTCCTTTTCTCGGTGATTAATGAATAAGATTAATGAGTAAACTTTACAACGTGTTTCATTGTATGCCTTTCTGTCCTAATGGTGCATATGCAATGATACACTTAACAAAGTGCCTGGAGAATTAATAATAATGTGCTGCCCGGTGGGTGTATCTGCCATGAACACGTCCATCCTCATGGAGGAGACATGCTAATCCCTCAGTCCATGAAAGGATTTCATGTTGTTTTTACAGCAGGACGACCGCTACCGAGCCATCATTTACATGTTATATATTTACAAATTCAGGACTGTACTTGCACAAAATGTTGCATATTGTTTGGGTTTAGAACCACTTTCTTCGTCTCTTTTTTCTTTTTCAAATAATTCTACAAAACTGTCAGTACAATCTACTCGCTGCCTCAGTGTCTTCTTCTGCCAAACCTTCAACCTTTCTGATGAAACTGCATTTCAAACAACTATGCAATTTTTATATATATGTATATACAATTATATATATATATGTATATATATAATATAATATATAATAACACTACAGAGTTAAAAACTGAAATTACAAAAACACTAACAAACAAGTAGAAATATCTGGGTGAGTTTTGATAAGGGATTTAAAGGGTGTGTTTCTGCTGCCGAGTCTCAAATGGTGGGGCAGGGTGCTCCAGAGCGACAAAGAAGGTTGTGTCTCCACCCAGGATTGGAGTTGATAGGTGTGAGCAGTGGTAAAATACAATAAAAAAACTTCCTAAGGCTGTATCACCCCCCACTCACCCATCCCCACCTTACCCCCAAAATATACCAAATCCATTCTGGCATAATTATCCCTCAGTTTTCTGGTTCTGAGATGGTCCAGGAGAAGGATAATTCCAGGCCTTGACCTGCGCAGGTTCCAAAAGCTAAATCTTGGTACTTGTGTTTGACAGGCCTGCCTGCGGTCCAGATCTGTCTGTCAGTCAGCATCAGCCCTAAGCAGCCAGAGATCATTAATGAGCTCAAGTTGTTTACGCAGAAGGGAAAAAAAAATACAGAAATGTACCTGCATTTTTACAAAGATGTGTAAACTTTTGGGAAAATAGAGTTTGTACTTCCACCGATGCTCATGTAAGTATTTGCAGGTGTACAGCATAATGCAGGCGCTGTAGCATCCCAAGTACACCCAGACTATGCTATCTGCAGTGAGTGAGAATGACATTATTTTCCAACTGCTCTCACACCTACTTCACTGATTTCACCATCTGCTATCGGCTCCGTAATGAATTAGTCTGGCAGGAAAGGGAAAAATATGGCCTCAGCAAATACAGCTGACACCTTCTGGAGTTTGAGAAGTTGAAAAGGCATCTAATAATGCCACTCGTCTCCCCCTCCCCGGCCCCTCCCACCCTCCCTTTGCCTTCAGCATGTATCTCTAAGCTGATGCAATGCTTCCAGAGGGGCCTAAGAAGACACATGATGACAGCCATGCTCAGCGGAAGATGGTAACAAGATGTGATGCATAACACATGAGAGAGGCTGGGGTGTCATTACAGAGGGATGAGCATGCTTCATCAAGCACATCACAAATACATTTTTCGATGACACCTACTCTTGTGATGCACTTACTTCACAGAAAATAACATTTATTACCCTGTTTATGAGAAATACGTGGAAACATTAGACACCTGCAAACGGCCGCAGTGTAAATAAATGCCTGGATTCCTCTCTGTTTTACACTAGACTTTTACTCATAATGCTTCTCCCTTTGCCTCTTCTTTCCACACAACATGTAAGATATTAGTATTCTGATGATGATAGACTGTCCCTTTTCCCCGCTGTGCTCAGAATAAATTTGACATGCCTAGGTGCCTGCAGCAGAATTTGTTTTGCTTCCAAATATATGTTGTTATAGACTCTATAAACATCTCAGGCTCACATCCTGCGGAGAGAGCATCCCAAAAAAAACAACAACAAAAAAAAAAAACAACTTGATTGCTTTGGAAAAGAGGCGATTAAAAAATGTCGTGCATTTCTTGTACAGTTGCTGTTCTTCCCAGTGGCATAACTCACTGGCCAAAGCAGTACGTCCTGGCTGTGTCGAGATGAATCGCGTGTGTTTTAGTTCTGGAGCTGCTGTTTTTCTCTCTTCCTGGCACAAACAGTTTTGTTTTTTTCCTGTTTTTTTTTTTTTCACAGACTAAATATAGTATAGTGTCCTACAGATATTTGTACTGTGTAAGTTTCAGCGCTGTTATTATTCTAGAATTAAAATATGTCTGTGTATGTATGTGCACATGTATTTAGGTGTCCTGTTATTATTCTAGAATTAAAATATGTGTGTGTGTGTGTATGTGTACATGCATTTAGGTGTGTTCAGATAGATAGATAGATAGATAGATAGATAGATAGATAGATAGATATTCAGATAGATAGATAGATAGATAGATAGATAGATAGATAGATGGAGCTGCGAATATTCACGAGTGAAGTAATCAGGGATGAGGTTAAAAAAAATCAGCTATAAGTGGAAGCACAGCAGTCAATCAGTGATCAACGATCGCTGATCCATTGATTGTTAGTAAGTGGGTCACTGATGGTGACATAGTGATTATTTCTGTACATGTTAAAAAAAAAAAAAGCCAAAGAAAAACCCTACACGACACACTGTGCTGCTGTCGCTGCCGTTATTGTTTCCTTCCTACAATAACTCTAACTCTAATTCTAACCAGAACTAACTAGTACGCAAGTAAACCCAATTAAAAAAAAATCAATAATTTCACGGTGAACAGATTTATGCCTGATGTTTCCACAGTAATAAAGTCTTAGAAAACAAAAAAATGAAAGAAAAAAAAAGATTTTTCACACTATTTAATTTCCATTTATTTCTCCACCGTGTCTGAAATTGGCTTGTTTATTTTAAAGTGTGATAGCCCACTGTCAAACTTCTCAAAAACAAAGTTAATATTTCAAAATCTCAGCCAGCAGCTCGTCTTCAGTTTCCTCATGCCCTGCTTGAGTAGAGCCTATTTTTGTATTTCCTGAAATCCAGTTCCAGTATTCCCTCGCTGAAATCTTCTGGGTGTCCCACTCGTCTTCAGGGATGATGCAGGGAAACGGAGGAGAGGAGGAACAAGATCTGCTGAGCTATTAAAAGTTCTTATAGAGAGGGAGGGAGGGAGGAGGACCGGTTTCCCTCTGCTCCTGTTAGCTAATAAAAATGCTAACGTTCACAAAGAGAAATACACAAGAGCGATCAATAGTTTATGTAACACTTGAGGCCGGGGCCTGCAGCAGCACAGGAGCAGCGCTCACTCCAGAGAGGAGGTGCAGTGCAGTGATTTACAGCAAATGTATGCCACGCACTTGATGGACGCACGAGAGGAAAAGGAGCGTACAAGACCTGAACTAAAGGCTTGGACTCCCCTCCTCTATTTAAATGGGGAGGGACACGTCACACCTCGCACAGCCCCTGGGCTTGAAGAGAGGGAGGAGGAGGAGGAGGGGTGGGGTTTAAGAAAAAAGTGCTACTTAATGTAGAGTCTGCAGGTCCTGCTCCAGACTCTGTGTAAGCCCCTCACCCTTGTCCCAGTGCTGCTGGTTTGTGGTGCTCCTACCACACTTTGCACCGTGTCTCCATCCACATTCTCCTTCTCTGCTCAATGTTCCATGACAACAAGGTGAGACGGACAGCAGAGGTTAGGCCGAACAGCTGCTTCCTGGGTTGGAATTTCCAGGCATTGAGGGCCATCTGTCTATATGTTCACTGATGTATATGGGAGCCATCTATCAGGCTGCAAGCCCTGCAGCTGCTGGGGCCGTCACAGCCCAGTCTGCCACCCGCCTGCCTCCCTGCCTGCTTGCTTGCTCGTTGCTTGCCTGCCTGGCTTCTCCCAGCCTCAGCCCCAATACAATGAGAGCTCCTTCTTCACTTTGTGTCACACAGAATGGGCTGATTTGATTAAGTCCTGGGCTCTCATTATGTTAGGTAGGGGTGTAGAATTTCAATGATAATCCATAATGCATGACCGGGGGTTTTGTTGCCATGGTGACATAAATTCAAGGTTACCAGCTCAGATGCATAATTGGGTGCGCATTGAGCGCTGAAGAGGTGCTGTTAAAATTCCCCTCATGAAAGTGGAGCATCAATCATGCTGTCGCAGATTGCAAAGTACTCATAATCAGATGAAATGCTTGGCAGAGAGAAAACGTCACAACAGGACAGGGCTTCCTGCTCTTTGACAACTAATCTAATAGTTGAGAATTAACAGTAGGACATGTTCATGTAATTGTGTTGGGTTGTTGTTGGTTTTTTTTTTTTTTTGGACTGTTTTTTTCACTCTACGTCACCTAGTTTTTTTGTCCTTTTAATTACTGTGTTTTTTTGGTACAGTGAGTTAGTTTCACTTCATTTGAGCCTTATCTTGCTCTCCCAGGCATGAATATACCTCCAGTCTGTGCAGCTTTCAGCAGATGATGGAAATCAATTCTCAGAAGAGATCAGGACCTCTTTGACAAGCACAGCCTCCAGCTTGAGGCTCATCAGACCCATTTGAACAGCAGACAAAAGCAAAAGATTTCTGCCTCTTGTGCCATCTCCCAAAATCCTATTGAAAATCTGCTCATGCTTTTTTCAATCTGCACCACGGTTCTTTTATTCATACTCTTTTTTTCACCCTCTCTATCTGTCTCTTTCTTTTTTGGGAGGGGAATTGACAAGGGGATGGTGCTCGCTTGGAGGTGTGTGCAGGAAGGGAATGGTGTCGGTCCCATGGATAAAACCTCTCCTCTCTTTTCCCGTCTTACTTCTACTTTGGGCCTCGCGAAGCACAAGGAAAAAAGATCGAACAACCGATGATTAGCTTGAAGCTACTTGTTAGTTACCAGCGAAGAGATCGTCTGGGATAGATCTAAAGGCGTGAAGTTTTGTAGGTCAGCTTATTATGCGCCGTGTTGTACCGCTGCCTATCGTGTCTGTCTGTAGGGTTGAACTACTTCACATGTGCA
>NC_024307.1:8570280-8595588 GCF_000523025.1 Cynoglossus semilaevis | reverse complement strand
TCAATACAGCACCACCGTAATTCTCCTACGGTTAATAACCATAAATCAAATGAGATTCATAAACCATTAAGATGGTGCTTATTATCTCTTCCACTAGGTAATTCAGATATTCATAGCCTGCAGGTATGCTCCCTCAAACCAATAATCTGCTCCATCTATGCAATATTTCCCTCTTTTTATCGCTTGAATTATGCTTTGTGTCATAATTTACCAGAACATTTCTCATCACAACAGTCATCTGCTGTAGTGAATTTATTTTCCCTGCTTGTACACTACACCAGCAATGCACCAGCTCAACCCTGCCCCACAGCCACAGCTCTCTCTCTCTCTCTCTCTCTCTCTCACTCTCTCTCTCTCTCTCTCACTCTCTCACTCTCCGACAGGCAGAGTTCCAAGGTCAGACGTCACTTACTCAGTGCAGTTCACAGGATGTAGTGGGACTCATTCTTTAGCTGTAGTAAAGTGCAGTCTCTGTCTTGAGGACGTGAAAAATTAATGCGGTATACTTTAACGTCGACTCTTTTTTTTAAAAAAAAAGGGGCAACAAACACCTAAAAGGTTTCAGCGCTGCTCCGCCATCAAATTAAGGCCCCAACAAGAAGACACCGGTGTACGCCACTCAGAGCTCACCTTCAAAGGTCCCAGTGCACAGCAGTGGGAGCCGTTTAGTGTGAGACTACAAAAGAAAACAGGCTAATAAGAGGAAAAACTTTAAAAAAAAATCCAGAGTCAGACGTTCCCTTTCAAGTCCCATTTTACCCCACTACTGTATGTGCCACCGATCATTCCAATGAGCGCGCCGCTTTAAAGCCACTCAACAGGGTTCCTGCCGAAGATTCAAATCAAGCTTTTTAATGAGCGCCGTCATTCTTACGCTGCTGTCACAGGTGTGAATCCGCTGATGCCAAAGCTCTGCGAGATTTAAGGCAGAAGGTACCAGTCAATTAGTGTATGAGCTACTGATGTACCAGAGGTACCGTAAATCTGCACCGAGGAGGTTTGTTTTCGCAAGTCATATATGTATATATATATTTATACACTTTTCTAGTGGCGCTTTGGTCCAGAGGCAATGTCTCTGTCATTGGTGTGGAACTCCTCCTAGGCAAGATCGAATCCCAGTTAGGGCGGTTGGTACCTTCCAGTGGACTCACCACCTGCAAGAAGGTTCAGGGGGGTTGGTACGGTGGAGTGTGATTTGGGTGGCGGTCATGGAGACTGCTGCCCTCGTGACCCGGTAACGGGTAAGCAGATGAAAATGGATGCATGGATGGATATTCTTTTGTAGGCCTCCCTGGGCTTGGTGTTTCAGGAAGCTGACTTAAGTCCAGAAGGTTGCAGGTTCAAATCCACCAGCTCCCAAGGTGCCACTGAGGCGTACTGAGCATTTTAACATCTACATAATGCTGCACCTGAGCTGCCCCCTGCTCACTGTGGTGATGGGTTAAATGCGGTGAGGACATGCAGTGATGTGCTCTGTCTCAATGAAAAATAAATCACCCAATAAAGACTCAACAGGTGCAAAAACAAAATACAAATGAATGAATTTAAATTCACCAAATTCTCTGAAGTCAGATTAAACTTCACCTACTTCAATGCAGTTCTTCAATCACTTGTAAAAGTAGGAAAACCCAAAAAATACAGACAGAGATTTTCACTGTAAAAACTTGTAAATGACAAAGTCCACTGTAATCCTCCTCCATGACGTGGCACAGATTCAGTTTCCTTGATTTCCAGCTGTTAGTCGACCCTTGCTTCACATCGGGACTGTCATCATAATTTTAATTTTTTATCTTTCACATGTTTGTCCTTGGGATTGGGAGCATTTTTGAGCAGGCCAGGGATCCTCTCCCCTGCATGTGGGTGATGTGTTTCCATGGACGGGACACGGAGAACGCGAGGGCGTGTGAGCGAGGAAGGAAGCCTGTAATTCCCTGTCCTCCATGTGAACTCTTGATACTGTCCCATATGTTATACTCACCCATTCCACTTGTCAAAGGGCTGATGTGTGGCTTGTATGGAGAACAAACATGCGCTTCAAATGCGTATCAGTAATGCTACGCTTCGACCTGACCCCGGTATGTATTTATGTGCATGCGTGTTGCACTGCTGTGCTATGGTTTATTCTGGGTAAAGGTAATACGTAACTAGAACAACAGTCCTGCGGCATCTGAGACTCATCCACCCAGAAACAAAATTGTCCCAAAGAGGTGCGGTTGGTGGAATTAGCAAACCTCGACGAGAAGGGAGCAGAACGGGAGAGAAAGGAGGGCCGAGGAGAATGGATGTGTATTGGTCAAGCACACAGAGTGTCAACAAAGCGGTCTAAAGACTTGTCACTCTTGGTCACTGCACTCACTGCTCGGCGACTGAGAAGGAATGTGCTGGTCATTCACGCTCCAGAATAGGCATTGCTCCTTTGCCCCTTCCTCCCTGTGCACCACCATTGTGTCAACAGGAACATTGTTCGACTAAATCCTTTGTCCCTTTAGATATTTGTAGGTCCCTTTTCAGGGACATCCACCGAGACCCCCTGTGCAGCCAGGGCCAGAGCTGCTCCTCAAACAGCTGTCTGGGATCACAGCTGAAGTCACTCTAAGACTGACTCCCTTTCCAGCAAATGCATTACAGATGTTTATCCTCCAGAATTAGACCGCTGGCTAGCTAGCTAGCTGTGAGGAGGACGATAAAGCAGGCTTCTATCTGGCCGACCTGCTGCAGTTATGTATTTTCTGTATTGGGGTCTTAAATCTAGCTGACCCCTAGTAAAGATTTCTCTATTCAGTCCTTTTCCAGTGTGATTGAATTTAGTCTAAGCTTTGGGGCCATAATAAGCTTCAGCGCCAATGCTTCAGCGAGCAGCTCTCCAATGCACAAACCATCGCCTCCTCCCTTTGTACTATTTACAAGGTCAAGGTTGCAGGGTCAGTGTTTCTGGCTTAGGTAAATTGGTGTGCTCTTTTTTGGTAATGGATTACTGACTTGGTGATGGCTTGATGCTTAGTGTCACTTCTATCAAGGGTGGGAGAATAATACAGGGACAAGCTCAGGATTTAAGGCCAAATGCAGACAATTGGAGCATCTCAATAGATATCAACCACACCGTGGCAGGTATTTGCATAACCTGGTTGGAGACGGATAGGATATAAAAACACTCTCTTGGACCTGACAGTCTGAAGAATCATTTGAGTGATTTATGCAGGAAATTGTATTTGCAAAGCAAGGGAGATAATTTAATAAAGCAAGGCCTGGCCTGGTCCTCAAGAACAGGGGGCTCTTTGCTGAAAAATGATCCAGCCCCCCCGTCTGAGGGGATGGCAGATAACGAAGGCCAATATTTACAGTGGATTTGTGCTGCGTCTATTTCCTGTCTTAGTCTCACTATTATCTCGCCGAGTTTCCTGAAATGAGCAAACATATTATATGCATAGACATAAATGTTTAAAATATGCAAATGTAACCTGTTTCATTTCCTTTATGCAAATGCTGTATCATTATTATTAACAAAACCGACGAGAATATCAGGAGATCGCGAGGTGGTTTTAACAACATTGGTGAGTTATCGTATTATTACAGTGAGGCAAGAAAGAACCAAGGATCCAGATAAGTTCCTGTTGGGTTTGTTTAGAGCATCAATCCTCCACAGATAATTTGGTGTTATTTAGGTCTGTTCTAATAACCACGGTCACATCATTGAAGATTAGGAGAATTAAAGACGCTGGCCTCTGCTCATACTGCAGCATAAAAATGAAATGGGGGTGGGGGGCAGTGTGGCAGACTCCTCTAAGTGGAGTGCTTTGAGACCTTGTCTTTATTGCATGTAAACAAGTGCGAAGAGCCCTATAAATACATGTCCTCCCTCCAATAACTGATATATTTTCACTAAGTACACTGGCTCACCTCATTAGCGTGCAGCTGAGCTGTGGCCTTGCCCTTGTATTGGCCCAGCGCATGCATCCTCGCATGCGTCTGTACATGTAAGGCCTTCTCTGATATTGTACGTTTGCAGAGAGAAAGAGAGTGAGGAGAAGAGCCGGCCCCGGTTAATGTTGCATGTCAGTGGAGTGAGGGTCTCCTTTTCTTTCCTTCTGCAGTAGGTCTGTTAATGTTTAGAGTCAGGAGGCCCAGGGGACTCTAAATCCCTAGGACACAAAGAGCCTCTGTGTGCCGGCGAGGTCACATCTGCCCAATGACTCTGTGTGCATATAGGGAGCGCTCTATAGGCCATCAGAGAGGCCTGCTGCAACTGCCCCACTTCCATAATACCACTCTGTGTGCACTACTCTGGTCAGTGGGCTTTACAGAGCTTGACATTTCACCGTGCGAGCAGCACACCCGCCGTCACGTCATCCCATTCTCTCGGCGACGTGAGGAGAAATGTAACATCATAAAAAAAAAAAGCCAAGCATTTGAGGAGCATAAAGATAGTAAAGCGCCGGGATATAAACAGAAAATTAGCACTTTGCTCATCATGTTGCACTGATACGACTGACAATAAAGGATTCCACCGTTACAATGTCACTGCTGGCATTAAAAGAGTGTCCGGAAACGATTATTTTTAATGAAAAGACTTTCATTCCGAGCCACTCCTCTAGTCTTATCACTTCCTGAAAGGTAGTCCGCCTATTTAAGTCTGACATACAGCATCATAACAAGGGGAATGGCGCACATTTGGTTTGACATTATGTCTTTCGATAACAGATGTTGGCGAATCACATTTGTGAGACCTTTCTTTAATGAAGGTTGTTAAAGCTGCGGTGTTGCTTGATTCAATGTCACTGGGATTGAGAGAAGAAAAAAGAAAAGAAGAATGACTCACTCTTGTGTCCTCACCCAGCGTAGGGAGCATTCACTCACCTTTGTGTGTGATTAGCATTGTTATTGACATGGTAAACAGTGATTAAAAATATATACCTCTTAAAGGACCCCAGCCTTGCCAATCAGATAGCATGCAGGCTAGTCACTGGTGCAATAAATCATTAGGTCTGGAAACCAGGAGTATCCACTGCATCTGGGCTCCACTCGATATGGAGATATCAATGAGCGCCTTTGTTTTGCCCACTACAGCAAATTAGACATGCCAGTGTGCACAGTTAATGTACACACTGCAATCTCCCCCGACCTACGGTGGCTGGATTTAGCACTTGGGATTTCTCATAAAGCAGAAGTTTCATTCCAGTTGGCTGCACAGAGTGAATGTGGCCCAGATGATAGCGTGGCAGGAAAGGCCAATCCGCTGGAATGAAAATAATCTGTTCAATGAGACGGCCATGTTGTGATACAGCTAATGAAACAACACAGTCAGAGTTCAGCACACTTGGAATGAACTAACCAGCTGGAAACATTGCTCAGAAATATACAACAGACAAAACTTCCAGTCCAGTTGACCTCTGACCTTGTTTATATTGGCGCAGGACAAAACTGTGTGTAGCCAGTGGTCAGTGAAATTTCCTCTGCCTGCGCCCGTGCACACTGAGAGCCGCGGCACTCTGGGGACCGGAGTGGAAAGGACCCTTTAGGAGGTGACAATGACAGGAGAGGGTGGACGGGGTCAGCATGGTTTGATTCCGTCCTATTGAGGCCTTAATTGCTCATAGAGAGGCTTTAGGGGCCTTCTGTGCATCTACTGTGAAAGGACTGGCCAGGAAAGGTAATTTATGACTGGCAGGCTGAGGTTACAGGGAGAGTGTCCCCTTAAAGAGAGGTATGCATGCGTGGCTCCACTCTTGAGCTCAAGTAGCTCAATAGATGGCAATTGAGCTACTTGGGAGGTGAACCTGTGGTTTTTATTTCTCTTCCCCACTCTCTGATTCCTACTGTCTCTCTCTCTCTTTCTCCCTCTCTCTCTCTCTCTGACTCCCCCATTCTCCCAAGTCTGTTCAGCTCCAGCCTCCCATGTCCGAGATCAGCCCATCTAGGTCTGCCGTGGCAGGATATCAATCTTAATGAACCTGCCAGGCCACTGTCGTATCAACTTTAGACTACAGGCCTTGATAAGCATAGCAATTCTCTGTAACAATACCCAGGGTAATAACCAGGACAATAAGGTCTCACAAAGGCTGGAGTGTGGAGACATCTGAATTTTATGGGTGCCGTGTGTGTGTGTGCATGAATGTGTGTGTGTGTGAGTGAGAGAGAGAGAAGGAGAGAGAGAGAGAGGGCACATAAATTGTCCGTCAGGGCACATGTCTGTGCTTAAAAAAGTATGTTTGAACTGATCGTGAACAAATACTAAAAGTATGTGATATGAAGCGTGAATAGTTGAACATACTCAAATCATATGTTTTCATAACACACATGTCAGAATGGAATTAAAGCCAGGCCTCATATGGGGAGCGTTAAGTGCACAACTGAAGACAATTTCACCATCAAAAACATTAAAGTCATTAAAAACGCGGTGGCATTAGCAGCAGGTCGCCGCGACGAGAATCCTCCTGAGCGACGCAGTTATTACAGGTTCGCCTCATCATTCAGCTTCTCCGCCGCGAGATGAGTCAAATCATTGCTGTGTTTACAGTACGGTTTTATCTCCACTGCCAGATAGGTCTGGAGTGAGGAACGTGGGCGTCTGCCTGCTAGCTGCTTCTGGTTTGGAGGGCGTTGGAGGACAATGTGCGTCTCCGTGACCGTATGTCTGTTTGTATCTGGGGGGTTCGGTCACATGAAGCCAAGATGAACGCCTGTGGTCTTTAATTTATTGTGCAGGGTTTATGTGGCTGTGACTATTGCACAGATTAGCAACATCTCCCCGCTTTCATCTGTAGAGCTTCTCTCGGATTTAAATAAGGATGTGAAAAAATATGCTCACCACAAACTTATTTAAAAGTGGGGGGGGGCGGGGGATTTTCATTCTGCCTTTGTCAAAAGGCTAAGCAGTCTTGTGGTTGGATGTTTGATGTCAGCCTCAAAGAATTCATCAGCACAATTGACTCAGATGCTGACTGGATTGCTCTTACTCAGATACAGTATGCCAGGGTGTGTTGCATCACCTCTGTGGTGTCATCAAACCCTGGGAAACGTTGGCTGAATTCAGAAGATGGTTTTCATTGTGTAATGTGCACCACGTCAATATCCATGTTCAGTGGATTTGGTTCACGTGGACATTTGGTAGAAACTCCAGGTACGGAGCTGTTTGATGGCAATACTGCCACTGCGACAACAAACAAGAACATGCTTTAGAGGTAAATGTTGAACTGAAACAGAAACTATTAGTATTCAGTTTTGTATTCAATTTGCCCCGTCCGTTTCCGATCTGGAAATTGACTTAGCAGGTTAGCTATTAGCAGGTTAGCTGAGTGATACATCTATCAGCTTTGCATTTTAATACATTATTTTTTTACAAATAAGATGGACGCTTTCAGGTTTGTGCTAAATAGTTTCTGGAGGGTGCTAGCTAGCTTTCCCAAGCTACTTTGTTGTTTATGCTAAAATGGCTTGGTCCAGAGAAGCAGTTAGATGCTACACAATTGATGTTGTAGCTAGTTATTTGAGTTTGCTAATTAGCATGCTTACAAAGTGTGCTAATTAGCACTACCAAGCTTCTCGGCTGTTTCTGCTAATACGACCTAGTCCAGAGAAGCAGTTATTTGTTGAAGTAATGCTAATGTAGTTACCCTTTAGCTAGCTACCTTTAAGAATAATGTTGAAAACTGTAACAGCTTTAAAATGATATATATTTTCATAGGCATTTTGGTCATATTTACTGGAAGCTACAGACTGTTTTGTGACCGACTAAAGTAAAGTGTGTGTGTGTAGATGTAGCCTTCACAGGCTAACAAATCTGATGACGCCTCGTGATTCAGCTTAAGATAAGAGAGACAGAATCAACAGAAATGAAGTGTGATTGTCACAGGTGGAGTCTTGAATGACGGGACCATTCTCTCTGTGAATGTGTTCCTTTCAGAGCTCAAAAGCACTAATTAAAAGAGCCTATAGAGCTGGCTGCACCTCAGCAAGTGTGGGTTTTGTTTTTTTTTTTCCACAGTTTCAACACATACTGGTGACATATCATGACCGCAGCCTTCGTGACTCCTTTGATTTAGCAGTTTGACGCTGACGGATAAACAATGAACACAACAGCTTATTACAGATAGAAACAATTCACACATTTGTGTGATCAATGGGAAGATGAGTAACACGAAGAGCGACCTTTATTCTGCCCATCCTGAATTCGTGGGGTCTCTTAATGCAGTCCACACTGCGGACAGTCTGGCTCAGCTGGACATATGAGATATTTATAGATTCAGCTTCCCTGTGGATTGATCGTCTGGTGGGTTGTTCTTTATTGATTTGAGTTTCAGGAAACAAACACACACACCACAGGTCAGACATCCACACAAACACACACACACAACTCCAGAACACTAGTGCTGCAAATGTTGTACCATAAAGGTGCCAGAACTGAAACGGCAGCAGCACATGGGTACAGTATATTTGATTTAGATTCAGCTCCAGGGCTCGGGGCCTGACATTCAAATTAGGGTTTTGAAGTAGACATTTAAAACTACATAAATTATAGCCTACCGAGCAGCTGAATGTCCCGCACATGGCTCTTCTCATTTCTTTCTTTTGTTCCAGCTGATGTCTGGGGGCCCGTGTTCCACAGAGGGAATGAGATGGCACCATGTTGCATTTTAATTTCTCTTGTTTTCAGGCAGCAGACCCCATCACTGTCAATGGCCCAAATAATGTTTTATCGGTCTACACAGTGCAGCTTGCCGATGCTACTCAGCCATTAAGATGAGGTGGAGACAGAGGCACAGAGAAAGGGAGGCCTCAGTGCCCCCGCTGCTATAATTTAGGGGCACTCTTATCTATGCCATCAGCTCAGATTGTAATTCAAGAAGCAACAGTGTGGAGGGCCCGCTCCCTTTTTTATGCACAGCCATTACAGGGGTGGCGAGATACAGTAGTGGCTTTTAACACAGGCGAGGCCAGACGTGGATGGGTCGTCCGAGTGTTTTACAATTGAATGTGCTAAACCGCTGTCACCGTGCAGCCAGCGACGGGACCTCATTCAGGTTTTTTCTCTCCCCCTCTTGTCGTTCCTCTGCTCGGGCCTCGGTGATGGGCAGAGCGGACCAAGCTGTTATCCCCTCTGGTAATTACCACCATTAAAGCTAATCCGGGTCCAATTCAGGCTGCTTTTGTTTTGAGCTTTATCTCTTCAGTGCTGGAGAGTTTCTCCTTTCAGCGTGGCACACAAAGACACAGTTTTTAGCGTTGGCAATTATCTAGTATATCCCTTCTGCTGGGAATGGCATGAAAAAATCGTCGGGATGGACAGGAGCATATCTGCTCCTTTGCTTTTCTCGCCCACGGCCTCTCTCTATTTTTCACTGCCTCCCTCTCAACACTTGCCGTCTCTAACCTCTCTCCCCTCCTCCGTCTCCTTTGCCCCCTTCTTCAGGGTGACAGAGAGGGATCATTGTTGAATCCCACGCTGGAAGTTATTGAAAGATTAACGAGATTGAGCGAGAATTTATCAATCTCTGTGACAACACTGCCATAAATGTAATTATATATAGTACTTATTAGCATGATGGCAATGCTAGCACCCCCAATTTTCCGCCGTAATTGCGAGCTCTATTTTTACGATGCGTTAACTGCCATTAATCACGTTGATGATTTGGTAAATGTAGCGCAAAAAATCCCATTCAATTCCATTTCCTGCGACCTATCTGAAAGCCGATCTGTCTCTTTTTCTTTTTTTTTTTTTGAATATAAAAGCTCATTGTTACATAAAAGTTTTCTAGAAAAAGAGAGAGAGAGAGAGAGAGAGCACAGAACAACTGTTCAAATGGACTTTTCCATCCGGTCTCCCTCCCAAATCAAATCGTCATAATTTTCAATTTGCCAGTTTCACTGCCACCAATTTTCTGCATTACATTTTATTTTATGGGCTGGCAAATTGTCACCTATCAAAGTGGAAAGGACCCCCTGCAGCGGGAGACCCACCGGCCCTGTGATAAGAATAACATCTGACTGATAAATGCGACGTGCGTGTGTGTGACAATGAGGCTGCTGCACTAATTGTGAGCATTGGGATCTGACGTCCTGTGCCCTCTGTTAATGCTGGTAATGGTATTTTACCAGTCCTACTGCACACACACACACACACACCTGCTGGCACACTCGTGCGCACACAAGGCTTTCGCCCCCATATGAGAGGAATAGCTGCCTGCGCACATCTTTAATAAGCACCATCTGACGACTGGAACCAACAACAGGGTTGGTGTGATCGGCAGCATGAATCCAAATGCCCTTGTTATATCCAGCAGCACCACCACACACCAGCTCTCCTCCAACATGTCATTACTTTGTTTCACTTGCCCACTCACAGATCGCCTTCACTCCAGATGGTGCTTTTTACTTCCTGGTCCTGGCCCTGCTGTGCTGGGACCTTCTCTGATTGGCTGGCCCACCTGCCCTCCTCCCACCCCTCCTCCTCTGCCTGAGCCGTGAGTGACAAGTTCCTTCCCCAAACACAGACTCTGCTGCCGCTGACATTCTGTTGTTGACTGACAGTCCCCGTGGTGTCGGACCCCCGCTGACAATTCTGGGCATGACATCATTAGTTTTCTCTCTATCAAACAGCTGTTCTTCATTCCTGGTGTTCATAAACTCACGGCGTCCGATTCCACACAGAGTGTAAATAATATTAATTAGGCTTTCGCCGGCGTTGCACAATCCGGAGCTGACTGAAAGTGTTTGCATGTTTGTTAAAGTGGTAAATCAAGGCTGGATTTTAGTTTGTCGTCTCGTTCATTTGAAACAAATTACCAGGATGGAATAACAAACGAAATGTGTTTTTCTGTCGTACTGCGAACAAATCTGAACCTCGTGAAGTCGTTTGGATAAAAAAAAAAAAAGTCAGCGTATTCAAAAATTTTTTTTCTCTTTTTGGTTTTTACATATATGGCCATTATATTAAATTGTAATACAATAGAATACTCTTTTTTGCTACACAACAAATACAATTTTATTATTAACAGCAAAACTAACAATTGTAGCTGTACTTCGCGTAAACAATGCATAGGAAGCTTTGACTGCAAAAACAGTTTGTATGAACTCTAAAAGTAGTCAAAAGTATAAAACTGTACAGGAGCATAGGAGAAATAAAAAAAAAATCTCCAGAGACAGCTAGAAAAAAAACACTTTTTTAAAACCATGGGGGGTGGGATCGGTGAACCAGTGATCTCCTTGCAGTTAGCAAAGAGTGCTAACCACATTAGCACAGTGTGGCTAAGCTAAAATATGTATTTATGCTAATAAACATGAGCTTAAGTTCATCAGACCAGAGAATGTACAAGATTTTTTCACCATTTTAAGCCACCAGTTTATTGTCAAATATTAAAAAAAAAACCTCTGTTAGTGACAACAGTCTCCAAACAAAAAAAAAACAGTTGTTTCATGTGCATGATGGTGATTAACGCATGATGGCGATTAACCATTGACAATTGCAGCTTCAAAACCAGATTTTAAAACCCAAACCTGTTTTAAGATAACCTGCTAGTGACGGAACATTCCAGAATGTTAATGCCTCTATGCTTCTTTACTGTAATGATTCAGGCGTTAATTAACAAAGTAACAAACTGCCTAACCAAAAAAAAAAAAAACAAAACAGTTGTTTCCTGTGCATGATGGCGATTAACCATTGACAATTGCAGCTTCAAAACCAGATTTTAAAACCCAAACCTGTTTTAAGATAACCTGCTAGTGACGGAACATTCCAGAATGTTAATGCCTCTATGCTTCTTTACTGTAATGATTCAGGCGTTAATTAACAAAGTAACAAACTGCCTAACGTAAAACAGAAACAACTGCCTCTGTTTTTGTCGTTTGTATCAACTTTATTCCATTGTAGAGCAACCCAAACCCAAAAAAAAAAAAAAAAAAAAAAACTCCATCCTGCTGAGTCAGCAGCGTCAGTGGCCGGACTGTTGCAGCGGTTTTTGTAAAGTGTTACACCACATTACGTTGTACAGGGATTTCTGTTGCTGCCATCACTGCGAGAGTTCGTGTCTGTAGCTCAAAGCTAAATCATATCCATTTCTGTCAGGTTTGCTCTTTCCCCAGTAGAGACGGAATAAGAGAATGCCACCTGTGCTGACAGAAACGGTTGACAAGGCTGAGTGACGGGGAGCGGCCTGAGTGGTCAAACCATTGGAGGTTAAGGCGGCGCGGTTCTCAAGTGTTGGCCAGATGGTAGACTTTACGTGCGTGTGTGTGTGTGTGTGTGTGTGTGTGGCCCAGAGATCTCTGAAAAGGAAGGAAAGCATACATCAGTGTCGGTGTATCTCAGAGGAACGCTCTACACAGGTAGCTAATGGATACACTGCCTCAGACACCCGCGGGCATCCTCGGGCAATGCACTGGCACCGAGCCATCAAGCCTGCCATCATTCAGGCCACAGGCAGCGACAGGCATAAGGAGACTGTTTATTAGTCTTATTATTTTTTTGTCTCATTATGCTGCTTTAGTTGTTTTTTGTTTATTTTTTTTTTGGTTTTGTTTTGTTTGGTTTTTTTTTTTTGGTTTTTCCAGGATTGAGCCAGGAAACCCGTGAGTGCTGTCCCATTCGTAGAACGGTTAAAAATAAATAAACGAGTGATTTTTTTTTTTTCACCCTCTCTCAGCCATCTTCCTCTTGAGGCAGCCCCACAACAGCGCCGAAAACACAAATTATTCCAATTTGCCGGGTCAGTCTGAAGCACTGGTGTCTAATTATTGAATCCATCCTGACAAGAGGAGACTTTGTTTTATGTTGGTGTCACCTCATTCCAGGCAACTGGTGACCACAAGGCATTTGAATTGTTATGCTGTTGTCTCTCTCCCTCTCTCTCTCTCTCTCTCTCTGCCTCTCTCTATGTGTGTTTTTTTTTTTTACTTTTCCAAATCTGATTATAAAGTGTGTTTCTTATTCTGCCCAGATTAGCCATCTGGCTGTGGGATGCGAGGAGGGAATCTCTCTGCTTGTTAGTGACTGGCTTTCACAGCTCTCCCTCGGCTGAGCTCAAAGCTTGCTGAGTGACACTGCTGCCCACTCACACAGACAAAAATACCCCGCTAACTGGATGGCATATGTGAGACATTCACCACAGGCTACAGCTCTGTGTGTGTGCCTGTGTGTTTACAACAGAAAGACAGACTGTGGGTGAATGAATAAGAAAGACAGCAGGAAAACAGAAAAAGAAAATTCCTTTTTTTTTCTTCTTTTCTTTCCTCCTTCCTTTCTGTAGACTAACAACTTGTCATTTCAGGGTGTGGAAGAGAGGGGAGAATTAGCTTTCGTTCAGCCGTTGTGTTTTCCTGGTAAATAAGAACTAAATATCCAAGGCTTCTATTTCACTTAGAGGGTTTTTACAGCGTGGTGTGACTTTTTTTGTCCGAACGCGGCGTTGAAGGCTGCGGATCGTGAGCGCACGTGGGAAAGGTGAGGTGAAATGTGTCGGACAAATTGTCGGCTCGGCCCGCTCGGCTGTTCAGATGGTCTAATTGAACCTGACATGACTTTACTTCTGTGGCTTCCTCTTTGGCTCGGCCCCTATTTGTCTTCCCGCCCGTGCTACAGTCATTAGCGGCGTTGCTGTCTTTGTCCCAGCGCGCTGCTCAGACGCACATTCACTTAATAAAGCCTTCATTGTGGGAGATACAGTAGCACCTCCGTAATTGAAATAAATTGTCATTTTTCTTCCCTCGAACGTGTGAATCTCTGTTGAGAAGTGTTAAATCGCCACCACTGACGGTGGAACTTAGCCAATTTATCTGCCACCGCGAAGACGCCACGTGTCTCTCATCAGAAGATATTCTAGGCCTGGAAAACTTCCCGTGACAGACAGAAGACAAAACTCGACACTTTTCTAGTGTTTACAAAAAAACATCTTTTTGAAAAAGTTGCTACACTTCCTACAAATGCAGTAGAGAATCACTTTTGGCTGTTCCGACACACTGGGCTCTCACTCCTGTACTGTACTTTCCCCGCTGAGGACCTTTGGTCTATTTGTGGTCAAAAACCTGTCCATTTAGCACTAGCTAGCTACATGCTAGTTTGAGAAGCAGAGCAGCCTTATAACAGGCACAAACCACAAAATTCTTCACAGATTATGATAGAGTCATATCGAAGTTGCAGCTGTCACACAGGATGCATTTAGGTACCATCAGAAACTTGAGAATCCAATGGTTTTACATGTTGTACAGTACATGAAAAATGATTATAAATTAGAAGATAAGATATTAGAAAATAAAATATATATATATATATTTTGGTTTTTTTTTTTCTTGTCTTCCCTTCCAATTTTCTGAGCCCCCCCTAGTGTCTCCTGGTTGCCCCTACTCTAAATACCACTGTTGTGGTCCACATAGTGATTTGGCTGAAATCATTTGATTCCTTTGGTTTGGTAGTTGGGACAGAATGTGGATTTGAACAGGAGATCTAGTTTATATCAGGCCTCCTGCCCCAGGTCCTCACGAGGGATAGGAAGTGGCGGCAGGCTGGGGTAAAGTCAGCCAACAACATTAACATCTGTAGTAATTAGTAGGTCATTAGTCATGGCTTATTTATACCAGAACTAAGGTCAGTGATTGGTTGTCGTCTTTACAAACAAACAAAATGTTTGCCAGTAGACAGTGACAAAATTATGATCATGGAGGTTTTACTAGTCCGGCCACTGAGCCTCAAAAATGTTTGCCAGTAGACAGTGACAAATTTATGATCATGGAGGTTTTACTAGTCTCACCGGCCCTGTCGATGTTTACAGGATATAATATTTTGGAAAAGACTTTATAGAAATTGCTCCACCTACAGGCAAAAGACAGAAACTGATGCGAAACAGTCTGACTCCGCAGACGTAGCTTGTTTGTGTCTGACCGTCCGGCCTGCGGTCTAGATCTGTTTTCCTGTTGACAACGTTTAGTAATTAGTGAAAAGAAGGAAAGAAAAAAAAAGATGTATCGCAAACAAGTGAAACACGAATTCAGTGTCTTTAGTCAGTTTGGCTGTATTTTAATGTTTTAAGTTAAGCTTTATGTAATGTGTTTTTTGAACAGGGCATACTGTATGCCAACAGGGGGCGCCACTACAGAGTCAGACTGAAAATACTGTACAGCAGGAAAGGTTCACAGAGGGCAGCTGCTAGCCAGGAGGAGGCAGACTCTGCAATAATCAACGCGCCGAAAACACTCGCACTCACACACACACCGACACACACACCGACACACACACACACACACAGAGCACTCAGTGCCTGCTAAGCTAAGAGTTAAAAACAAGTCACCTCTCTGACATTTACGCGGGGTTGCTGCCTCTTTTCAGATGCACTGTGGGATATGACAATACCCGCGGCAGGGGAGTCGTTTTGAAAAGACTTCTGGGGAGACAGGAAGCCTGTGTGAGCGCCGTGCACCTGGACTACCTAAACAACCGGCACAAAAAGAACCACTTGATTGAGTGAATGTGGGAGGACAATGAGCACAATAAAAGAAATGGAACGGTGAAACAATGCCAAATCATGTCACCTGGCAGTCAGCAGGACCCCTGCCTCCGTGTTGGTTTGGGTGGAAGGCACTGTCTGTTACAAGTCACTTACAATGTACCTTATTTATTCCACCCCACACACCCCCACCTTTTCACACACACACACACAGACAGATTCAGTGTAGCCTTTTTCCAAATCTATGTTTTTTTTTTTTTCTCTCTCGGCTAAAAAGGCAAGGCGAGTGAATAGGCTTTAATTCTCTTTGGATGGCTCACCAATGCAATTTTTCAAAACACACTTCACAAATACTACTGGTGCCATCAAAGACCCCCAGAGGAACATTAGCATAGAGGAGTGTTTATACTTTGCATCGATAGTCCATTTACTCTGGCAAACATCAAAGAGCAAAATATCAGCTTTGTTGAATGCCATTTACTACGGCTGGAGATATTTTGATGGAACAAGCTGAACGTTATCTCCGCGCCTCTCCACAATTGAGAGGAAAACTGCAGGGGAGTTATGAGGACGTATTTTTTAAAAACATCGTAAAAATAAAAAACAAAGATTTTTTTTTTCTTTTGGCTGAATTCACTCCTGCCTCACTGGAAAACAAAACTCTCCACATGGATTAAAAAAAAAAAAACCTCATGCAAACACATGTCACATACAGAACAGTATTAATACGCGAAACATTCGCGGCCAACATCGGCTAACATGCCCAAACCACGCTAACGCACTAATCCTCATGCAGCTGCTAATCACCGCGGCCACATTCCCAGCACTTTTTGCCGCTGCGCGTCCAGCTCGGCTGATTTGATGAGTATCAAATAGCCTGGACCTGTGCTTCCTGTGTTGCCTCTCCATTTGGTTCCCATTTAACCTGCCTCACAGCCAATAAAAGACCTAGTCAATTACAACAAACCGGGAACTTCATATGCAGGAAATAGGCCAATTACATTAAACCCGGAGAGCCTCCGCGGCCAGGAAAGCACGGGTTAAAAGAAAAAAGAAAGAGAGTGAGAGAAGAAGGGAATATGTAAAGAGACAGAGAGAGCGGAGCAGGGACGGAGGCTGGTTTGGGTTTCAATCTGCCCGTTAATCTTCAAACAGCAAGCTGGCAGTGTGTTGGTCACTGATAAAGGCCTGAGTCTGTCATCACACAGTCGTACCTCCAGTCACTCAGGCCTCCTGTCAGGACGTCACCTGGAATCTGGGAAACGGCTCAGGGCAAGGGGAGAAAGGCCACAGGGACAACAGGGTGTGTGTGTGTGTGTGTGTGACACACACACACACACACACCCACACCCCCACAAGGACACATGCAGCAAGGAAGGCATGTCTCACTGGTGGCATGTTCGCCGCAATTACAGAGCGAGCTGAGGAAGGAAGGCTAAGAAGTAATGCTCCTGGGGACCTGTGGGTTGCCATGGAAACGTCAGCTTCTGAATGAATTTGCTGGGAAAAGAGATAGAGTCCAAATTGTAGCATCAACCACACAAACACTCCGCCGGGCTGCCAGGAGGAGGCAGACTCTGCAATAATCAACGCGTCGAAAACACTCGCACTCACACACACACCGACACACACACCGACACACACACACACACACAGAGCACTCAGTGCCTGCTAAGCTAAGAGTTAAAAACAAGTCACCTCTCTGACATTTACGCGGGGTTGCTGCCTCTTTTCAGATGCACTGTGGGATATGACAATACCCGCGGCAGGGGAGTCGTTTTGAAAAGACTTCTGGGGAGACAGGAAGCCTGTGTGAGCGCCGTGCACCTGGACTACCTAAACAACCGGCACAAAAAGAACCACTTGATTGAGTGAATGTGGGAGGACAATGAGCACAATAAAAGAAATGGAACGGTGAAACAATGCCAAATCATGTCACCTGGCAGTCAGCAGGACCCCTGCCTCCGTGTTGGTTTGGGTGGAAGGCACTGTCTGTTACAAGTCACTTACAATGTACCTTATTTATTCCACCCCACACACCCCCACCTTTTCACACACACACACACAGACAGATTCAGTGTAGCCTTTTTCCAAATCTATGTTTTTTTTTTTTTCTCTCTCGGCTAAAAAGGCAAGGCGAGTGAATAGGCTTTAATTCTCTTTGGATGGCTCACCAATGCAATTTTTCAAAACACACTTCACAAATACTACTGGTGCCATCAAAGACCCCCAGAGGAACATTAGCATAGAGGAGTGTTTATACTTTGCATCGATAGTCCATTTACTCTGGCAAACATCAAAGAGCAAAATATCAGCTTTGTTGAATGCCATTTACTACGGCTGGAGATATTTTGATGGAACAAGCTGAACGTTATCTCCGCGCCTCTCCACAATTGAGAGGAAAACTGCAGGGGAGTTATGAGGACGTATTTTTTAAAAACATCGTAAAAATAAAAAACAAAGATTTTTTTTTTCTTTTGGCTGAATTCACTCCTGCCTCACTGGAAAACAAAACTCTCCACATGGATTAAAAAAAAAAAAACCTCATGCAAACACATGTCACATACAGAACAGTATTAATACGCGAAACATTCGCGGCCAACATCGGCTAACATGCCCAAACCACGCTAACGCACTAATCCTCATGCAGCTGCTAATCACCGCGGCCACATTCCCAGCACTTTTTGCCGCTGCGCGTCCAGCTCGGCTGATTTGATGAGTATCAAATAGCCTGGACCTGTGCTTCCTGTGTTGCCTCTCCATTTGGTTCCCATTTAACCTGCCTCACAGCCAATAAAAGACCTAGTCAATTACAACAAACCGGGAACTTCATATGCAGGAAATAGGCCAATTACATTAAACCCGGAGAGCCTCCGCGGCCAGGAAAGCACGGGTTAAAAGAAAAAAGAAAGAGAGTGAGAGAAGAAGGGAATATGTAAAGAGACAGAGAGAGCGGAGCAGGGACGGAGGCTGGTTTGGGTTTCAATCTGCCCGTTAATCTTCAAACAGCAAGCTGGCAGTGTGTTGGTCACTGATAAAGGCCTGAGTCTGTCATCACACAGTCGTACCTCCAGTCACTCAGGCCTCCTGTCAGGACGTCACCTGGAATCTGGGAAACGGCTCAGGGCAAGGGGAGAAAGGCCACAGGGACAACAGGGTGTGTGTGTGTGTGTGTGTGTGTGTACACATCTGTCGGAGCTCCCTGCCTGTGCACAGGAGTGTGTGTGTGTGTGTGTGTATTCACAGATCCGACTGTTTGTTCATTCTTATTTGCTGCTCAGACTTGTCTGTGCCCTGACTCCCGTCCAGACCCTCGTCTTCTTCGGCGCTCGCTCCAGCACAAACACACGCGGCTCAGGTCCGCGTCGTAAAAACAACCCAACGCTGATTGTGCGATCGTGGCTAATTGTGTGAGGAGAGGCCGTAAAATCTAAAAAGAGGGCGTATTAGTGTTTGGTGGTTGTTTTTTATGGCAAGGTGCGAAAGGTGAGAAAGAGAGGAATCAAAGGCCTGACTTTGTTGTTCAAAGGCACACCCCCCCCCCCCCCCCACCTTGTGAGGTAGACTGCAGCTGAAGACAGTGTTTACTGCCTGCTGATTGACACAGTAAAGGCACCCAGACGGCTCACACAAACTCACTCCAGCAGAAGGAGTCCCCCATGTTGGTGTCAGGGAGACGTCGGTTTTAATTTGGACTCGAGGTGATTCAAGGTTCACCGTCTGATTTGGAGAGTTTATTTTGATTCATGAATTGATTTTTTTTTTTTTTAACTCAGCTCTCTCTGCTCAGCTCTCTAACTGACACCAGACATTTAGCTTTTACCACTTGCTAAGTTCGGGGCTCCCAAACTGTGGAGCAGGGACCACAGGAGGGCGCTGCAACTTTGTGGAGAGACGCAACAAGGCTAAATGAATTTCAATGATAATAATAATTCTATCTGTTGTTCTGTTTCTCCCTTGTTTTATATATACTGTATGTATTTGGCACCCGAAAGATACTGAGTTCTATTTACTACTAGGGATGACTCAAAGCGATACTCAGAATCGGTATCGCTCCAACATTAGCCAAAATTTCTATGATCGAAAATCGAGAAACAACTAGCCTGTCTGATCCCATACCTACACCCAGACGCTCAACTTAACTTTGTGCGACATTCAGTAACCAGGTAAACTATCGCCACAGCGATATACATTCCGCAAAATGAGGAAAAAGTTCAAGAACAGCTGTGCTAAAAGAGTCATTTTTGGTTTGTCTGTCCACCAGGGGTCACTAAAGCCGTAGTCAGCAGAGTGATTTAGTGTGTTTTTTTGGTCACTTATGTACTTTCTTTTCACTGCTGTAATTTTATTTCGATCATGTTTTCCCATCCGTGTCCATGTCGTACTTGATAAAACACTTCACCCGGGAGTTAAAGCTCCGTCAACACCCGATCTGAACCCAAAGTGCTGATTTACTGCATTTGTGAATGAGTAAAATAGAGAATACAAATGGAATACTAGAGAGTATTTTTTTTTATGTTTATGCCTCCTTTTCATACACAGTTGAATGAATGTTTTCACGTCGTCTCCTCGCCGCACATACACGCGGCGTTCATTTGCATTCAGCCCAGATTAGTCGCTCATCCTTGCTCTGTGACCTCCTGCGTAAACATTAATTGTGTGATACTTTGAGGAGTACTGATCAGGTGCAGCCTCTTCAAAAACACGGCGCGCTGTGTACCAATGATTTATGCACTTCGTCCAAGGTTGCCCAGTGTGTGTGTTCTGAGTGTAATCTCGACTCGCGGACGCACAAATGGACCATTGGCAGGAGGCTGGATGAAGACTGATTTACTGTGGAACGTCTTAAAGTGATGTCTTGTTGCCATGGGAAGAATGACTGACCTGCAACTTTGGATATGAAGCGCGCAGACACACAAACACACACAAACACACACACGCTGTGTATACATGTATATAAAGCAGTTTGTATTTGTACACGTGTGGAGTTCTATGTATGTCCTTCTATAGTTTAAGAGATCAGTTCAGAATGTTGGAAGCATTTAAATGACACTTTTTGAGTTTCGTGTGTGTGTGTGCTGTGTGTGTGAGTCCTTCTAGTGCCATATCCACACTCATAAATATAGAAAGGTATTGTTTTTGACCCAATGTTTTGGTCTCTGCCATCTATTTTTTTGTTACCTTGACTAAAATACGCTCGTTGGCTCATACCCACAATCCACCTTGTCTATATTCCACTGTATGGCCCTGAATTCAGAGGAAGTTCTGCAATGTTCTTTTTTTTTTTCTCTCCCTTGAGCTCCCAGATCATTTCCAGGCCCTGCATTCAATAATATTTGCTCAAGTATACATACACGCCGGTCTGTTGAGGTGAGTCAGTCAGTCAATCTTTCATTAGGCCTGAGGTGAACGGGGTCACGCGCCACTCCTTCGCAGCACAAGACAAGCAGCACACGTGCTGTGGGATTGATGCTCGGAATGATAATGACTGCTTTTTCTCTTATTTTACCACATCTTCTGTGTCCCGTCCTCTGTCTGTCTGTCTCTCCTCCTGCGTCTGTCTCATCCTCTCATCATGGGAGGTGATTACGTGAGATTTCCTGACTCAGGGTTGACCTTTTTCATGTTATCCCTCAGAGTGAAACCAACACTAATGGACATGCCAACTCCTGTTCTTCCACGCCATTCTTCTCAGGTGGAGATTTGAAGTACCCGATACGACTGATTCAGAGTCCAAGTTAGGTAGAATACACTCCTGTCTTTAAC
Source organism: Cynoglossus semilaevis (assembly GCF_000523025.1). Taxonomy (NCBI): domain Eukaryota; kingdom Metazoa; phylum Chordata; class Actinopteri; order Pleuronectiformes; family Cynoglossidae; genus Cynoglossus; species Cynoglossus semilaevis. The sequence continues at coordinate 8,574,394 of NC_024307.1, read as the reverse complement.
TAGTACATATAAAGTATTTCTGTGGCATTTTGAACTCCCCAATGCTTCAGTTTTACTTCGCTTTTCACACTTAAATGACCTGGTACAGGTTTTTTTTGGAACCGAAATACTGTCATCAGCCTCTGATATTAAATATTCTAAAGGGCTGTTTCAACAAATATAGCAAATTTCAAGCCTTATCAAGACTTATTAGTAAGTGTGAAAATGCAGTCCAGATATAACTTCCCTAAAGTGAGTGTTCAGTGTATACTTTCAGATATTGAAAAATATTTTTGAACAAAACGGCCTAATTCGCACTCAGATCTGACTTTGAACAATTAAATCAAATCATATTGTTTTGACCCCTGTAATGTCCTCTCACTTGCTGTGTGAACCTTTGGTCATCTGTGGCCAAAGATGACACTATGGTTTCACCGTTATTATACCGTTATTTAAAGTATATAATATATACGTTGACAACCAATTTTACACAACACAATTCTTAATATTAGTTACTATTTCTAACCCATCTATCCATCTACAGTATCTATCCATCCATCCATCTATCATCCATCCATCCATCCATCCATCCATCTATCGATCTATCTATCTATCAAGTTATACTTTAGGTACACAAACATATTCCAAATACTTCTTTGTACTTCTTGTCTACAGAGCGCTGCTATGATTGTCCACGTGCACAGATACATAGACGGAGCCTCGGCTCCGTTCATACCAACAGACGGGTCTGCATGACTCTAACATTCCTAACATGCATAATACACAGTGGAGCTCACATTTCATACAGCTGCAGCGATCAAGTGCCAGGAATCAGCTCCTGTTTGAACGTCCTCGTCTGCTCCGACCGGAGCTTTGTCCAGCTGCGGTTCCTGATGAAAAGTGGCGTTCCGTGAATCGTGTGCTATCGGTCACATGGTCATAAAGATTCCTGGTAATCTGGCCCTCTGATGCAGGACTGTCCAACACGGCTGGGACGGATAATGAAATGGACGTCACATAGAACCGCTGTAGCTGACGTAACCTGATCTGTGAACTGTTCAAGTGTCTCGGAACTGTTTCAGCAAATAGATCAGAACCTTCTCTGGGTTAGCATGATTTCAGTGCGTTTATTTTTCACAACTATTGTTCTCTCTGCACCTCCACCTTCCAAACTAAACAAGACCAACTTGGGTGCAATTTACTGTTGTCACGCAGAGATGGGGAACATGCCTCTCTCTCTCTCTCTCTCTCCCTCTCTCTCTCTCTCTCCCTCTCCCCACTTCTCTTTCGGCGAGCTATGCTGTCGCAGCAGTTGCTGTCAGTTTGAGCGGTGCCTGCCCCCAAATATAATAGGGTTTTCTTGACTGCCTCCCCGGGGATTGACTGGCGGTGAAGAATTCACCATGGCTCATTTGGAGCAGTGCAGGGACGGGCTTCATAAAACCAGCTCCTCCAGGCAGGTCTGTGGCATTCCAAAGAAGGTGTTAGTTTCACTGATAATACTTTCATGGAAAGACAGCGCTGCGGTTTACCGTGTCGGATACCGTGTCTGCAGCTCTGACTGCTGTGCGTGTCACGAGCATCAAGAAGGAGATTTTGGCATGTGGACGCAGTCGCTGTTTCACAGATTGCACTTGATGTAAATGAGGTGTCTATGGGAGGCAGCGTGGAACTGCAGCGCTGACGAACGGCTGTCCTGTGGACGTGGCCACACGTGGACGCGAGGATTCATTACTCTGACTGTTCTTTTCATGAATCAGAATTCGTATCAGTTACAAGTGTGCTTTGTAAGAAAGTAAAAACCCCAGAAACTAAGAACCGTGTTGCTAGCTATCTTATGGGAAGGCAGTGTTTTTCAACCATGGGGTCGTGACCCCACATGGGGTCACCTAGAATTCAAATAAGGTCACCTAAAATGTCTCATAATTGATAAAGAAAAAATGTCGATGAAATATTATTCTGGGCCACATGGTGGCAAATGTTGGTAGAAGGCTTGGCTACAGTTCCATTCCCAGTTGATCTTTCTGTATGGATGTTTGAATGTTCCCCCCGTGTGTGCGTGGGTTCTCTCAGGGTTCTCTCCTGTTTCCTCCCACAGCCTAAAAACATGCTTGATAGAAAAGTCAGTTGACCGGACACTTCAAATGGACCATAGGTGTGGGTGTGAGTGTGAATGGTTGTTTGACCCTATATCTGACCCTGCTCAGGACAGGTGAACTGGTCCAGGGCGTACCCTGCTCTCGATTGCCTGCAGCGCCCCCTGCGACCCCGAAAGGAATATTTGGTAGATAATGACTTAACATTCATTTTAAAATTACGATTTAAAAACAACACACACAATCTTGAACAACTGTATTCTTCCACTGTCAGGAATATGAATCAAATCAAATGCAGCGTATAAATGTACCTGAGCTGACACGTTTGATTGACGGATGTGATTGCATGACCGCACAAGCTGTCTTGTGTACTTTATTCACTAATCTGACTACTCTGTATTTGAAACACAGCATAACAAATATGATCAAAAACAAATTTTAGAAAAAAAAAAAAAAAAAAGAATGCCTCTGGGGTCATCAGAAATGTGTGATGACGAAATAATCACTTTCAATCAGTGGTCGTCAGCCTTCTTGACACAACCAAATCTAGGACTTGATCTCTACATGGCCTTCTACTACTACTACTAGCTAAACACTACCAAATATATTAATGAAGAACATGGCAAAAGGATTTAACGCGCTTCTAAGGCATGGGAAACTAAGGCCCGGGGACTGGACGCGGCTGATTTAACTTTTTTATCCAAACTTTTCCAAATTATATAATTTATTTATATTATCATTATACTTCTGCTTTTTCCTTGCAATACCAATGTTTCCCCAATAGATGGCGTAGAAAATGAAAAAGCATTTTAGCCTTTAGCTTTACTTTTTCATGTAATTTATCTTCTCACGGGCTTTACTTTTTCATGTAATTTATCTTCCCACGGACACTCCGTCTCTCTGCTCCTGACCCAGTCCCCCTGTTTAATTTTAGGACAATTGTGCCCCGTGAGTCAAAACGTTTGCCCACACCTGGTCTAAGGTGAAGAGATGATGGACAATTGTGCCCCGTGAGTCAAAACGTTCGCCCACGCCTGGTCTAAGGTAAAGAGATGATGAGGTATTTTTACTGCCCTGTTTGTTTCTGGCAGATTTCTGGGATCTGTGCTCCACTAATAACAACTCAAAATCTTTGACTTTAAGATATCATTTTTACAAATACTGTCATGACTCAGCACTTTAAGTCAGGCGTCCTTCTTCAGCCTCAACTGCTGTGATTTTTCATCCACTGACCACCTTCACAAATTCACACAACGATCTCTGTGTACCCGCTGAACCACACACGCACACACACGCCTGCAGCGACACACAAACACAGAGTCCTCGACCACAAGCCAGTATCGTTGGTATGAGGGGTTCTCGTTGCTAGACAGCTGCATGCCTCGGCCTCTTCACAGCAGTGGACTGAGCTCCGAGGAGCTTGACAAAGAGGCTTAAAGTCCTCCCTAAGTCCTCAGTCCCTTGGTCGTCTGCATACCCTCTGCCCAGCTCTGGAAAAGGCCTGAATGCAAGTTTAGCAGCTATGGTTACACCCCGGCAGACCCCTGCTGCCGCGCTAGCTTGCATTACCATTTTTCCTCCGGGCTTCTTCAGTCTTATAGCCCAGCAACAGGTTCCTCTGCTGCTCTCATCCTATTTCATAACATGATGAAAGAACCGACAGACAGACTGCTGCTGCTACTGAGGGACTGCAGGCCCCCCCCCCCCCCCCCCCCCCCGTCGTACATCTGTATTTGTTACTACAGTACACGTCTCCCAGAACGCAGTCAAAGTCAGGTCCAGTTCTGTCCAACGGGGATTTGAAGCTGCTCTTCCTCCTCGGCCTCGTCGTGTTTTCCTTTCGTGTTTGCTAGTTTCCCTTGGCGTGAGGGGAAAAAAGCAGCAAACTGAGGGGCGAGGTGTGTTACTTGGCCCGTCACCCTCTCTCTGTAACGGGGGAGTTTGTGACACAGCTGCCGTCAACTGATTGGAGACTCTGCTGTGGATATGGACAATAAACCAGCACCCATACCTACCCTGTCTGGGGGCACAGACTACAC
>NC_024307.1:8568641-8570247 GCF_000523025.1 Cynoglossus semilaevis | reverse complement strand
GGGGGGTGACGGGGGTGACGGGGGTGACGGTACCCATGTGAGTGTGTACACATGTACACGCAGTACATATGCTGACGGGACGAGTGGGAAAGCAGTGGCAGTGCGGCTCTAAAGTACTGCAGGCAGTTCTTTAAATGAGGGAGGTATATGTGTGTGTACATGTGTGTGTACGTGTGTGTGTGTGTACATGTGTTCTATAGTGGACCAGTTTGTACCTGTGTGTGTGTGTGTCAGTCCTGTGTGTGTGCATGTGTGGGATGTGGTGTTCAATGTCGGCAGCTGGAAGTACTCAAGCTGCTGCAAAGGGAGAGAGAGTGAGAGAGAGAGAGAGAGAGAGAGAGAGAGGGAGAGAGAGGCTAAAAGAGAAGAGACGCCTGCTAAAGAAAGAGAGGCTAAGAGAGGTACCAGCAGAGGCTGCCTCTTTACAGGGGCTGAGCTCTGGCAGTGAAGGCCCCTATAGAAAGAAAGCAGGGTCATCTCAACATCTCCAGCAGCCCGGCACACACACACACACACACACACACACAGACACATGCTGAAGCAGAACAACAGCAGGGCCAGCGTGAGTGCACAGCAGTCCTCCTCAGGAAGCGGCTCTTGTTTAGACTTACAGCAATGTGCGAAGAATAATAAGGAGCAGGACAATGTTGGTAGAGACGTCCACACTCCCCCATCAGCCTTTTATGTCTGCTCCATCTCCCTCCTCACTCGGTCAGATACTCCCTTTGTGTAATAATGTAGATGAAAGCGGATTAGGCATACCTGTGCCATGGTCAGCGCCGAGGCTCCAGAGGCTTCCACCCCACCATGCCCAAACAGTCGGATGAAAGATTCTGTGGTTTTTCAAACTCACTGCAGGTATTTTGCCGTTCCACCTCCTTCTGGAAGACATTGAAGTCCACGTCCAATTTTTTTCTCTGTCTTTTCCATCCTAGCTGTCACCTCCTGTTTTTCCATTTCCACTTTTTTTTTTCTTCTGGAGATGTAATGATGGGCAACTGAGTTGCTCCACCTCGGGGTTGCCAAGGCTGTGATTTTAGCTGTGAAGTGTTAAATGTTACAGGCCACAGCTGGACTTGTGTATCCAAGCGTTTGGCAGAGTTACAGCTCCCGGGCCGAGCCACATGTTTGGAAGTTTCAAACTTAACAGCAGAATGAACAGGTGTGTTCGACAAGGGTCGTGTCCAGCGTGGAAATATGTGTTTGTGTATCCACTTTGTACGTGTGTGTGTGTGTGTGTGTGTGTGTGTGTACGTTCTGACCTCTCTCCGCTCTGTCACACTAAAACCAGCCAGTCGGGATCAGGGCCTCATTTTTCTCTTTCTCTTTTACACAGATCTTTATTGTAATGGACACCTCCAGTTTTGTTGAGGGAAAGACAGGCTCGTACTTTGTGCTTCGCCCTGACAGAAACATCAGTGAATCAACCCGGTGAATTCAGTGGGTCATTCCGGAAGATTCTGTTACCTTTCAACAGGCAGAGTGGGCCCCCAGGCTGAGGCCAGGGAGAGGCCATGGAAATGTAGTGAGACGGAGAGAACAGAGGGCAGAGTGGAGCGCAGAGAGTGGAGTAAAGAGGGCAATTTTGATCAAATTGTAATAAAAT
>NC_024307.1:8510982-8567992 GCF_000523025.1 Cynoglossus semilaevis | reverse complement strand
GGAGGTATGTGTGAGAACTCAGCTGAGCAGAAATCCTCCAGGTCTAATCAAAGTCCAGTGACCCGGCAGGTCTGTGGCTTATTATCCCAGCAGTTCTGTACATGACTCAGACAGAATTGTGGATAGTTTTCTGATGAGCAACAGTTCTCCTTGAATATGTTGGTCAAATCTGCCTCCGATGGTTGCACCAACGACCCGTCTACACTGTAGATCCTGTTTGTCTAAATAACGTCACCATAACTGACCTCGATTTGACATCGTGAATTCCTGGCGACTCCAGAAACCTTTGATCTGTGTTAGTTGAAAAACATTTTTATCAGTAATTTTTTTTTTTTTACCAATTACCAGATGACCCTGTTTAAATTCCAGGTGACCTTACGTGGGGTTGCAACCCAAAGATTGAAACATTGCCTTTTAAAATATATCTTCAAAAATATTACAAAAAAACTACAAAAAAAAATATTTTTACTAATATTTTTTATCAACTACTAGATATTTCAAGTAACCCCCGAATTCTAGGTGACCACACGTGGGGTTGCGACCCACAAGTTGAAAAACACTAGCATGGCCATCTTTAGAGCTGGAGTTAATGGATATTTGTGGCATCTAGAATTGTACACTTTACATTGACTGGTGCAGGAGTATACTGTAGTACATCTGTGTACAGTACAAACCCAAAAAACCCAAAGAATACAATTAAAACACACATCTAAAATTCTGCTAGCCACTGAACATGACAAAAACAAAATAAAATGCAGGGTTTTTTTTAGCTACCTGGGCTTAAGGCTATTTGAAAAAAATAATTATTTTTCCTTTATCAAAAATGACCCCCAAGGCAGAATCATTCAAAGTGGCAGCTGTACTACAACAGACCAGTCCTTAAATGGGTAGATAAAAAAAATTGAATTAAAGGTCAAGAAAGATGCCGGGTTTTTTAAATGGCATACAAAGCAACAGTGTTTAATTTTTGTGACTGGAAGTAGAGCCTGTAAAAGCATAGAGTGGACGTATATGTTGCCAAAAATCAGCATTTAATGGAATACATGCCAGTGTGATGGCAACCATACTCTGACAGTAAGACGCAGCAGCTGCGAGCTTCAGTTTGAACCTCTGTTAGCCGTCCATTACATAATGTCTAGATTGAATGGATATTGGATGCCACCGCATCAAGGAGAGCCCCATATGCGGCTACAGGGTTGGTACACACACCAATCACACGCGAGAGACAAGCCAGAGGACACCTGATATGTTTCCGAAGGCGAGTGAAAGATTTACTCTCGAGGAGGCAGCGGAGCTAGCAGAGCTCTGAGCCGTGAGTAGTGAACATCTAAAGGGCCACCTCTTCTGCTGTAATTGAAAGTGCACTCACTGGCCGGCCACAGAGAACGTGTATATACATCTTGCTCGAGAGATTGTCCCGGGAGGGTGTCTACGGGGCGTTTCATTTTAAGTTGCTATCTCTCACATGGGCAAACTAATCAGAGAGACAGATGAAAGGTGGGGTCCAGAAGAAGGGTCAGCTACTCAGTGATGGCTTCCTCTGATGGCTGGGTGACCCCTCACCCCTGCTAGAGAATCCTGGGTAAGGGATAAGTCATGTGTGATGATGAAACTCAGAATGCTGCGTCCTGAGGGAGTAATGACTTAACCCTGCGCTACACAATGGCTGTGTACGCTCCAGAACGTATTGATACAAGTAAATGTGTTTGCTGCGAAGCTCCTGCGTTGTTTCCTCAAGATGAATTCTTAAATTCTAACAACACAGACGTTGTCTGTTGCTGATGGGGAATTGAGGTAATCGCCTACTACCCCCCTAGGTGGCGTTGTGGATGCAGTTTTATTGCTCTGGTTCATGAGTTGAGACTCATGTGACTCATTAGCGTAGCGTTGTTAGCATTAGGTATGTTGTCATTAGTCACAGCATCATGAGCTGATAGTTGTTAACTATGTTAGCTGTTAGCTGCGTGAACTGTTAGCTGGGTTAGCTGTTAGCTGAGTCAGCATTTGATGCAAATACAACAAATTTAAAATTCCCTAATCTTAAAAAGTTGTTCTGCGAAAACGTCCGTTTTCAGTAAGCCTCTCTAACGCTTTTTGTGTCAGGTTTGGCTAGTTAGCATTTCCTTTTCTTTTTTAAAGTGGGAAAACACCCTCAAAAACAAACACACCATCATAAACACAGGGATGCATTTTTGTACCATTCTTAGTGTGTGTGTTTTTGGGAAATGTCCGCGTGCTCTGCCTTGATTACAGCGAAAATATGACCAAAAGAGTGGGTAAACAGAGGGTCTCAATTTACATATTTTCCATTTCGATTTCCATGGTGTGATGAATTTCCCATCTGTCATCAAAGATGACATCTCATCATCCATTTTATGCGTTCCCAGTAAAACACGTTACACAAACCAGATTCCTGTGCTCAGTGGAACCTTTTATTGCACGCTAATCAGACCAAACAAGCAGCAGTCGAAAACTCCATTGGCCTTTATCACGTCAGGACAAGCCCTGCGTGAAGCGAACGGCGTTTAAATGTCAGATTAGGTGTCTGTACGGCAGCAAACAACAACAGCTAAGGTCAGGAAGTTCAGCAGCGGGATAAGTTTACTGTCACAGCGCCGTCTCCACGTTTCCAGTCAAATGAACCACCTTATTTATATAGCTCCAGCTCTGTGGCAGAGGAGCTGTAAAAGTTAAAAGAACGGCCCCTGCCCGCACACACACACAACCAAATGTGTGTTTTCACTGCCTTTCTTCTCGGCATGGAAGCGGTGTGAACGTAAGGCTCAGCGGAGAGGATATTAGACTGTTTATGGTTTATTAATTGTTTCTGAGGGAGTGGAAGTCCAAGCGTGACCTGCTGTTAACTGCCATATAAAACATCCACATGTTCACAACATCTGGGGGTGTTTGGGTAAATAATACAGTCAGATATTCTTTCTACATACAACACTTTTTCTTTCTTTCTTTCTGGCTCAGCCAGACGGCACGTCTGCCTCTGCAGCTGCTTGGCCTTTTTAACTCCCTGAGTCATGTCAGCACACGTCCATTGTCGGGCAGCGGTGCCAAAAAGACGACCACTGTGTTCAATTATATTTCAGTAATTGTGTATGATACACATTAATCAAACGTAATAATCAGTTTTCAACAGCATATGGTTAGCAGGGCCGCACTGTCAAGTGGAGAGAGTCTGCAAAATACTCGGGTGATTGTGCGGAGCAAAAGAGCAGAATTTGGCCATAAATTAGGTTAAAATGTCATAATCACATTCATAATCACCACAAATGTAATTTCAGCGCCAGCTGAGGCGTACAGATGTGGAGCAGAAGTTAGCAGGAGGACGAGCCCGGCGCTTGTTTGTGTCGTCTCCACAAAGGTTGAATTAAAATTTGATGTTGTTAGAATTTGGCAGAGTGTGGCATTATTTACATGATGTAACTTCCCTCTGCCAGGATGTGTCACTCAGGACTCCATCTGCTCTGTGTGTGTGTGTGTGTGTGTGTGTGTCCTTTATTCTGATGGCTTAGAGCAGTAGAATCAGATTCAGCTCTGTCCATGTCAAGCTGCTCCAGCTTTATAAACGAGTGGTAAGGTTTACGATCCTGACCCGGAGTACGATGGAAATGGATAAAATTGTCAGACATTTAAGTCATATTACCGTAATTTCTGGACTATTGAGCGCACCTGAACATGGGCTGCACCCGTGAAATTTCAAAAGAAAAAAAATATTGTACACATATAAGCCGCACTTCTCTATAAGCCACAGGTGTCCATGTTGTAACATGGGATATTTACACAGAAAGATTTTTTTTCCACTTTTAATTAAATCAATGCTTTTTTCTGAACAGCTCCTGTAACACGGCTGGTTACATAGTTGGATTGTGTAGGGGAGAGACTTAGTGATCTACTCCAGGGCCGTAGCTAACGTTAGCTCCGGGGCTAACTGCCTTCATTTCGTGCTCGTCCGCAGCAGCTCCTGTATAATGAACTCACACTTCAACATGACAGGACGACAACTGCTCTTGGACACATGACAGGACGACAACTGCTCTCAACTTTCGCTACCGCTCTCTCTCGCGCGCCCCACTCACATATACGCACTCAGCCATTCACAGACAGAAGTACGCTATTAGTATAACACACAGTAGCCTACCAGAAAAGTCATCGATCGCTAGCGGTATGAACTTCGTTAGCCCATAAAAATCCATAAATTAGCACCTCATGGCTTTCCTGGCTCAACTCAGGATTTAGAAGTCAGTTGGTAAAATCTCCCAACCTTCTAGTGGTAGTCAGGGGTACTACCACTGCTTCACCCCAAATTGTGAGGATCAAATAGAAAATATCATGTGGTCTCCACTATTAAAGCACCAACTTATGAGTCTATTTACACTACCACGTAAAGTAGGAGGCAGAAAATGTGGCCCAAAATGTGGCCTAAGACTATGGGCTGCTGAAACACTGCAGCCTGAAATACAGGACTGGACCATCAGGTGTCATAAAGAAGAGGAAGATCGTAGTTAAACAATTACATTAAATGACCTTCTAAGTATTTGTGTGACACTTTCAACAACTTCTCAGTGATATTGTAATGAGGTGAACACAGCCAGGTGTGGTCAGGAGTGTAAGTACTCTGGGGGAGGAGGGTATTTCCTTCTTCATGGTAAGTGAAGCCACTGGAGGCAGTTGAAGAGCATTGACTTTAATGGAGCAAAACATACAGCTGAAATCAGGCCAACAGAACATCCTGTAACTGAGTGGCTTAAAAAAAGTAATACTGATAAAACAGTTCTCTCAAACAATTGATTATTTAATACTGACTATTGAAAGAACCCAGGTGTTTAAGATTCTGTGTAATGTGTAATGACCCCATTTGAATTTCGGGCGAGCCCACCTGGGGTCACGACCCTAAGATTGAAAAACATGCTCTTGGTCTTTGATGGCTCGATATGCACGACTCGACTGATCTTTGTAAACTATGTTAGCAGTACTCATCTTTTTAAATAATTTTAAGTAAGTAGTATCGGCCAACTGATATTATTGCCCGATATTAGCATAATATGTAATATCGGAAAGAATCGTTATCGGTTTTCCCCTCGATAATGAAAACCCCATAAGGCAGTGCTTGGGTTTGACCCAGACGACGTGACCTAAAAATAGTTTTGAAGTGAAAGTGAAATATTGTCCAGATAAAATAATAATAGTCCAAAAAAACTTAAATGCAAGATGTACTGTAGGTTTTAACAGACAGTGAAATCTGCATTTTTGTGTATTGTGTACTGATACACATAACACACACGGTTTAGTTCGTACCCAAATATTGGTGTTACAATTCAGTACATTTCAATACTTTTTTTTTGTAATTTATTGTAAAAAATGACCACATCTCAAACATTAGCATGGTCAAACCCACACAAAATAAATAAAACCTTAACGTCAGCGTTCGTCACGGCTGTCAGTCGTCTGTTCTGATTCTGTCGTCCTCGTCACATTAAAAAAATAAAACCTTTTTTTTTAACAATTGTTTCCACATTTACACACGGAGTGATTCTTCATCTGTCAGAACTTTGCAGTTTCCCTTCATTGTTCTTTCATCCTTCTATTCTGTTTTATTTTAATACTCCAATAGACTATTTATGGCTCCAGGTCTGCGCTCGGTCATTGAGACCACCTGTGCAGCAGTTAAAATAAGCCCAGCCATCAAATAATTCTCCTCTTCTGTCTATCTCAAACAGGAAGACGCGTGTTTCCGGTCTTTGGTCCAGGTCGACTGGAAGCTTCCCATCAATATTAGCCTCCACGCACAGCACTGAGAAGGTTTTTTTTTTTTCTTCTTTCCATCTTTTTCTGTCTGTGTCCCGCTTACTCAGCATTAAGACCCAAAAAGGAAAGCGAGTTTGCCGCCGCTTTGAGCTTCCCCTTGATCTGAACACAAAGGCCTCAGGTTCATGTTGGTTCACGTTTGGTTCGCTCTGCAGCTCAAAGAGCTAATTGTGTTCGGCGGCATCACGGTGTGACGCGGCGACTGACTCATGCATTAGCCATCGTTGTGTTTGATGGAGACGCAAACAAACACACACACACAGACAGACACACACAGACACACACAGTCTGATTGCCCGGCGTGGCTCATAACACACCTCAGGCCTTGTACCGTAGCTGTGGGAGCCTGGCGGAGGCTGTTGTCGTGTTTTGATGGTGGTCGCTGTCACGGCTGGTTGGCGTGTTGTTTTGATCCCCCGCTGTCGGAGCCCAGTGAGCTCACACACACACACACACACACACACACACAGCTGGCCTGGGTGGAGCTGCCTGGGGTACACAGGGAGTTGAAGGACGTGGATCTCTGCCAACACGTTTCATACAGAGCACATATCGTACAAGTGCAGCTGAGAATTAGTGATGGGGGACCCTCGCCTCTCACTGCCCACCCCACCATCTGCTCACCTGGGGGGTTGAGGGGGGGGGGAGTGGGGGGTTAGCCCCCTTAGAACCAGGAGTAACAGTCCTGCCCTCAGTCAACCTCCAAAAACACACCCAACGTCGCGTCTATGAAGATTCTCAGTTACGCCGAACATCCTTCTTCTTCTCCTTGTTCTTCTTCCTCTCCTCTCCTTCCTTCTCTCTTTTCTCTCCCATTTTCTCCTCCTCTGACTTCTACTCTACTCCTCCTCTCCTTTCCTTTCATCTCCTCTCCTTTCCTCATATCCTCCCCTCTTCAAACTGCCTCCGTCTCAGCCTCAGTTTGAATGAGAGACGGCCGGCCTTTAACAGCAGCAGAGAGGGAGAACCTTATTTTCCTCTCACTGTCTAATTTGGTTCTTGCTCCGAGGCGACTTGCCGGCCCAGCAAAGGTTAGCCCTCCACCATGGTGTGTATGTGCACGTGCTGGAGAATGTGTGTCACCGTGTGGCCGTCTGTCTCAGTGGAGGTTACAGGTCTCCAAGTGGTTATAATTAGAAACTTCCGCGCAGCTTTTAGAAAAATAGTCGGCTTCCCCTTGCTTGTTTTCCTTTCACCATTTATCTCTCTTTCCTCGTGACACGATCGGGGAGTTAACCACCGGGTCCATCTTTGTGTCTCAACATGCCCCCGTTTTTCTCTGCCGGTCTAAATCTCACATCCTGCTCCCCCGTCCGCCAAATAAAACACTGGGACTGGGCAAAACACATGGAGGGGAATCCCTGGAAGCAGCGAGCTTGAAGTTTCCCAGATCAGAGCTCATTCCTCTGTGGGAAAAACAAAAAGTAGAAATAAGAACCAAGCGTGATTAAACAACTGCCTTGTTATTGTTTAATTGTCTCAAACCGACTAAACCTCGGGTTTCTCCTCAGATAAAGTCAAACCACGAGAAAGTCCAACAGGTTTCAGTCATGGCCTTGGGATTTGAGCCTGGCGTTGAGAACTAGCTCAGAGTCTGACTGTTTAACACATCATACTTGTAATCTGTGGGACGTGAAGGTGGAGATTATCAGGTCACTCCCTGTGACTTAAAAGCCCTGGTATATATAGAAATCACAGTTATTAGCTCAGAGGCGCTGACAGAAAACTCGGAGCGAACTCTCCGGGGCCTTTCATCCTCCCACAGTCGGTATAAATAATGGCAGTTACCAAACATACAGTGACGCATCCGTCTTCTCTCTGCCGCCGCTGACACGTTTCCTCCTCAGTGGCTGTCACGCAGCACTTAACATACACTTTCCTCCGTTTCGAGAGTGCGTTCGCGGCATCACTCGGCCGAGCAACAAGTGAGCGCTGCAGTGGGCGCGGAGGAACGGTTCAACAGTTCCACAGCGACGTTCAGACGCCCACTGATCCAGAGGAGGATGTTTTCACTCCTATGCTTCGTGTTAATTAAACATTTTAATCAAGGACGACAGTATTGATCCTAATCTGTGCACTAAGGAGGGGGTTAGTGTTAACTATACCTTGCTGATTATTGCCCTCCCCCAGAGCTGTCACTCAGTCTCCCTGTGATCCCATCAACTCTCCCTCCTGCCGCCGTCACCATGGCAAAAAAAACAATGAGCAGCAGCCGTCCCGGACTTACAATTACTCTCTTGTCGACTTGTATTGACACGTCCACTATTTGATTAAATAATTACCTGGCTGCCATAAGCCCCAGTGATGGAGTCATAATCCTAAATAAGCTGCAACCAACTTCGGTCACCTCCCTCGCTACGATTAGCTCATCGTTTGCTCGGCAGCCCCCTCAATCCCCCCCAGCCCCCCCATCTGTTATGCTCCAGTTCGGTGACAGCAGTTTTGGGTTCCTGGTATTAATGGAGACTGGTAACAGGTTCTCATTTGACTGCTGGTACAGTTCGATATAGTGTGAGTGCAGGTACAGACACGTGCGCTCGCACATATGCCAGTGTGCTATGCAAATACATTCACAGGCATGTCGGCACATTTTGACAAGATCGGTTCCTCATATAGTGCTCAGTTACACCCGCCCACCTCTCACACACGCGGGGCAAACACATGCACGCCGTCGCACCTGCCCACCCCGCAAGCAGCCTGGCATATGTCACATGAGGGTCACACACACACACACACAAACAAGCGCAGGGGAAACACAAACATCCAGACACACCAACGCAGCCCTGTTGTCTGCAGCCGGCGTGGCCTTCTGACCCTTTGACAGGTACACGGCGAATCTCAAAGTGAGGAGAGGAGCCCCGGAGCAGGTCCGCGAGTCAGAGTTGTGCCCTCTCCATAGGTAGCTGTCGAACTCCTCAGGGCTCTGGGGGGACGGCGCTGCCTCTCCCAGGAAGCCATAACTCTCCGTTCAGGAAGTGAGGTGTGTCTGGCATGTTATCTACATCTTTCTGGGAGAGAGGCAGGAGGACGAGAGGTCAGACAAGAATGGAACCACTTATATCATGTATTATGTATGACGTGTGGCGCGGTTGAATATTTACATGTGTCTAAAGGTGATGCAAATAGGAAGTAAAAATGAGAAGTTCAGTGAACGCTGTTTTTCTTTGTCAACAAGGATTCTGTGAAAAACGTTTTTGCATGATGCAATTCCAGAGCTGAACCTGAAACATCCACAGTCGGATCATCTATTGATCAGAGCTGCCTCTGTCTTTAAAAGAAAAACAAATAAAAGCAATAAAGTCACTGTTGCTTTGGATAAAAGCAATAAAGTCACTGTTGCTTTAGCCCAGTGTTTCCCAAACGTTTTTTCTGGGGACCCATATTTTAAAAGTCACAAATCTTTGCGACCCAAGTCAATAGACAGCGAGGGGTTCCCCAACTTTTCTCCCCCCCCCCCCCCCCCCCCCCCAGTTCATCAGAAAATTTTCGCATCCCTGACCCAAAATAAAAGACCCTAACAATTTGTTTTTTAGACTTGTTTATTTCACCTATTTTAATTTTTTAAACTTGCCCATTTTATTGCTAGCATTGTCAACTTTCGTCAGTTGGTCAGGAGTGAGATTTTGTGTTTGTGGAGGGTTGGGGGGTCACACTTCGCAGGGCTGCTACTGCTGCTCCAAACAGATCGAACAGGTCTGAGATTTTGTGTTTGTGGAGGGTTGGGAGGTCACACTTCGCAGATCGAACAGGTGACAGCAAAAACAAGAGCGAGAATTAAAAATAACGCCCACCTTCATCCATTTTTTCTAGTCTCTTGTTAAACATTTACAGCATTGGACAATATGCCGCGTTACATTTTATTCATTCATTCCATCCGCGTCCTCTTTGCAATGGCAATTCGCCTCCCAAAGGGGGCATGGTTCCCAAAGTGGGAACCCTCCACTTTAGACACTGGATACTTGGATGTACTTTAAAAAGGTCTATTACTTTTTCCCCCGTCTCATGAGTTCCTTTGCTCACAGCTGTGACCTTCAAACATGGACATTGATTTTAACACTCAACTCCGCTGCTTCCACATCTACTGACAGTTTCTTTTTTTTAAAACCCCCCCCCCCCCCGGTCCAGTCAACGTTAATGACCCCTTGAAATAACACGTATGAGGAATATAAATGATCGGCCCCCACAAAGTCAAGTTAAAAGCTCGGGGTCTGATCCATGTGAACCGTTGGAAGACTCTCAGGCATATAATTAAAAGGTAGTTTCTAATTTCTGCAAAAGTAAATTAGGGACCGGGCTTCATTGTTGGACCGTGGCTGGTGGCACGTAGCCCGGGGAGATGGATTGAATGGATCAGAGAGGGCCGGACACCCGTTGGATAATTCTGACAATGGGGTTTTGGGGGGGGTATCATCCATCACTCAGGAGCTTACATGAAAGTTTTGACAGGTAGAGGTCATGGCAATGTGGCAGGAGCCAACAGAGATGGATGCCTTTAATTTGGGTAATGAAGAGTTAAACATCTTGGGAGAGCAAGACGAGCATTAAATGGAGGAGCCGACCCGCCATTAAAAGAAAGCCTTATTTAATTCCTCCGACCCTAATGAAAGACACGGAAACACAATCCTTGATTGACAACGAGGCCTCGGCTGTAATTCCCAGCAGACAGTCGACCGCGGATCCCTCCCTTGTTAATCTCAAATATAATGACTTGCAAAACTAAGGTTAAATGTGGCAGCGTGAATTCATTACCGCTAATACATTAGACCATACCGTGATTTACAGTGCGCTCCCGCTTTTATTTTCATTAACGGTGAATGGCTTTGATTGAGCGGAGATTCTTTTGGCTCCGCCATCAATCTCATTGGCTTGATCGTTGTCCCCCCCTTTGTATCTGACCTCCTCACTTCAGAATGGGGCGAAGAATGGAAAATATGTAGGAGCAGGAAAAACACTGTTCTGCGTTTTTTTTTTCGTGTGAGTACGAGAGCCCTCCTTATCGCCTCCACAGAAATTATATTCATCCCCAGCTGTCATTCAACTTCATCCTTGACCCTGGTCTTATTGTTGCCGGCTTAATGGTGGCGCTTTCACCGCGATAACAGTTATTGCAGCACTGTCTACCAGTGAAAACCTGCAAAGACTATCTCCCACTAAAACACCAGGGACCCTATCTGCATACCGAGGTGATAGTTACATGGACATTCAAAATGCATGTGCCTCTATTATTCATTAACCAAAAGAGAGCTTTCCCAAATGCATGTTTCCTTCCGGGGGTATCATTCCATCGTACACGTCGACTCGCAGCACGCGCAGCTGAATATCGTTAAACCCACAAACCGCAGTTTGGACAACACTCATATGTGTATTCATATTAATGCCGCCGTTCGCAACGCAGCCCATTAATACTCCACACCTGCCCGCCGCCCAATTTGCCTGGTTGAAAATTGCATATATGTATCGACTTCCTGTATCAACATTGGCATCAAAAATGAGAAATCACCAAGAGTTTCGGTCGTCTGGGTGCCAGCATGCGTGTGTGTGTGCGTGTATATGTGTGTGTGCCACCATGTCGCTGTGGTGCATAAATGTGACAAATTGTAATAGTGCACTAAGTGGAGGCTGCTGCTGCTGCAGCTACAGTGAGTGACAGGAAGGTTATGGGCTCCTAATGACAGGGTTTTAAAGCTGCAGCTACTGCTAATTGGGGTGATGTGTCCATCCTGTGTCCCCCCAAGACATGTCTAGCTACCAGGGATTAGCCATGATTAAAGCACTGGTCATCCTAGTGCTTTAAGACCTTTCACAGTATTTATCCGCAGTGGTCAGATTACCCCAGTGATTGACAGATAGAGATCACAGGGGTTGAGATATATGGAGACGCTTGGTTTGAAGCCAATTATATACACCTTTGATAGTGAGACGCAGCGAATCATATACTGTATGTCACCAGACGTCTCAGAGATGGGATGGAGCGCGCAGTACGCTGCCGACAGAAAGCCAATGGCAAAATTGTATGCAATCTGCCTGTTCTATGAATGTACTTGTAAGATGATGCCCGAGGACGTGTCCTACTTCCTGTTGAAGGAAAAGTGAAGGAAGCGCCTAAACATAACACAGATACAGATGGTACAACTGAACACTTGTGATGTTTCTCCCCAATTAAAAAAAACACTACAGTTGTCACGGCTTCCATCTGAGGTAAATCGGAGACTCTTTGTCACGTCGCCAGATCAGAAACAAACAACTGCCGTATGTTGCATTAAAATCATCGTTTATTGAGTATAAAAGTGTTCTATGTATTTAAACACCTTGAAAAAAAAATTCTAATTCAAGGACAGCACAGTTAAAAACCAGAGATGTTCTATGTGCAAAGAACTGCAATAACGAAGGAATAAAGACATTATCGACTGAACAAATATTTAAAACGTCACGAACGCTGCTTCTGTCCTTCAACATTACTGCAACAACACTGTAATTACACACTGCATTCAACTCCTTTCATATTTATATTTTGAATATATGAGTAAATAATAAATGGAAACACAACAGAGACCGGCACTCATCTGTTTGCTTTTTTCCCAGTGTTTGTTGCAAATACTAAAAAAAAAAACAGATTGAGTTTGATGCATGAGTATTATAATATTAAAAGAAAACATTAAAATGCAGAATAATATTGGTTATTTAAATTATAATCATAATACACAAACCATAAGGAGGCACAACTGCGGTCGCACAAACAACTTTTTTGGTGCATAGCAAAGTAGCGACTAAACTCCAAAAGTCGAGGTCATTGTGAACCGAGGATCTGCTGTATTTCGTCTTTTTCTAAAATGATGAATTGTATATTGTAGAGGCTCCTAGATACGTCATTTGACCACACAGACTCCATGTCACGTTTCACTTTTTAAAAACTCCTATCATTTGAAATTTGAATACTTTATTTGTTGTATTTACAGTAAAACAACTGAGTTTCAGGGAGGAATACTCGGCATGTACTTTATCATTTGTAAGCAACAGCAACACTTAGCCAAAAAATCAACAGTCTCTGAAAACTAGCTGAAATTAAAATCCCAAATAAGAGAAACTCATTGAACTCCTTAAAGGTTGAAAACCACAGCTCTCAGCTCTGATGTACTGTAAAGAGTCACACAGCCAACCACGTAAGGGCGTAAGGGTGAAGCCTGACTATTCATTTGATGCAGATTTTGTATTAGTTCTTTGCAGCAGAGAAACTCAGACCCCCCCCCCCCCCCACTGTGAGACCTCTCAGGTCATTAAAGCTACTTAACACGGCCGTGGTCAAAGTAAACACATATCTGGGGGAAAAAGTAGCGACGCACATTAAAGCCACCGTTTCTGTTAGCCGGGGATGATCAAGAGCCCGGCTCTCTTCTCTCGTTAGCCCATGCCTGTAGCGGAGGGAGCTCATGTGTTTTCATTTGTGGAGACAGCTCTGAATGTGAAGACAGCAGAGAAACTCTACCTTGTTAGAATGAATCGTCATCTGCGCCTGACAGACACTTGTAATGAGATTAGTGTGGCCGCGTATCAAAGAGGAAATGTTGGAAATAAGAGAAGAGCTAATCCCACTCACCTGACTAAATTCCTTCTCACGCCGGTATTTCAAAACTTTGCGTTGTGGCTCATTATCTCGGTGGGCTTGAAGGTTTCACCTTAAAAGTCAGAAGTTCTTCTGCTGACACGTTAATAGCGGCTGAAACATTAAGGGAAAGCAAAAAGACACAGATATATGATATATATGTTAGCATCAAGCTAGCTATCTGTGAGCATGTTAATCTACTATTAAATAATTATTTTGCTTTCACACTACCAGGTGGCCACATCAGCAATACAGTTCCCCTTGAAGGGCCGATTATAAATGGAAGACTGTATAGATGGAACTACTCCATAATCTATTAATACATTTTTCTACAATTGATAATTATTTATTCAAGTTACAAATATTCTTCGTTGCTGTGTAATAAAAAAAACCCTTTAATTTACCAGGTTAAGAAACTCTTTATCAAATTTTTTTAAGCTCCCGTGGACCATACAAAATGACTTGGTGGGCTGCATTTGGCCCCCTGGGCCTTGAGTTTGACACATGCGCATTAATGGAATGGTTTTTAAATGTGTTCTGAAACAAGCCCATTTCGTAGACAGGACTGTTGCCACCTCCCCCCACCCTCCACCCTCCACCTGCCCCTCCCATTTCAACACATTCATGGCTACTGCTCCTCGTCTGAAATACATTTAAAACACAAACAAATACTGGTACTACTACTGCTACTTCTATTGTGTTTTAGGTCACACCAGGCTTACACTCCTTCTGCCTTGCAGCTCTGCATTTTTTTTATAAAGTCTGATTTTATAAATTACTGCAGCAATCCCTGGAGCCACCTGTTGCTAAATATGTAATATCTGGCTTTAAATCACTCAAGTAGAGAAATATATGTGATTTAAATGTAAAACACATGTAATTGAATCAAAAAGAAACTGGCAGAAAAGCAAGTCAGCATGAATGGAAATGTTTTAATAATCCACCTATGTTCTTGGTTTACAAACATATCAGAACTATTTTACTGTTAGCCACGTATAAATATATATATATATATATATATATATAATGGACACGGACAGAGCCATTAGAAGATTATATGTTGGAATAAAAACACCAGAATGGTATCTACCTCTTTATCCGCTAACTTTAGGTCCCTTCAAATTGAACATGACATCACTTTTCTGATTTTTTCTGCGACAGTGAACATCACCTGCACATGCACCAAAATGAGCCCATACCGGAGACAGGTCACAGCTTAGGAAAGTAGATGATAAATCATGATGATGGATGGCACATATGGGTGCACACCGGGTGTCATTGACAGGCAGTGTGGTGTGAGTCATCAGGCTGTGATTGGTCAGTTCTGCAGCACTTGATCATCCATTTTTCTTTAAATGGGATCGCAATTTACCCCGAAACATCAAATCATAAAATATAACTCGGAAAAATGTATGTAGATAATGGTTTTCTAGTGAGTCAGTGGTAAATATATATATAAAAAACTACTAACACTAACACCAAAATGAGTGGAATCATCGACATATATAGTAACTTTTTTTGCCAACACAGCAGCCTGTGTGCCACCGGAGCATTAAAATGTTCTCATTTTAATCACTTCTTTACAAATCCTTACCTATTCCCGTGCTGCAGAGCTAATACTTTTCATCGCCGAAGGTTAAAGAGTAAAGCCAAACAGACTTTTGCATTAAAACATACATGAATAGGTCCTTTCCGATAAGAACACAGCTTAAGAATATTTATATTTAGTATACATTAATGATTTTTTTTCCTCCTGGTATTGCATACACAAAGTACCTTCTCCCTAATCTCCTGAAAGCCCGTTCTTAACCCAAAGTCACAGGAGAAGAAGACTTCTGCCAAAGCTTAGTTAGCGAGTGACTGTGCTTTGACACACTCATTACCAACTCTTCTACTATTGATTTCCAGATAGTTGCTAAACACTCCACCTTGCACACAGCTTAGCCCTTCCATATCCCTAAGTCTCCTCCAATAACCTTTACTGTTAAGATAGAGATGGCTCCCGGAGCACACGGGCGGATGTGCAGGATTTGCAAAAGAGGACGTTTATGAAAATCTTTTTTGAAGCCTGTCTCAGAAATTCTTAAGAGACATGAAGGAAAGGGCAGCCAGTCGGTGTGTACAGAGGACACACTGAGTCTGTGATATGGATGGAATACTGCGGAAAAACACCAGTCTATATGTGCATATGTAATGCATATATATATATATATATATAAAGTCCAGGGATTCTTTTGAAGTGCTCTACATTTCTTCACGCCACCATTTGGTCTCTGAAAAACCCACACTCAGAACATAAATATGTTTGAGACAAACTTAGCCGGAACATCACGGCTGGTATTGAAATGACCTTCGATTTAGACTTCAGATGTTTAAAGCAGTTTAAAATCTACATACAAGACAATGCGCTCCCTAACACTGGTTCTTATTATTATGCCAATGTGGAGTGTGGATTGGAGTGGAGTGGGGATTAAAGGCAAAAGGACGTTGTATCTGATTTCAGCGTCACAAGAGTTGGCTCAACAACTAAAGTAAAGTCGTGTTTTCATTCCGGCCCATATGATTATCATTATATTGACAAGGACATGCAGTGTTTGCTTCTATCGTCATGCACGGAGAGAGAGAGAGAGAGAGAGAGAATTTCTTGCATGTCTCGCCCCTTTAAATTGCTGGACTTATCTGTGAAAAGGTGTGGAGAGTACGACGCAGCTCACCTCAGTTTTGGGTGGTTATTTGTCACAATATGTGGTTTTTGAAGGATTGATTTTCTCCCTCCCACTGCATTGATGAAAGCCCTGCTAGGAGCTCCTCTGGGAATTCATCTCGGGCTGATAACTTTGAGCTATCTTATCTGCTCACTGTTCAAACAAGAGCGAATGCTCAGATTTACTTCAGGTGTTTGTCTCTCCGCTGCTCTGTTTCATCCTGTTTTTGTTTTCAAGGTTAAAGCCTGATTGATGCCACTGATTTTTCCCTAACGTTGCACTTGTGTCGAGGACGCCGGTGGCTGAGTCTGTGTCGTACATTTTCGAAGGAGAAATAAACAATTAGAAGGTACGCTGATGATGAGTTTGCCGTGGTGTGGAGGCTTTTAAGAGATTTTAAAATATACTTGGAGAATGAAAGACTGGTCTGTGTGAGGAGAGGGTGAAGTAGTTTGGTCGTTTCTTTGAGCCTTTATTGAACTGGTGATGAACGATAAAATAAAGTTTGCAGTAAACTAATATATTCATACGACAGACTCGGTTCTCCGGATAATTTCACAAATAGGCAAATTTTTGTTTATGTGGTTTTTTGTGTAACTGTACTGGAACAATTTTTTACAATGTATCGGTGCTATAGCTGTAAGAAAAAAACAAATATTTTACAAAGAAAAACCAAAACAATACTAAATACAAACATTTGTCAATTACACAATTAAATATACTTTCTTTTAGTATTATCAGATCTATCTCTTTATATATATTTTTTTAATCTGGTGCATCACACAGTAGAGAATAAGACAATGGTCAAAGTATTTGTTACATAGTCATGTTTTAACATATATATATATACATACATATCTGTATGTATATTTACAAAAATTAAAAAACAAATACATTTTTCAATTTCAAAACTAAAAGCCTTAGTTTTGTGCAGACATGCTTTAAAGATCTCTGTGATAAAGTTATTCTAAGTTAGACACAAATCTTTGCTGGTTTCCTGGCCTGCCTGCGGTCCAGATCTGTCTCCTTTAAAAAAAATATATAAATATTGTGCTTCATGAAGAAGAGAATTGAACAGTGACCACTGGCTGTTGAGCAAAGCTAACCTTTTGCATGGTAATTAATAACTAGTAACTAATCATTAGTAACTATGGTAGTAAACAGACACCCAACAGACAGAATTTGTGTCTAGAAATTGCCTAAAATGTAAGTTGTAGAGTTTCAGTCCTGGCTGCAGGTATAAACTAGTTTATGTTAACTCTACAGAGAAAGTATTTCTTTTTCCCCTCTGCTGGAGATAAAAGTTCACGGCCATTACCAAATTACAGACAACTGTTTTATTGCGGTTTAGAAAGGTATTACTTTCTGGAAATTAGGACATTGTATATAGTTCACAGTAATCAATAAAATAAATGCTGGGTAACCATCAAGAGAAAACTAAACTGTACAGTCACTGCCTTTAATGCTGGGCCATTCTGCCTACTAATTATAAAGCCTTAAAGACCTAACACAATGCTGCCGGAGATTTGTCCACAGGCCATGGATTCTCAATTTGTCATGCTGCTTTGAACTGTCGCCGTTCGACTGGTGGTGCAAAGATCATAAACCAGTAAAACTTCAGAGCACAGGATGCATCTGAGGGTGACTAAGCACAGTGGAGGCCCCTCACAAGTCTCTCCACAGACTGGCTTGTAGTCAACACTATCTTATCTGGAGAAGGGGAAGGAGCGGGGGGAGGGGGGGGGGCAGGTCTGGGCCGGTCGGCAAGGAAGCGGAACAGAATGGCCTCACTGGGAAAAAGTCCCAGACTTCTTAGAAATCCACCGCCGGTAGGTTAAACCTGATCAACAGATCAATTCAGCCTGAGTCTAATGAGGTATTTGACTCCAGCCGCAAAAATGCTAATGATTAACTAGCAACACACTCAGTCTGTGAACAACTTGTTTTGATTTCCAATGGTAACACAGTTAGGTCTTCATCTATCTCATATTAACACAGTAATAATAACTCGGCGTTAGATGATCACGCATTAGGATCCCGCGATTGTTCCAGTGAAACTTCCCCCTCGCTGCTGCTGCTGCTGCTGCTGTTGTATCCAAGGGTGCGGGAAAGAGCAAGACCTGACCTGCAGCCATACAATCCATCAGCATTAGTCCTACACAGTCTCCAGACTAAACACACTCTCATTTCAGTGGCTGTGAGCGCCCAGAGGGCTCGGCCTCCACACAAGTTTATTAACACAACACACAGTGTACAATACAAACGTGGCTGCGTTGGACTCTTACAATAAACAAGGCCTCGCTGCTCCCCGTATATAATTAAAGGATTCAGACGGCCGCTGCACATGAGCGGGGATGACATGGCAATATGATTACTGTAGAACACACTGTACCCTGTGAGGCAGAGTTTCTCCAGGGGTGATGTCATCTCCTTCAGGCTACGATGGATTTTTGCTGTTGCTCTGTGGAGGAGTCTGTGAAGTGGGTGAGGAGAGAGAGAGAGAGAGAGAGAGAGAGAGAGAGAGAGAGAGAGACGGGAACAGGAACAGGAGATTCTTCACTTTAGGAAACCAAACTTCAACACCTCTCACCTGTAGAGTACACACTGGTTAAATATGACTCGTTGAAATATAGACATATTTGATGTGAGTCACATAAAAAACAACCTGAAGAGAGACAACCATGATATTTATCCTGAAGGGATCCCCATGTGAAATGTCTTCATGATGAAGGCAAAGGTAAAAAAGTTAAGATTAGATTAGAATCAAATTGTATAGAACAGACTTTACTGTCGTTACAATTACAGGGCGTCCTCGACGTCAGAGTTCTGTCTCTACGAGCGATATCACTCAATTCTCTTCGTAAAGAATAGATTATTAACATACACTTAGCTCCTCCCCAACGATGAATATATGCGAGACATTTACAAAACGTCCTTGTTTGTATCGTACTCGTCATTTGGTAAAATAATATACTTATCTTTTAACCTCTGCTGCTGTACCACAATATTTTAATTTTTAATATGTCTATGAAGATTCTCTGTCATCCAGATCATGGTCAAGGTTGAAGAGTTCTGTTAGGCATAAAATTGTTGTTTTTTTGAGTGAAGTATGGATGTCTTCTGATTTCTTCTTGTGCTTCCTTTGCATAGCGCCTCCTACTGTAACTAGTTAGGTACTACAACTACCAGCCTGTGGATGGTCAAAAGTACAGTTCTGATGTGTCATCATTTTGTCAAACCTCAGTGGACCACACCTGTAGACTTCAGTTCGTGCTTTTCCATGAAGTCAGGGTCGTTGCATACAGTAGTGTAAGTAGCTGAAGCTACGGCCTCTAATTGTATTTGTGACCCCCGCCCGCCTCCTCCCCCAGACATACATTCCTCCACAGTACTCAAGCATTGGCTGTTTACATTCATGACGAGATACTCCACTCTCAAGTATCTGCTAAGCATCAGGCCTTGAGAGACAGAGACCACATCAAGGAGGTCAACAAAGAATCCGACACCCCGCGGATACATTTGCATTGTGTTGAAAATGTGGAGCAACAACAAGGTATAAAATGGCCTTGGAGGCACCAAACACTTGTGGTAAAACAACACTCTCCAAACAGCTGTGAGTTCCTCTGCATCGCTCCAACTCTTCTTATCTTGAAGAAGGGGAGGAAAGGAAGAGCGCGATTTTTGAGGAATGAGACCAAACTGACAGGCGGCCAGAAAAAAAAGAGTTACGTTGCAGCTGACTTTGCTCATTTTAGCATCATCTCACATGTTAAGACATGGAAATGGTTTGCAGAAACTGGCAACAGGCTCACAAACTGTAAATCTTTCGATATATGAGGCTGTATTATGTTTCAGCCGGACCCTCAGCTCAGATACTGAGAACTTTAAGTCTGTGTGGAAATAGACCCGGGCAGATTTACCTCATATTTTAGCCAAAGTGAAGGGAGTTGCGACATAAATCACATGCGGAGCAGCAGATTACCATGAAGTGACTGCACTGTATGGTCCGCCATTCACTGCACGGCAATAAACATTGTAACCCAAGTACACAGGACACTCAAGAATGTGTCTGTCAAGTGAAAAGTTAATTTGCGTTTTCATGTGCTACCAAAACACCTCCTCCCTCCCTCTCTTTTTCCTCACCCTCTTTCACCCCCCAGAGCCCTCCGCTCCCCCCTGCGGCCATTGTGAGACCATCAGATAGTGGCTTCCAGAAGTCCACACCTGTCTTGGGGCCATGCAGAGGAGATGGATCCATGCATTTTGAGCATCAGATAGCCTCTGGCCAGGGTTAGTATTGATCTAACGCTTCACTGGCCCTTTGTGAGAGCAGCAGCTGCTTTGGGGGCTTTTAGATAAGCAATGCAAGGGGAATTGTTTCTCCTGAAATGCTCTTTCAATGTTTGTGCATGAAAACCATCACTTAATTCAACACTCCATCGCTCTGGAATAAAATGTCCTCCCCCTTGACATGAAAAGCAGCAAATAAGCAATAAGCATTAAAACATCTGCCTGTAGGGTATTGGGGGAAAAGGAGGGGAATGGCATTAGGAATCACACAGTGATAATGCCGCTCTCTGGATTTTCACTGTTTAATCATATGTAATCTCTAGAGTGAAATGAAATGAGAACACAACCTGTTTCACCGTCCCACTATTCTCCCTCCCTCTCTCTCTCTCTCTCTCTCCCTTTCTCTCTCCTCCTTCTCCACTATGATCACCAGTCACTGAATGAGGCAGTCGGAGGGGGCGTGTGTGTGTGGGTAATGCTGGTGCATCTGTGTGAGGCAGGCATGGCGATGAGACCCTCCCTAAGATGACTCATAGGCTGTATGGGCTGACACCAGCACCTCATTCACAGCCAATAATGAGCCATGCTAATGAGCAGGACAACCACCCTGCATGCTCATCATTAAGCAGTCCTGTGATTCATGTCCAGCATTAAACCATCATATAAAGAGATAAGGTTGGCTGGAGCTGGCCACCACCAGATATGAACAGACACGGGATGAAATCAGGTAAAGAAAAAAAAACACTTTTAGAACCATACTGCAGGAAATCACCTAATGGAATAATAAAAAAAATTAAAAATTAAACATATTTTTTCAGATGTTATCACACCAGGATATACACGTGCAATATAATGTATTATTTTAACATTTATATCAGACTTGTTTTTTCCTTTGAGAGGTGCAGACTAAAAAAAACTAAAAAAAAAAAAACCGCAGCTTTATGTAACACAACACAAACACTTAATTCAAAATATTCTTTTCCTACCAAATCTGCATCCATCAGCAGATCAGATGGCCCTTAAATGAATCATCAGAAAAAACAGATGCTGACAGTAAAACATGCATGTGCATGTGCCAACCTCTAGAGACTCCTGCTCCGGCACATATATCTGATAAGGCTTAATCAGCACAGGGTGGTCATGATAAAGCATTTCAGCCCTATCTCTGCCCGAGAGAGAGACACACACAGACACAGGGCTGCTCCTCTCCTCCGAGGACGGAAAGCCAGCCGCCTCCCCCCTCTATCTCAAAGCGATTCCCGTCCTCAAACCGCCTCCGTGTCCTCACTCCTCTCCGTTTTCTCCCTATATGCCCCCCATTTTCCATTTCTGCTTGTCTTTCTCCTACACTCTGTATCAGAGACACTTCTTAAGCCCCAGCTGGGGAAAATAAGGTGGCTGGGTGGGGGGAGGGTTTCAAAAGGGTAAGTGATTGCCCTCTAGGGGACGAAGCAGAGAGAGAAAAGCAGGACACCTTATCGCCCCAGCCTCCAATAGCACGGCTGGCTACCACCCAGACCCAGCAGGGGAGGAGGGCGGAGGGGTGCAGCAGACGCTGGGCTCCGTGCACACACTGCCTCTTGACACAGCAAACTCAGTGGGGAGCAGCACAACCGTGGTCGGCCTGTGTGGACTCAACCAAAGAGTGCACGGCCAAATGATGCCATCTGAATAAGTGTTATTGCCTGGCCTGCATGTGGTAGAGCACGCTACACTATCAACATCAGTGCAGGCGGACAGAGTAGAGTATAGTGTCATTAAGGCAACATCAACAGTCGGAACAACAATTGGTTGCATCTGTGAAAATATACAAACACACACACACACAAATATACACACATATATCTTTAATATATATATTATTTTATAATTTTTTATCAATTTCATTTTTTTGGTCTATTTTACCGTAGCACTGTGAACTTTATATTGTTTTTGATTGATTACCTTTTTTGTCATTTTCCCCAGTGAGTTGTGTATATGTGTATATATTTATAAACACATATATACACAAATACTCATCATCTAACTAGCGAAATACACATGTTGAATATATATAATTTATTTTGTTCCTCCGGTGAGGTATATATACATACATACATACCTCATTATATATATATATATATAATGCTGGGGTGCCAGAAATGGTATGAATAAGGTTGTAAAAAACTAAAATATAACACATATGTATGCATATATGTTTACATATTTGTGTATTGAGTGCGTGTGTATACAGCAGTAGCCTGTGTCTGTGTATGTTGCTTTGAAGTGATAACACAGCAGTTTGAAGGAAGCTGCAGGACTATTTTGGAAAGCTCCCTCACTGTAAACAAGCCCTCTGAGGGAAATTGTGCTACTGACCTATTTCCTTCATTCAAAATGGAAGCAGGAAACACACGAGGAAACAGCCCCGCGCCAAAGGGAAGTCGGTGTGTAGTAGCTGGGTCTTGGAGAGATGAATGATAAACGCACTGAAGTTAATGATAACACACTGGGTCCTTCAGTAAAGACGTTACCAGCTGCTATAACCTGTCTTTGTACAGAACAGAGTCAGGCACAGAGTCAGGCAGGCAGGCAGTCAGGCAGGCGGACGCACAGATGCATCCGTGCGCCTGGAACAGTGTCCAAGCGCCACCTTCAGTCTCCAGCCTTGGGTAGTGAAGGGAGCAGATAACCACAAAGCATGTACGTTTTTTACTCCAGACACGTTGAAGTTTACATCTGTCTGGGAGGCAAATATAATTTTTTTTATATGTTTACATTTTTTCCCACAATTTAAAAACGGATAAATATACTTATTTTTCTTCGCGCTTTGGTGAGTGGTGTTGATGTGACGAGCGCTCAGCGCTAACTGTGTGTTTAATATGCCTGTCTCGCCCGGCGTGTTGCCCCAGACACTGTGTTCCACAAACCCCCACCTCCACTCCAGTGAGAGCAGAGGAAGGAGGGAGGAATAAAAAGGGTTAAGGGGAGTCTTGGATGGAGTCTGCAGGGCGGAGTGGAAGCGACGTGATTGGACGGCGGGGCGTGACGCAGGGGAGATGAAAAAGCCGATAACTAGTTAAGAAGGCAGTTTGTAACTCAGGAAAAAGAGTGCAGAGCTTGAGACACACGTACATATAATAAAGCAGAGGACGTGGACGAACCGCGGCGCAGACGCAGAGTGCTGAGCGGCAGTCTGGAGCAGTGTGGGGCTGTTTGAGACACTGCAGCGTCCGGACACTGAGTGACTTTTTACGCGGCAGACGCAGACAATGGTGCAGCACACCGACAACAGCGAGACGGACGGGAGCATGTCCAGGGAGGCTACTGACTCCGAGGAGAGTGAATTTATGGCATGCAGCCCCGTGCCGATTAACCCGGACTGGTGCAAGACGGCCACCGGTCACATCAAGAGACCCATGAATGCGTTTATGGTCTGGTCCAAGATCGAGAGGAGAAAGATCATGGAGCAGTCGCCGGACATGCACAACGCAGAGATCTCCAAGCGCCTGGGCAAGAGGTGGAAGATGCTGAAGGACAGCGAGAAGATCCCGTTCATCAGAGAGGCCGAGCGGCTGCGGCTAAAACACATGGCAGACTACCCCGACTACAAGTACCGACCCAAGAAAAAACCAAAGCTCGACAGTTCCAAATCATCAGCACCGTCTCCGGAGAAGTGCGGCAAAATTGCAAAGACTCCCAGCAAGAAGTGCACAAAGATAAAGACTAAGAGCGGCTCCAAGTCCTCCCACGGCTACGGCGAGGACTGCGTGTTTCCCAGCTTAAAAGTTACAAAGATTGTGAAAAGTGAGCTCACCGACGAGGACGACGACGACGACTACGAGGACGACTACCGGATGGGGATTAAGCCCGGGGACGAGGAGCGTCTGCGGCCGTACAATGTGGCCAAAGTTCCCGCGAGTCCAACTTTGAGCTCGTCGGCCGAGTCGGAGGGGACGAGCATGTACGAAGAAGTACGAAGCAGCAGCACCAGAGTCTTTTACAATATCAAAAACATTACCAAGCAGAGTGCGCTGCACGCTGCTTCCGTCTCACCAGCATCCTCCAGGTCGGTCTCCACATCCTCCTCCTCCTCCAGCAGCAGCGGCTCCTCTTCCGGCGACGACGCGGACGATTTGCTGTTCGACTTTAGTTTAAATTTCGCTCCCAGCGCCCAGGGCTCCGAACTGGGCAACGCTAATTCAGGAAACCTCTCCCTGTCTCTTGTGGATAAGGACCTGGACTCTTTCAGTGAGGGCAGCCTGGGCTCCCACTTTGAATTCCCAGACTATTGCACGCCAGAACTCAGTGAGATGATTGCCGGGGACTGGCTGGAGGCGAACTTTTCCGACCTGGTCTTCACATACTGAACACGGACAAAAAAAGGTTTCTCTAGTAATAACAGAGAAGGGAGCAATGAAATTATATGTGGTCAACTTGTCCCCACTCCTGCCTCCTGTGGCTGTTTCTGAAGTGTCCTGGAAGGAGGTGGAGGACCAGGAGGTTCGGAGGTGAGGTTTGAGGAATGAGATGCTTATGAAGCCGGTAGCAAAAAAAAAAAAAAAAAAAGAGCTAAGTCTGCAGACTTCTTTTTCTGGCAGCATGACAGGGTTTTATGGATTTTTTCCCCCCCTTAAAGGTCTGCATTTACTGTTCAGCGTACACGGACCACAAAGGGAAGAACACTGAACTTCTATGCATCTTATCCTCTCAAAACAAACAAAAAAATTTTATTAAAGTGCAGGGAGCTGAAAAACGAACTGTGGACTGACTCGAAGCAAATCTGTGAACTGACAATTGTTCAGGATGTTACTTTACAACGGTTTTTCTGTAATTTCTTAATGCCGCAAAAATGTTTGTTTGTTTTTTGGGTTTTTTTTGTACCTGATTCCGTTTACCTCCTGGTTTGGAAAAATAATTAAGCAGCCTAAACCTCTGCAGACTACAGGTGTGGAGGGGAAACATTTTGATACATAACAGACCTCATCTTTTTAAAAGAAAAGTAAGATATTTTCAGGCATATTTTTGTACAGTTGAAAGGGAATGTTCTTACTGTGCTTTCAGTGAGTTTCAGGCACTTCTTCCCTTTATCATTTCTTTTTTAGCATGCAAGGAAGTCCTGGTTTTAAGGATTAAGTTAAATTAAGACTTGCATCAAAAATGCCTTGTGATTTTAAAAACTAGGTTTTTTTGTACAGTTGTAGAGCAGATTTGTTGAGTATTTGTAGACGATACAATGGCATCATGGGGGAACACATACCTCAGAGCTGGAACTAGTTTCAAGATTGTATATGTACTGTAATATAGTAAAGTTAGGAGTTTATGTATATCATACTCGTGATATGTGGATGGGTCCCGATCGCAGGTGTGAAACTGGATTTTGGTATTTTTTATGGCACATACTGTTTTTCCCCCCCTCTCATTTTTTTGTGCAATATATACTCTTTAAGACACAGACCATCAACAATTGTAGCAAGTGATGGAGAAACAGACTTGTGCACTGTCAACATCATTTCATGTTATGATGCTGAAAGCCTGTCCAGGCAGAAAAAAATAAAAATAAACAAATCAGCTGGAACTGATGCAAAACATTGAATATGGCCTCGTGGTGTGGTGCATACGACGGTGACAGATATTAGAAGAAAAAAAATATAAAACCATTTGAATGTTTTCGACACACATAATTGGGTAGTGTGGGGGGCACAAATGACACCAAAACAGTTTGAATCTGACTGAAATTCGGGGGGGAAAAAGAAGTTCTGCTGAAGGGCATGGTCTGAGAAAGTGGTGGTTTGGCATTATTTTAACAGGCAAGCAAAAAAGAACATTCCATGGTCCTGTTTCATGAAATGAAACTTTATTTTAAAACTGAAGACTGCCTTCTTTTTTTAAAAGAAAAAAAAAACATTAACCATAAACCTGTATTTTTTATTTCTTGCACTTAAAAAAAAGGAGATATTGTTTATTTTTATGTGGGTCTTACATATGAAGTCTGTTTGATAAAAAGGTTTTGGAATATGACCTAATTATATGCCAAGACGTTTTTTTTGGGGTTTTGTTTTTGGAAGTTCTAGGCAGTAGTTACTTCACATTCCAAGTGTGAACCTGTCTCTGACTCATCTTTTAATAAATAAGTACCTACCACCATCCACTGTCCTTTCAGTTTGTGAATATATGTACACAAATGTGCTATTTGTTGCGTTTTAAGAAGGATGTGATGACAGAATGATGCCTATTTTGTACATAGGCGGATACTTTGAAATGGATGGGCTCAAACTAACATGTGAATTCACATTTAATAAAAAGGAAAAAAAGGAAAACTTTTAAACCCCTCGTGTTGAGGTGCTTTACTATTTCAAATGTAAACTGTCTCTGCTCAACCTCCCTCCCTCCCTCCCTCAGCAGCCCCCTTCTCAAACCGACACTGCCGCTTTAAGAAATTGAATTGCCCGCTTGCATTCACCGAGCGATGTGATTGGAGAGCACGCCGGTTCCCTTGGAGACGGGCCTGGAAACAGGAGCCGGCTCTCCTCAGCGTGTGGCAGCTCTTGGTCTGTCTGGCTTCCATTCAGAAAAGTAGTGCTGTGTTCATCAA
Organism: Cynoglossus semilaevis; assembly: GCF_000523025.1. Lineage (NCBI taxonomy): Eukaryota > Metazoa > Chordata > Actinopteri > Pleuronectiformes > Cynoglossidae > Cynoglossus > Cynoglossus semilaevis. Next base: position 8,541,006 of record NC_024307.1, on the reverse strand, counting down.
AGAGCGGTGAGGGAGCTGGGCGAACGGAGGGGTCTGAGCGTGACATATGTTCGCTGGCTGATGAACGGCGCTGCTTATTCCCAGCAGATCCTGTTAAATCTCAGAAAACAACAGGGGGGTTTGTCGTGTGGGGGGAGCGACTTTTACAGAAGCGTAATTCCTGTATTAAAGTAAACTCGCAAGGGTGAGAGTTCACTAATACTTCACCGTGTCACTGTAGAGGGGTCAGGAACAGGTCAGAGCTGAGAGTGAAGATAGTTTAAAGGAGTGATGCAGTGGTTTTTCATTTTCGCCCCATAACTCCTGGACTCTCATTTCAGTTTAATGACTTGGACTTTTGTCTTTTAAATGAATTGAAGTGGCACAAAAACAAGAATGAAAAGTAAAAACTAAAGCATAACAAGACCAAAAAAAATCCCTCAAACTGTTACTGGTTGTGTTACTGGTGCACCATGTGACACCAGGATTGATTATAATAAACTTCATCCTGCTGCTGCTGTATCAGTGATCCTATTACCAGCGACAGACTGTGAGTCCCTGACATTAGCCCGGCTCCATTAGAAAAACAAATAAACTTGAACCACGTCACCCATATTGGTTCAGTGTATCACCGTACCAGACGCAGTTGGCGCGTCCAAACATTTATCACGTGCTAAAACATTAATGGCAGCGATTACATCTGTGCAGAGAGCACACGGGAGCGCAGATGTATCAGCGCTTTGTCTCCTCGGAGGCCTGGTTAGAACCCGGGCCACCTTTAACGGATCACGCATAAAGAACCACGGGCCTCGGCCCACGGAGAGATTTGTGTTCATTACAGCGGTAGAATCTAATGATGAATATTTGCCATGCATGACTGCACAGGTACAAGCCCCCCCATTAAGCCAGTTTGCAAATCTGTAATAAAACATTTATCTGGCTATTACTTTACCTGACCTATTGGTCAAAGTTGCTAATGGGTTCCAGGGCTATTCCCAATAGAATCTGAACATTGATTTTGTGTTCCTCTGAAATATCTGCTCTGGGCTAATGCCACCGGTACATGTTGAAATGAAATTAGTGACCCGTTGAAATCTCCGTCTATTTCCTCCTTAAATAAATAAATGAAAATCTAGAAAGCTCGGGAGACGCAGGCCGGGACAGCGTCGTCCTCGCAGAGATCTGGTGTGGCGTGGGATACTGTGGAGACCAAAGAAAGTCGTTTCCAGTCCCTTGAGCGTTTAAATCATTCATACGACCCTGGATGTCAGAGTCAAACGCTGTGTGTGTGACACCTACGCAAAGACCTCGGCCTGAACACGGAGACACAGATTGTTTATCAGTGACTGTGACTGCAGAGTGGACACTGGAAGATAATTGTCCTCTGCAATTAGTGGCGTCATAGCGTTAAAACCAGGAATCGTAGCACAGTTTCCTCACATCTTCCCCCGCCCTCCCGCGTAGTGACTCTCACTCGGTGAGCTCAGATACATTACATCACTGCTGAGCTTATGCTGCTGCTGCTGCTGCTGCTGCTGCTGCTGCTGCGCAGAAAGATTCCATGTTGTGTCATCGTGCATCCACATGTGGTCCTCCTCTCCCAGCGGGACACTGTCTGATATTGCTGTGGGAATACTGAACCGAGCTCTCCGACGCCACAGGTTTTTCATAATAACAATAACAGTGCTGCACCATGTGAAGCTAAATTTAAACCTGTTTACTGTCTGTTAATTGACAAGTAGACAGGAGTTATGCTCCCTGCTCCAGATCTGCCACCGTCGTGACACCGTTTCTGTCCAACGCCTGCTCCTCTCCTGCTCTGTTATACAAGCATGTCATGCTGTTAGACACTGCCAGGGCCTTACACATCCTGCACGCTGTGTGCCACAGTATTGAAATGACACACCGGCACTCGGTCCTCTGCGAGACATGTGATATGATCCATAGAAGGTAAAAAAAAAACATAAATATAATTTATTATCTTATGAATCCAGACGAGAAAACTGTGCTTTTTCTCATCTGGAGTCTGGAATGCCTGTTCAGCGTGAAATTCCTGATATAACACCCTGGTGCTTTAAGGACTCGTGCCTGCTGTTGTGAGGGAGAATTTGTGGGTTAAAATTGCCCGCCTGTCTGAGCAACAGTCCGGTCCCTGTGTCCTCTGCTCCAGTCTTGGCCTGGGGCGACTCCTGCTGCTGTTGATGGCTATCCATTTGCTCTGCCCTCCCCTCAGTGTGGAAGGAAAGCAGAGGAAGCATCGGCCCCATCTGCCGCACTGATTTTACTATGCCTTCACATTTGTAGGAGGGGGGTGGGGCCGGTGAAGGCCCAGGTCCCTTATGGTGTTTTAGCACTCGCGCAGATACACATGTGTGTGCACAAACACACACACACACACTGAGAGGAAGGGGGAAAAAAAGAGTCAAATTTAAAGTCTTGTTCATAAGAACTGGACTTAACTCAGATTTGCCTCCACGTTTCCTGGATACAAAAACCAAGCGCTCTGACATATATTAAGCACGGAGCTGCAGACTCTGCCGCTGTCCAATTTTCCATTCACGGCTTCAGAGCAGTTTTTCATTATTTAGCAGAAGTGAAGAGACACCGAAAAGAAGTTGAAGGAGGGGTGAGGGTGGAAGCACACATCAGCAGGTTGTCGCCGGCACCTCAGGATGGCAGCGCTGCGGTCCTGTTGGCACAGACACAAACAGTTCAATCACTCCTCCCAGAATCTCCTCTGACACGTGATAAGATCTCATTGAGAGATGGTCACTTTTTTTGTGGGGAGCTGCTGGAGGTCACACATCACTCATGTGAATTATCTCTGCAGAGGGGACGGGCCTGATTTCACACCTGCTTCTCCTTTCAAGAGCCAACTCGGTGAATTCTAATAAGTGAATGGAGTCTCCCGGTTGACTTGTATGCAGATCTGGAGTGTAGTGTTTGCTCCATTCATGGTGTGAAGAATAAGTGAATTAACCCTGGTCTGTGAAAGGTGTCCGGATAATGGGCTCAGTGTTTTGGAGCAGAGCTTGGTTTCACAGTCGTCTTATTGGTCACTTTTCGAGTTCCCAGAAAATACATTTTTTTGTACAAATCTTGAAATATAAACCAAGTACTTTGTAGTATAATGCAACACAAATGAGAAAACAGTTTAGTTTGAGTGACTGCACCCTGCTGTACCACGCAGGTAATACACATTATTTATATTATGTTTTCGTTTTAACGCAACCTGAGCTTAAAATGCCTTCTCACAAAATCACGAATTAAATCAGATCATAGATATTTATCTTTTTTTTGTTTGCATATTTAAGAATGTCCGAATTGTAATGATTAATCGAGATCAAACTACAGCTGCCCTATGATTAATCGCATAAAACCTTAGCCATAGTTCTTACTTAACTCAAAACTAGCTCAAATCATATATCACCACAATGGTGTTTACAGCGCCCCCTGTAGGTGAGGAAGCAGTACATGACTTAGGTTGGTGTGCTTGAATTGTTACGGGATTACATTAATAACACCGAGCTGAATATATTAGGCGGAACACTTATTTAAAACTATGTTTGAAATTAATTATGAATCCTCTCTAGATGTTCTTGGTGGAGCTTTACTGCAGTTGTGAGAGGCTGTTGCACTTTCCAATAAAGAGAAGGTCATAAGCCAACAATAATGGTCCAGACGGGCCGTACCATGGTGTTAAAATGAAAGCATATTTAAATGTGTGTCTTTTACATTCCGTCCAATGGCCTGTGTTGATTATTTTTAACCCGACAGCCTGTGTGTGTTTATATGTTTGTTGAGCACACATTATTGTCGCCCTCTAATCAACTGGAGAAGATGCCGGTTTATTATTTGAGCTCAGTGCTCTCTTATTACATATGCTGAAGTCTGTTTGGCTTCCTGCCCAGACTCTCACCCTGAAAGCTCGGCGCCCATCCCCCCCAACCCCAACCTCCCCCCCCTTTTTGACCTGAGGATTGAGTGTGTGTGTGAGATTATTTGTGGGATTATATCATTTGTTTTTCATCTCAACTCTGTGCCTGTACGAGCGCACAGACCTAATGATGGCACAGCAGAGATATCTCCAACGAGAGAACGGGTGATGGGTTTCTCACAGTAGTTAAACACATCGGTTTGCATGTAATAAAACTCTGTAAAGAGGGCTATCTGTTCTGCTGCAGCATTTTAATTTAATGACACCAGCTACAGACATTCATGACCCCCTGCTTTCCCACCCCGGGATTAAGTCAGGCAGTAATCTAGATTCAAAACTGCAGCTCAAGGGGAGTCCATGCAATTTCCCCCTGAAGCTAGAGCAGAGCCAGCAGTTGGTCATTCATATGCATCTGAAATCTAATACTCTGCTGCTGTGCCCCTCGGTGGCCCCACCTTTCCTGACTCACCACTGAACCTTGCACACTCCCTCCGCTTCCTCCCACTATCTCCTCACTTTCTTGACCCCCTTCCCCCCGACCTCCACTCTATTTGCATGTTACCCAGGTTACATTGTTAGGCCCCCCCCCCTCGCAGTTAGACTCGACACAGGGTCTCATTTGATAGTCTTTGCGGCCTCAGTAAATAATTAGCACACCGATTCCTTTGGGGCCCTTTACAGGAAGCATGGCCCGCTTACTGGGGGGGCTATGGTTGTAATGATTGCTATCCTGCAAGGTTTTTGATAGAAGACCCCCCTGCGGTCACCTCAACACAGCCCGTGTAAAAAGGTAACGCATTTAATTTAAAACATGAAAGCATGCAAACAGTCAAACAGGCGTAGTGTAAGAACTGATTAGTTTAATATTCCTAGTTCAATTCATTGAAAACCGGTTTCTGCAAAAAAACAAATATAGGTCACAGTGTGGAAAACAAGTATAATTTACATAATAAGAAATTAATTTAAAATATATGAAGTAATCTGGTAAATGTTCAGAGTAATATATCTACTTAAACACAACAATCATTTACAGGTCAATGCTCCTGAATGCCTGGCTGTAACTCCTGGTAATTAAATGCATATACATTTTTGAAACATTAAACATGTAGCAGATACTTAACCCCGGTGATTACTACAGGAGACACACAGATAACTGCATATACATGGATTATATAAGCTCACATCAATGTCAGGCGCAGACGACTCCCAGGCTGTAAATACAGTTTTGTGGGGGGAAAAAACACACCAAAAATGCTAGTTATGTCTGTCCACACTAGACTAAAGTTTAGGACAATCAGGAATGGAGAAGTTAATAATAATAATAATAACAACATAGCTCTCTATATATGCAGACGATGCAATTTTTTTTTTTTATTACACCTTTGCTGTTGTGCTGGCATGTGTGACATGACATCTTGACTTGTCCTCCAGTACCACAGTACATACTGTCAGTATCGTAGTATGTTTTGCAATAACAGTTTAAAACAGATACTTTCATTTTCAATGTTGCTAATTTTGTGTTTGGATTTAGATTGGTATGGGTTTTCTAATGGAAACAAAGGCTATTCTTTTCTATTCTGTTCTATTCTACGTGGATAAACAAAGAAAGTAACACTCTCCCATAATATATTTTATATTCATGATATTTGCCCCAAATCAAAAGCTCAACCATCAAACACTGTCAAATGCATGCTGGGAAATCTATATTTCTGGGAGTTAAGCACACGGTGGGCAGCCCCCGTCTCCTCTTTGTAGGATTGGGAAGGTGAATTTATTGACTCCCCAGTGGTTCCATCACGTAAGACTTTGAGGCACGGAGGCGCTGAAGGAACATTTGGTCTGGTCAAGGCGACGACCAAGACAGTGCAGAAACACATTTTACGCACTAGTGGCACAAATGCAGCCCACACGGCCTCTGTGGTGGGTCCTGAGTGCTTGTAGATTGTTTGTAGCTGGTGGGGAGTGAAGCTACGGTGTCTGAAGAGTTGTGACATGTTGCCCTTCTCCTCACTAAAACACACTCTCTCTCTCCTCTCCTGGATGGTCAGAGTTATTCATTTTGTTGAGCACCTCAGCCGCCAGCAGAGAAATGCTGTCACTGGGTCATTACAAATACCCACGGGCGGTTGAGAATGTCCTCACAGATGCAGGAGACAAACGTGAGCCTGCATGCACTGTCTGACTGCGGCTGTTTGATGTTGTTCCCAGTGACCTACATTTCCTTTCCTCAGATGTTTCCTACTGGATATGATGAAAACAGGGACCACTGATCCGTCCGCCTCGGTCTTATTCACTACAATAGAATAATGTGCAATAGCTAGTTTCTTTAACAGCAATTTCTAAAAAGCAAAAAAAAAAAAAACCAAAACAAAACAAAAGCAATGCTCATTGCTTGAAATGTGCAGTACCACCTATTGAAACCATGGGGGCAGTGTTGCGCAGTATAGTCCATTAAAGAAACAGAGAGAAGAAGACAATTACAGAACATCAACAAAATTGATGTTTCCGAGCAATAACTTACGACATCGTCCACAGTCTGCATGTTTGTAACTGTCGATGGCCTGGAAATGATTAGTTATGCGCTCAACATTGCCTCTAGTGGATGTATTGCTTAACCTTCGTGTAAAATGTACTGCTCTCATGGAAGTATGTGGGCAGGGACGTACACAAATGAAGCTGTAATAGATCACTAGAAGTGTAAGGCGATGTCTTTATTTGCTGGCCTGTCGCCCTCTGCTGGTATTTTCTTTTTCCATATTTTTAGACATTATTTTTCTGCATATAAATGAAGTAAACTTGTGGAAAGAAAACCCAGTAGGTGGCAGTAATGTCAGAATGCAGACTAAAACCCAGAGAAAGACTTATCTACAGAAAAACATTGAGAGCGAGTTTTTTAGGCTTTAAATCTTTTTTTTAAATAAATGCTATTTAGGATTATGTTAATACGTATTATAATTTAATCAAAATGTTTTTATATTTGAGCTTTAAGTTGTAAAACTGGGCCAAAATCTGGTGTGAAACCGGATATAAAACACATTTATGGCACCACCTGCAGGGGAGCTACAAACTATTTAATGATTAAAACTAATAAAACATTTCTGGTTCTCTTAACAAGAAAAGCTAATTGTTAAAATGGTATTTAAAAGTCCTGACTTTTTTTTTTTTTTAAATGAGGCGTAAAAATAATCACTCATTAATTCAGAAGCGTTTTGGGAAATAAAAATATCGCCTGGGGAACGTATCAATCAATTTGTGAGCAAACTCCTGTGCAGCAGTGAACGGTTTTTAAATAATTGCTTAACAGATAAGAAATAGTTCATGATTTATTTATTTTTTGCCGCTTTGAGTGGCTTTGTGGCTTTGCTTCTTTCTTTTTTTTCTTCTTGTCGCAGGTTTCTCAGATGGTGACAAATAACACTTTTTTTATATATAAATTTACTGTCTTCAGCTCTTTTTAGTATCTCTCCACATCCTGAAGCCTCTCCAATTTTCTGAAATAGTTTTGCCGGCATCAGCATATTTAAATGTCACAACAAGCCTCTGTTCATGAAAATACGGCAGTGTTGGCAAACAACTTTATTTAGCGAGCTGCTAAAGGAGCTGCAGCTTCTTTCCCTGAATGAGATTAATGCTACTGTGGCTGTTAGCTCTCCTGGAAGCTGCTTGTTGGCCACACAAACCGGCCCACTGTGGGAGGGTTAACTTTATCTAAGACTGTTTATCATTTATCCTACAAATCATCCAATTAGCATGTCTACAGCTGTGAGGACTCTTAAGACTGGACCGAGGACTGGGTTTTATCTTTAGATCTGTTTGACTTTATGGAATCCCAGGGGAATATTTTCCAGCCAGTCGTGCTGCAAAGACATTTTAAAAATAACTCACTGTTTACTGCTTGGTCTACATCAGTGATAATCAAGTGGTGGCCCGTGGGCCAAATCCGGTACAACGACTCGTCCAAACCGGCCTGTGACTGTATTTCAAAATAACGGCAAATAATTATGTTGACAAAATGACCAAAAATTTGATTTTTACTTTATTTCATCCCCCAAGATGTTTGTTCATAAAAATTCTCTCCCTCTGACAAATATAGATAGTGACCGACCTTTGGGATAAATAAAATTTGTTATTTTTATTTATCCCAGTATAAAATACTGAGTCATTGTTTTTTTATTTGGACACCAGGGCTCAGGTGACCTACTCTGCTTCTCTGCATGTTGTGTCTGTATGAGGCCCACCTTCTTGACGGGACATTGACACACTACGATATGGAGTGTGGTAATAGAGAAGGGACACTGATGTGATCAAACACTGATTTTGTTTTTTGTAAATACATGTCAAAGGGTGAGCGGCCTGACCTGGGTGATAAGCTCAGCGTGTTTTAAACATACTAACACCATGTGTTAGCCTCAAGCTAACTCAGTGAAACTTTTATCCTGGCATTACACATACTAACACCATGTGTTAGCCTCAAGCTCGTTGAAACTTTTATCCTGGCATTACATGGATTACAGTGAGGAGGTGGTGACTTTGAGATAGCAAGGGATGCTAAACAGCTGCTTCTAAATGTAAGAAAAATTGTAAGAAATGTAAGAAAAACCTTTTTTTTTCATGTACGCTATTTCCTAAAGTGCGATCATTGTGAATAATGAGACTGTCTGATGTGATTAATTTTTATACTTTGAGATTTTTTTCATCTTGAAACTGGGCTTATGTGAGAGTCAGTGACATCTTGACGAACTCGAAGACGTCGTGGTGTGTGTGCTGTTATTTACTTGTTTTAGCTTTTCTCATTACTGTTTATAAATTTAACCATTTAAATAACTTGGCCTAAAACAAGCTTCCCCTGAGACACAGACCGTCCGCCGCCGCCGCCGGATGAGAAAAACCAGAAAAATTGTTATCAGTGGATTTTTTTCCGCATATCCTAATTCAATGAGGAATATCACTGCAATATCTAATTCCACTTGCCGTATTACAGCTCCCACGAGGTTCTACTGCAGTGGCGATACACATCTGAGAGGTCTCCAGTGGGTAATTACTGTGCATTTAAAGGATTTTGGACAGTGGCGACCGAGACCATCTTACTGCTGAAAAGTTAATGGCGTTGAAAAGTGATCCAATAATCTGGCCGCTAACATCTAACGCTGGACAGAATCTGTCTCTCCACAGTTCTTTAGCAGAAGCTGCATAAATTCTACATTCAAAAACAAGAGAAGGCAAAACACAGCATGCTCTCTGTCCACGTCAGATCGACTCGTCAGGCTTTATTAGCTCCCTCAGCCAAAAGGGGATTGTGGAGACATGTTGTCTATCAACGTTGGAGCAGCGAGTGTTCGACAGTGAGTGGCAACAAAGATGTTTCCAAATCGCGTTGGTAGAGAGACATACAAGGCTGTAGCGTAACTGGACTAGCCACCATCACAGATGTAGATGTTTTTGTCCAATTCCAATCAGACAGCCAGCTCGCTCCTGTCATGACAGCGTCCTCCGGCGCACTAAAGTTGCGTGACTGATATCTTATACACTAGATTTCTCACTTCAGTGCTCCCTAGAACTCAACCTGACTAACCCTGCCACCCACACGTAGTTAACCCCCCCCCCGCCCCCACCCTCCCCACTCAGCTTACTCACCCAAACCAAGCGAACCTCCATGGCCACGTTCCTGTAAATTCCGAGTCCTTGATTTGCTTTGGCATTCCAGTCCTGATTCATCCAGCGGAGCTGTGAGCTGGAATAATTAGGAGAATGCCATAAGGGCCCTGTCTCCTGACAAGTGATCAACAAACAATGATTTATGAGGCCATCTTTTATCAGGGGATGACCATTGATTTAAACACACAGTTAGAAAAAACACACATGCGTGAGCACACACTCACGCACAACTTCTGACAAAGATGACAATGGGCATAAATCACTTTCAACGTCCCTGCACTTTCTGCTGGTGTTGTTTTTATGCTGACCAGCCCCTATTTACCTGTCGTTCACTCTAATAAACACCAAAACTCAGGAGCTCCAGGCTCGAAGTGGATTTGGCGTGCGATCTGACCGGTTCAGGTCTCTCACCCGCGTGAATGATCCTCCGCAGATCAATGGTCATAGATGCTGAATCCACATATATTTACTTGTTGTTGTATTTAAGTATTGATTGTCACACAGGCGCGGAGGAAGCGCAACGAGGATGCAACGCCCCTGTCTTGGTGTCTGACGTGCGTTGCTGCCCTTTTGCTTTTGACCCGTCTGTTATGTGAAGCTAAGGTTGTGTTTTATTACCTCACCAGCTGCAGGTCAGACACTGCTCTTGCTGCGAAATCCTCTGATCATATTTCCACGTGTGCTGGAAAGCGGCAGCTTCAGATGCTGATTAATTGAGTAATGAAATAGCTTTCAGTTATAAAAGGCATGGGGAAAAAAAATCATAGGCGAGATGTTGAGTGAGAAGAAGGAGAAGGGTGCCTTTATTATGTTACCACCAGTCACTTCCATCATCTCGTAGCTCTGTCATAGGTTCCGGGCGTCAGAGTGATTAAGAAGGCATATTGGTCATCAAACGCTAAGTGTTCCAGGTCGTATTCGAATGTGCACGCGCTGTCACCATCACGTGCGACTTCATTTAGCAGTCAATAAATCAAAACACTGCCGTCATTATGCGCTTATTATGTGCTGCCGTGGGCGGAAATAGTTCACCTCATAGTTACCGAATTTGTTCAACTGATGGTGTTTAAAGGTTTAAACTGAAGCTAGAAAAAAAATTGCAATTTTTCATCTGGTTATTGCATGATAGCTATAGATTAATCGCGATTAATCATGATTAGTTGTGATTAATCAGAAATGTACGTTTTTTTTTTCTGTATATTGCTGGAACAGAGATGAATAACAGTGGGTAGATGTGTTTTATTTGTGACTATTTTACACTCAAGGTGCTAGGTGAAAAAAAACTGTTTTAGTAGCAATGATGAGTGGATGATTACACTCAAGGTGCTAGGTGAAAAAAACAACAAACTCGTAGACTCTTACAGTGTGTGCACATGCCGACATCTGTTCATCTGTGTTTTAGTAGCAATGATGAGTGGATGGGTGGCGAAACTATCGGAGTCTCCACAAATTAATTTTCCGATTTTGACTTTACTACTTTATGGAGACGACATGCGTTTTTTCTAAAAGTATCAAACGCATGTACAGGACCTTATAGATACTGGAGCATATAGATACGAACTCTGCATGATTGCCTTTCCTCGCCACAGATTGATCGTCACTGCAGCAGGGTCGATACGTGTCTGAACATGACGTTAATAAGGTGACCGGACTGCCCGTCTGTACCGCAACACCACCGAGCGTGAAGACGCAGGAGTGTGCGTACACATGTGAATGAGATCGCCAGAGAGAGAGAGTGATGGAGTAAAGTTCACAGGCCCAGACGCTTCCTCACCCTCTCTGCCTCCCTGCTCCCCCTCTGGTGAGGCACGATAAGGAGGTGAACCATTATGGTGGCTGCAATTATACTGTTGTTAGTGATTGTTGTTGGTCAGAGGCAGCAGATCAAAAGGAGTGGATCCATATTGATTAGCTGCCATTATAAAGGAACGACCAGGTTGAGCTCTCACACTGTGGCAGAACCTGTGCTCCGTACATGGTGATTGACTCCTCTTTTACTCCAGCCTGTATTGTGGCGGTGGAATAATTGAGCTGCGGCATGAATCCAGTCTCCGGGATTCATGTGTCTCACCCCACCTTTTCCTCGCGGCGCTCCCTTCAGCGGCCACATGATTGAAAGGCCTCTGGTGTCTGCCCTGCTCTACGTGGATAAGCAGTTGTCATAGGAAACATCAATACTTGAATGGATAGACAGTTTTATCCATTGATTAAACACTAAGTAAATGCACCAGTAGTCGCCCCGGCAAGGAGCAACGCCCGGGTCAGTAACTACCTCTTCTCCATTTTTGTGATTTAGGGAACGTTTGTGCAATGATCTCCGAGTGCGGTGTCACTCCCTCACCTCGCCACATTTGTGCGAGCGTAATCGATAGCCTCATCTGAGTTCCACTGCTCTTGGATCCAGACTTATGATGGAGGGACAGGGTGAGACGGGCAGGGAAAATAATGTTTTATATTGTTGCGGTGGGTCAAGTGTCTGTTTCTCCTGCAGACAGAGTTGACGTGGAAACGGACCCATCAACATTGATGAAGCGATGACAAATGGGAATTACTGGTTGACAGGTCAAAAATTGCCACTTGGAAAAGTCCAATCAATAACAGTTTCCTCTCGTGATGCAGAGTAAACCTGGGTTTCGCCAAATGCTGGAGTTGCTCGTAGGGTCCTGAGACTTTTACCTCAGTTTTGGGGGCAAATGGCTGCGTACGGTATTGGTTTATACTGATATTTAATTAACCCTATTGTGGGATTGGCTGATCTTTATTCCTGTCACATACAGTACGTCTCTCCAGTAATGCACAGAGAAAGAGAAAAGCGCCTGAGTGACACTTGGTTCTCCTGCAGCATCTGGTCCAAAAGGACCTTTACAATGGACGGGGTCTCATTCAGATGGTCATTAGAAAATCAGATGAGAATAATTTAGCCGGATCTCAATTACTAGAAAGCCAATTCTCCTGGTGAACCAGTGGCCTTTCAGAGAAGCACCACAGGCTTTGCCAGGTATGTTGCTCTTACACTGATTGCACATCAGCGCCCAGGAGATCTCACTATCTATGAATGCCCTTTATGATAACAGAGGGAAAAAATGCCAGTGGGAGAAGTATTGTGCATACGGAGCGCAAAGGGTAAAAAGATGCACAATTATTTCCTGGATATCACTCAGGGTTTTCATCATATGGATAAACATTCATTATTTCACAGAGCATGTACCGTGTGGGTGGGCTGGACCACTTATTTAAAGTCTATTTGTGCTCGATTTAAGATGCTCTTCATTTATTTTTCTCAGAGAAAAGCTAAGCAAAATACCGCAGTTTAAACTTCACCATTTTCAAGGGCGTCTATTTGTTCAGTCCGGCTGTTGCCCTTAGCATTAACCCCTGCTGGCTCCTAGAGGTTAAAACCCCGCTTTTGATTTACAGCGGTTAGTGGACACAGCCACCATTAAAAAGATGTAAATTTGGGCTGTTTGCAGAGAGGAAGGTGCGTGAACCCGGCGGTGGACCACCCACTCACTCTCACGCCTCAAACAACACTCTCCACGGCTGCGGCTCACAAATCAGAAGGGAGCTTTCATTTGGGGAAGGTCACGGACCTTTTTATCACCTCCTTAAGACACCCTTTGGAGCCATCTCTCATATTGCACAACTGGATGCTGTGCGTCCCTGTGGTGCACCGTCATTGGTTAGTTTTGTTTGTTGCCGCTGAACTGTGAGACATGGCTGTTTGTTCCGTGCCATTATCTTATCAGGAGTCCAGATAAACTGTGTGAAATGGATAATCTGACCTAAAGTCAGTGAAACCTCACTCACTAATTGAAAGTTTTAAAAGCCTTGCTAGCAAAAAATAGCTTAACATATACAATAGCTCAATCTTATGTTAGAAAAAAAAAGGTCAAACTAAGGTACATTAAACTTGGCCGAGAAAAAGCTAAGGTACAGCCCAAAGTTAAAAACCCGAATCACTTCAATATTAAAAAACAAAGCTAGACATTAGCCAACCAAAAACAGCTACATGTAACTAGTGGTTAGCCCAGATATATATATATATTTTAAATTGGGCCTAATTTTAGATTTCATTTATAATACAAACTTCCCTGACAACTGCTTTTGGAACATATGTTATAAGCATAAGTTTAGCAGCTGACAACTGCTTTTGGAACATATGTTAGCATATGTTTAGCATGAACAGACCAAAATAAGCTAAAGACTAATACATTTTTAACCAAAAATAGCTATAAGCTAGCCAAACAACTTAGCTTCAAAATAATTAAATCTAGTCCTAAGCCCTAATGCACTTGATCGTGACTCAGTGTTGATCCAGTTTCATTTAAAAATAAATAATAATTCGGATTATTTGCCCAAGGACAATCCAATATCTCAGAGGAAACCCTGGCCTTTCAAAAGCTAAAATGTGATCCCTAACAGTAGAGCTATTAAATACGTAGCTGTGGTTGCTGTAGGCCAGAGAGGTATGATGTGGCATAGAAACATAAAAAAACACTAAATTTAAAAAAAAGGGTAAGCTAAAGGATAGCCAGGAAATAGCTCTAAGTTGATGAGTAAAAAAAAATTCAAATTGCCCAAAAAAGGAGGCTAAATTCTTTCTACCAGAATGGCAAAGATTGGCTCAGACAGAAATTTGTGTTGCTAAACCAAACTCAGCTAAGTTAGCACATAAGTTGCTCAAAGTTAGCTTGAAGATAGTTTAAGTGTAAAAACAGGCCAGGTTAAATATGCTCATATATTCACACGTGTGACGTATTTCAGGGCAGTTGGACAGTCCTGCCATCACTGCCGTACTTCATGTCACAACAAAACACTGTGTTTACAGTTGCCACCCAAACAGTGCCCACACAAGGTCTGAACATCCTTGACATCTGTGTTTTGGCTCCAGTATGATGGATGGATTAAATGTCACCTATGCCCGGGGTGTTTGCGTCAGCTTCTGCCCTGGCACTGCTGTGTACGCGCTGGCATTGTTTACCTCCGTCAGATGTTGGTGTTGTGTCTGTCAGTCTGCTGGTGCCTTTCTTGTCCTGACATGCTCTGCTGCATCCTGTGGCATTTGGCACCTCCTCAAGACCCCCTAGCCACCCACCCCCCCTTCCCTCACATACACAAACACACACACGCGCATGCACACACAAACACACACACATCCTCAATTAGCCAAGATAAGCTAGGATTCTGTGACTTCCTGCAGATTCCTATTCAGATAAGGAAGAACAATTTAATCCGGGCGCAGACACAGACGTGACTTTCTCGAGGAAGGAGAAACAACTACACAGACAAACCCCCAGAGCTGCCCGCCTCTCGTCTGTCAACCTGATGATCGGCCTCAGCGTCATCCTGTCTCACTATATTACTTTTGGATTTTTGCACAGCTCAGTAGCACTCTTAGCCGAAACTCATTTATCACATAGCAGGTGCTTTGATACCATCATATCGCAGGGGACGTCTGTGAAAGTGTGACCACAGAGTGCTTTGAAAAAAGAAAAAAAAAAAGAGCTTTGACTCTGCAGTTAAAAGAAAATAATCACTGTGAGGTTATAAAAGTCTTTTCTTTGTATGTGACCTGAAAGGAGTTGTTTTTTGTTTTTTTTTTAATATTGTTTTTATATTTGTTTCTGGGATTTAAATTAGGCTAACGAGAAAAAAAAAAAAAAAACACCAGGGAATTAATTTTGTCTACGTGAGGTCCTAAAGCCAGTATGTGTGTGTGGTATTTCAGCTTTCTATACCATGGCAACGGGGACACTTTCTTCTTGTGGGGACATTTGTTGGTCCCGACTTTAGTTTGGAGTTAGGATTATGATTTGGCTCAGATTAAAGTTAGGATTATCATTATTTAGAATTAGGGAGTTAGGGAACGCATTAAGTGTATGTGCTTGTAAAGCACTAACAGTATTGTGTGTGTGTGTGTGTGTGTAATTTTTTGGTATAGATATATTTGTGGGGCAACTTTATATATGTGGGGGTGGGCGTTTTGGTAGTCCACGATTATGAAAAAGTCCTTTGAGGTTCATCTTAGTAAAGAGGTCATATTGTTATTATTAGATAAATATTTCTAATAGTGAAGGTTAGGGTCTAAAGTGAGCAATGTTATAATGTCTGTGAAGTGCTTGAGAACACAACAAACAGTGTGTGTGTGTGTGTGTGTGTCTGAGCACTTTGACCTCCTCTGTGAGATGAAGAGTCCAATTGAAAGGACGAACTTTAAGTAAGTTTCCCATTCCGCCCCTCCACCCTTCACATTATTGCGTCTCATTTGCCTCGTAGCTGTCATGACACAGAGGTGGGAGGAGATTTAATCTCCACGGCTGTGTGTAAATCTGAAACAAGGGCTAATCATCGCCGCCGCTGCGCGCTCCCTTACATCATCATCACACTTTCTGTATACTTTACAAGGCTGTCAGGAGTAAAGAGATAAAGAATGGGCAGAAGGGGGTGGGCGGGGGTGTGGTGGGGGAGTCGACCGTAGTGTGAGAAGTGTCTGCCACTGTAGCGTCATTAACGCCCAGCGCTGCTGCAGCCGGGGAGGGAGACGGGGGGCCTCCGAGCACAAGGAGTGAAATTGCAAACCCAAGGTTCCTGATACAACCTGTTATTGTTTTTGACACAAGCCATTTACAATAGCTATGAAGGTGGCAATGGAAAATGTAATATTGATTGTATGCCCTCAAGGCTTTGCTCCCCTGACTTCTAAACGTCAAACGTCTCACATATGTAGGGTGAGATGATATGTTTTTCTGTTGTTGTTGTTTTGGGGGTTTTTTTTGTTTTGTTTTCCTCACACTTCCACAAATCCTATTTTTTTGGGGGGAGATTGTTGATAGTTTAGTTGATGAGGTAATTACATTGGTAGATTGAGGGGGCAAGGTGAGGTTTTTGGGTAGTTGAGGCAAATAATGGAAAGCTGTGTAACTACTGCAATGCAATATGATATCCGTCTGATGTGACAGGTGTTAATATATCCAATGGCAATCTGTATTTCATCTGGTTTTCATGGAGGTGCTCAGTGAATTACTTCCAAATGACATTGTCTGAAACCTTAACAGTCTCAGGCACCATGGGATTGCTCACGTTGGCTCTTTCTAGATTTATTAAGACATTTTATAACATACAGTGCAGTGCATGGAAGCCAAACTGGGGAAAAAAGAAGAAGAAAAAAAAAAGAAATTTGTTTTTCTTGAACGGAGCCCTGTGATGTCCTTGGACTGATTTAGCTTTTGTTTGTACAGACACGGTGGCTCGGAGCTTCAAATGTAAGCTTTAGAAAGTAAAACACGCCATTAAGCACCTCGTACACGGTGACTCACTACACAAACGATGGAACAACCGGGGAGCGTTAGCCTTTGGAGTACTCTGTCTCTGTCTGTCTCTGACAGAAACCTGTCAAAACCAAAACAAACATGTTAAACAAGGCCCTCAAAGGACTGGAGACAATTGCGCGAGCCGATGTGTGATGTGCAGCGGAAGTCGCAGTGTCTGGGGAGATTGCTGGGGTTATCTGCCAATGTGGTAATTACGCCAGGGCCTCTCTCTGGTAAGTGTGACAACGTTATGTCTCCTTGTTTCTTGAAACGAATGCGTGATCCACGCAGCAATTCCTTCAGGTCCAAAAACATCTGGTTTTTGCGTTAAAAGCTACTTCAATGAAGAGCCCCGTCCAAGAGCACCACCTATGGTTGTAAGTGCAATAATTGAACATGTTGTAGACTTGCATTAGCATGCTAAAAGTATTAAAAGCATGTAGCTTCAGAATTAGTCTTAATCCGGAATATATTAATTCCATCGCACTGGGAGAGAGCGAGAGAGGCGGATCACGTTGCAGCTCTGAGTGTTACTGTTAGAACACACATTGTTGATGTTAGCATCATTTGTCTAGCTAATAGTCTCTCTCATTTCCCAGTGTACAGTTAGCCTGACAAGGCTTTATCTCTGTCATCACATTAGCTTGAGTGGAAGAAAATCACTCTTAATGACACAGAGATTATTGGCTTTGTGTTTTGGTTTACCAGTGAATGTCAGCAATGCCAACGGGATTTCCCTGCATAAGCCTCCGCTATCAGTTTACAATAACTGTTGCATTCTCCTGTGTATCCACAAGGATATCAAAGTACAATAGGAAAAAGTCTCTGCTGCCTCTTTCATGTCGAAATGTCGAGCAAACGTCTTGAAAAAACAGACAACTTCCTGTTGAGGTGAACTGAGCTGGGCTTTTATTGGTACACTGAGGAGCAATGGATGTGAAATGTTAACACTGCTCTTCAGTGTCGGCTAATAAGTCGGTAATTACACTGGTTCTAAAACCAAACTTCCTGTTGCAATCTCTTGGGAAAGTTTTCCCACATCACCCACACTTGGTTTGGATTTGTTGAACTGAAATGTGAGTTGGAGAACTGTTGACGTGTTCGGGGTCTGGTCGTTTTATAATTAAGTAAATGTTGACAACGGAACCAACAAAAGTCAAATAAGGTCAGAGATTTTCAGGAGTGAGTTGCTTTAGCTTACAATGCATTAAATGGTAAAACAAACTTAAAAAGCTGATTACAGCAAGTACAAATACACACTTCTGGATGTAAATACTTATCACAGTAAAAAGATCCAAAAAGTCTCAGTAAAGTAAATTAAAAAAAAAAAAAAAATCAAAGCTGTTAAAAGAAACTGAGGGTCAAAGTAGTGAGACTTAGCTGTTTAGAATTAACTTGTTTTAGTAAAGTAAAGTATTGTGGAATGCAATGGTAACATGGTTTTTCAATATTTACAAGGGTATATTGTAAATATTTTGTAGCATTTTTTGATGATTCAAGATTTTTAGAGTGGAAAAGGTTTCATGTTTCCAAACTTTTGTAACAATGTTGTTGGAGGTGATTCTGGTTCTACTAAAATGAATGACTTTTTTGAAGTTTTGATCACACGTCTTCACATCCACCTGTGTTTCTTGTTTTTTATTTAGCCCCCACTTTATTTATTTAAAGTGGGTTCTGCCAGGGGGAACTACAGGGTTCTCAGAAAATTAAAAAAAAATTCAATTATAACCGTTTATCCTGGACCGTAAAACACATAAAATGCCGTAATCGTCAGATTCCCAAGTTTCCTAGTGTACCTGAACGCACCTTATGTGACAGCTCCAATTTCGGCATGATCTGCGTAGACCTGACAGTTTGTGCCTGTTATCAAGTTGCTCTGCTCCTCAAGCTGTCGTGTAGTTAGCGCATGTCCGTTAATAATGTTGCTATGCTAAAAAAGAGTCATAATTATTGAAAAGTGAACGAAAGAAAGAAAAACACTTTCTCAAAGTTGTTGACCGGGGCAGTGTTTGTAATAAAAGTAATCAACAACTGCATAATCCTTACAAAATAAAAGTGATGATGCGACTTTAACCTGGATGTTTTCAGCTAACTCCGCTGCCAAAAACCCTAATCATCTAATCATGGCTCCATTTACTGCTGACTGGAGGGAAACTTGTAACACTGTGAGAGTAGAGTTGTGGGCATCCAGAGAATTGTTTTCTCTGCAACTCTGTATACTAAGCAAGTAGCATCCAGTCAGCAGTAATTGGCGTCCACACTCTCCCCCAGGCCACTCACATACATGGTGAGGGAACCGTCCAATTAGGGCAGCCCGTATAGTGGGGAACATGGCTTGTTATGACAGAAAAAAAGGAACTGGTAACCAATAACAAAAGCATAAGGGCAACGTTTTTCTTTGAAATATTAGTGTGACCTTGTCACAAAAATAAGCCAGGACACGTTATTGTTTTACCAGTCGGTAGTTTGTACTATAATAAAATGAACTGATTTATTTTTTAAAAACAGAGGCATAAAAATAAGGGGCCAGTATCATAATTTTTCCCCTTTTTTTTGTGAAGTTTGCAGGTTGTTATGGCCATTCTGACAAAATCTGCGGATAAAAATAGGGAAGCTGCAAAATAACCTTAATAATAGTCGATCAGCATTTCTGTAAGAAATCAAACTCCCCTTTCACCACTAGAGAAAGTAAAGTGTAAATTTCTGACTTGGTAAAGTTTTTTTTTCCTCTACATTTTGATTAGAAACTAGTGTCTTTTTGGAAAAGCAAAAGGTGGAGGGTAGGTGAGGTGCGCTGGATCAATCATCTCCGACGATGCTCAGTGATGTTTTCATTATTCACATGTTGCCGCAACATGTCCACAAATAGTGCAATTGACTCTCAACCTGGGAGAGAATAACCAGCTAGGCTAGTCCGTTAGCATTTCAGCGTCCTCTTCTCCTGTTGTGAGCCTTTTTACCCAGCAGCTGAACGTTTTAGTTTGACTGTGTTCTCACTGTTGAGTGTTTTCTTTGTGCGTTCACATGACATTCACTAAACTTTTAACAACCAACTAGCGAAGAATTAATAAACGATTGTAAGCTACAAATTGATTATAAACGATTTCAGAAGCTAGAGGTTGAAATTGTAGGTTTTAAGTTCATAATATGAGCCAGCGAGGCCTGGCTAATGCTAACAAGGCTACAAATGCTAATAACAGTTAAACCTAGTTATTGTGTGTTTACAGTGTAAACAAGTGAGTTAACAGGGATTTAGTTTGGTCTTGTGTTGTGAGTTCATCATTTTGCTCTTTACTAAGATTTTATTCTTGTGTTGTTGGACTTTATTTTGCCTTTATCTCACCCATGAAGTGACAGAGAGTTTAACCCTCAAAATCCATCTACCTTTAGAGGAAATATGCAAACAATAAATAATTTTAAAATGAATGATATATAATATACACTACACTTTTATAAACTGACCAGAAAAGGAATGAATTTGAGTCACAGATTATTCAGTGTGATTGAACCCTTGGAAGGTCACCTCGCTGATTGATGCCCCTCGCTTATGTGCGGACCGCTGTCTGTTGGGAAGGAATTGGAAGGAGTGTTTGAAGCATTGCTGAATATTTAGACTTCCAGGGCTTTCTTTCATGTGGCAGGGTTGAAGTGAAGTTCAGCCTCTATTCTCTCTCGTCTCCCTGTCCTCATCAGTGCTTCCACTGTCACCGATGATGTCTGTTTCACGGACATGGAGAATCAGGGTTTTTTTTTTCTTTTTTTCTTTCTTGCTTTAGCTTCCCATCGCTGCCATAGCAAAAAGTTTTGATGAAAACTCCAGAAAAAAGCCAGTGAAAGACGAGGAGATCAAATCGGTGGCTCTATCAGCCCCGGTGATGCTGAATACCCCTGAGAGGGCTTGTGGGATCACAATACTTCCCCATAAAAACAGCGGGAGTGAGGCCAGCCTTCTGAAAAGAACCTGCCTTCAACTGCGGTGAGCGAGTGGTGAACTGGAGAAGAGAAAGAGTGGAGGGAAAGGGGGGGGGGAGGGTTCTGAAAGGGTTTTAGTGGTCAAACCTATAGAAGTGGAGCAGGGACGGTGGAGAGGGTGATGGTATGTGGACTGGAGGAGAAGTAAAAGAAGAGGAGGGGGAGGAGGGGGGGGCTTGTTGTTCATTATATGATGCATAAGTACAACACCAGCCCCTCATTCTCCCACTCCTAAAGGTTCACATCCCCGCTGTGTTAACCACAGGCCCCCTATGGATTTGCTTAAATCAGGCAGGAATAAGAGGCTGGACTGGGCTCCCCCTTCTTTACCCTCCCCACCCCCACCCCCCGCTGACTCACATTTACCTGAGGCTTGCCCTTTTCACCTCAACTCCGCATGTCTCTCAAAGGAACAAATTATATTCCTGATTATGTTTGTGTTGTTATCATAAAGTGTTATGCACAAAATGCTAACGAGAAAAAAAGAAAGCTGTTTATGTGATCTACCTGTTTTTGTAGTACACCATTTTGAGAACTCCCCCTGCAGAGGTGAGATGTTTACCACGCTGTTTCACAGCACTTTTTTTTTTACTGCCGCTTCTTATGCAGTGCATGTTTAGGTTTTCAGAGAACAAGGCTATGAAGCGAAAGGTAATTCCCGCAACCGTTCCCCGCAGTGAGATAAAAACATCGGGTGAAAACACCGCTCGCACAATGCAGCGTTGGGAAACTTGTAACTTACGGCCCAGAACTAAGTAGGGAAAATGAGTGAGCAAATGAATCATTTTAAAGTTGCACAGCAAGCGACATATCGGCATGGAATAAATATGTCGCTGCTTTATGAAGTGTGAAATGGACCGATGCATAGGCTCCGGCTCTGTGTCACTGTCTGCTGCTCACTGTGGAGGCGACTCCACCTTTACGGTCATTTGAGTCTTGACAGTATGGAAAGAAAAACCTAAATTCACGACTTTTTACCGACACTTGAGATTTTACAAGGTCCATAGTTCTGTTGGTAGATTCTTTCTGATAAGTTGTTTTTCTTGCAGCACCTTGTTGTTAAAGCAAAGCCCAGGGTGTTATTTTTATCCCGATGATGCAACAGGATAACGATGAGCACTTTAACAGAGTGACTGGGTTATTTACAGAGCTTATGCCTGTGTCCAGAGGTTGCAATTAAAATGGTTTGCAAACACATCCCAGAGCCCTAATGACCTAACTACCCCAGGCGCTGGAAAAGAAATGCTCATTATCTGTTTTGTCATAAAGGCTCGTACTTGGAAATGAAAATAAATAAATAAATAAGCAAGAAAAAAAATAGAGCAATTTCAAAAAGCCATTGGCCGTTTAAATCAAAACGATCCAAATTTTCAATCACAATTAATGGCTTGATTTTATGCAATAACATAATCATCACCAACGATTAATTGTCTTGCAGGGTTCCCAAACCCCTGGTTCATGGACCAGTTTTGGTCTGTAAGTTATTTGGCACAGGCCCACATGTGAAAGCATTAATAATTTACTTTCTTAATATGTCTTTCAGATTCAGATACGAACAGAAAATAAGAAAAAATATGTTTTATTTTGAACACTTACCGATACTTCATCCTCCTGCAACGATCAGGGTTGGAAGTAGCGGAGAAAACTAGCGGTAGTGGAAAAAGTGTCGGGGTCTACTGCAGACTTTTATTTTAAAAGTACAGCTATATGAGTAAAAGTACATCATTTTGTTTGTGAATGTTTTAAGAATATGGTCTTGGTTTGTTGTGCCCGTGGTGTTTACACCAGCAACCACTTCTCACTGACCCTTCTCTCTTTATCATCCGTCCAGTTGCTCCACCACATTAGGATCATTTTCTTTGCCAAAGGCCACGACCCTGTGTCCATTGATTGTGCAGGATCGCGTCACATCATGGATGACCTTTGCCCCCACCGTCCACACTCGCTCTTGGCCTTAGTGTGCAGCTGTGGCGAGAGTTGGCATTCCTCGACTGGAGGTCAGGGCACCATTAGCCTCCACTGTAAAGAATGAAACACTGTTTGTAATGAGTGAACAACTGACAACCAAAATCTACATGAGAAGCAAGTTAACCGATGACCTCTTTGTCTTTGTGTGTGTTTGTGTGTGTGTGTTGGTCAAAAGGCAGAGCATCAGTAGTCTGGAAAAACATCATTTTCTCCTCCTACCATTTTTAATCTTGACGCCTTATTAATCTTCAAAGTTGTGCGGTGCATCGTATTTATCAAATTAAGAAGCTGATAAATGGCGGCCAGATTATTCCATGTCAAACACTGTACATCTTTATGCATGTAAATACATCATTCATGGCAAATTCACATGATGAATGATGGAGCCGTGGACAGAACTGCGGTCTCTATTGTTGCGCTACGTAATGGGATTTTAATGACTCTGATAGCCAAAACACATGTCCATGCTCTGCAGCTGCTTCTAGGTTCAAGCTTGGTCAGTTTGACCAATGCATTTAAACCACTGGTCTGTCACATCCAGCATGTTTACATGCACTGTTTACGCAGTTTTTTTCTGGCAGCTCTGGTTTGCGAGTTCTTGAAAACTTGTTCCTGACACATTATCTCAGCTGAACTTTTTTTTCTTTGAAAACTTGTTCCTGACACATTATCTCGGCTGAACTTTTTTTTTTCCTCGTGTGTTGTCTAACAACTCTCGTGTGAGTGGTCAGATTTTGAAGTTAGAGTAATTCATCTCGAAAGTTACACATTTTTTCTATTTCCATTGGCCGCAGAAGTTTGTTCCGTTGCTGTATCGTTGTCTCCGTCTCGCCTGCGTGTCCCAGGAGTTTGGTATGAAATGTGCTGGGTTCAAAGTACGCATTAGCCTTAAGACTAGCATAATGATGTGTGTAAATGAACTAAAAATACTATGTTTGTGTCTACAGAATTGGACTGAAGAAGTTAGAACTATTTTTGAATTTGAGAATTTGATTTGATTTTGTTCTCTCATCCAACCCCTCTGTCTCTGTTTACCTCTGACACCCTCAGACTTCGCCTTGATTCGCCAGAACTACACTGGTGCACTGCTGTTTTTTCCACAAAACTCTTTCAAGTGTTGAGAAGGCTAGAGACGTCTCCGTGTCTTTTGGGACCCCGTGGCCCCGAGTGTCTGCGGGGCTGTCTATGCTGGAGTCTGTTCTGTTAGCCGCTGAGAAAGAAGAAGACCTCTTATGTTCTCGAATCTTTTGAAATCTATTTTTGCGATTGATCCACAGACCAATTCTGTAAAACCCAGTGGACCAGAACCTTGCTCCTGTGCTTCAGGGAAACTGATGGTATTTGCGTTTCATGGAGGCAAACTGTGTGATGTGCTGGTTTGTTCTGGCCATCTTTCCTTCACAAGAGTTGACGTAGTCACACTCTGAACTCCCAGCCAGTGTGTCTCACTGAGGGACAGATAGTCTTTCCCCTTTGTTTTTCTCGACTGATCCTCCATCTAAACTTGCTCCATCAGCCCTCTTATCTCCGCTCTGCCTCGCTCCCCATTTCTTTTCCCACAAAATTTTTTTCTTACAAACTCGTTATCTCCACTTTCCTACTACTCCTCTCTTTTAAACTACTTGTGCATGCACTTCTCTCCTCAAAGTGAAGTGTAGCTTGCACAAATTTATCAGTCCTGACACTGAGGGAAAAAAAAAACGCGAATCTGGTGGATCTCTTTTGCTATCAATGTCTAATCCTTTTTTCTTTCTTGCCAGTGCAGATGGCTGTCAGACACTGCAATCCCAAACACTGTGTTCAGCTGGGATTCAGCTTTGATCTCTTTTGACTAATGGTAATGGCTTGTTTTTGTCTGGGGGGATCTTGGCTGACTGTGTCAAACAGGGATTTCATCAGGGCCGGCCATGTATCTTTTTTGCGTATTGTTTTACGAACAGAAACTCGTGTAAGTTGGTGCGGAGAGAAGAACCGCTGCGGAGGCATGTGACAAGATACACGAGCACTTTTTGTAGCTTATCAGTGATCAATGTTTGAGCTGCTAATCCCTCGTGCACTTACGACGCACATCATTCAGTGACTGACTTTATGCACACACAGACAAGCCGGAGAAGTTAGTCAAAAAGAGTAGGGGAGAGGAAGAGGGAGGAGATAGAAGTGCAGTTAACCCTGTGTGTGACCTACACTGCTGTGAATAAACTGCATCTTCAGAAAAGAAGGTCAGCCTCGAAAAAACACAACTAAACCAAAGCTGTATCTGTAGGAAATCAACGACACTGACACAAGTTTGGACACGAGGACGATGAAATTGTCCTCAAACCTTGATGCCATTTTAACAAGTGGCATCAAGGTTTGAGGACGATTTCATCATCCCAGAATTGCGCGACACAGGTGCTCCGTGAAGAGCTGGAAAAACACAAGCTCTCTCCATCTTTCTCCCAGAGAACTCCCAAACAAGTTTGTCCGTCCCCGTGAAGACATTTATCGGGTCTAAAAAGAGGCCGTGAGGGACGTTCCCACGTACTGCCCCTGAGCGGCCTGTGTGAGATGATAGTGTGGGGCGCGGTGAGAAAAAACCCCAAATAACTCACACTAAGTTCTTTCTTCACGGAGGGAGCGGAGAGACAGCTGATGGGGACGTGTTTAGACAGTTGCGCCAGGGCAGGGCATTCCTCACCCTCCACCAGAGCACGGCATACACACACATTTGCACATGTGGTGTTGTCTATTTGGATACGGTCGCACATTTATACAAATATACAGACACAAAATATGGGCAGGGCTCTTGAGTCATCCATTACCCTCCGTATATTCATGTGCACACACATGCTGAGTGACATTCCATTTCCTCTGCCAACATGCCAAAGATTTATAAACACACGGGCACATATACATACACACATGCAAACACGTGTGAGCTTGATTACAAAGCTGCGGTTGGTTGACAAATGGCATCGTGTTCATATTCTGCCCGGGGCATAGAGGTGGTAATGATTCCATAATTGTCCTGAGCGCTCAACACTCACTTCCAATCAGCATCCAGAACAAACTCCGCTGCTGGCTACACACAATTTTGTAACCTGAAAAACACACACACACACAGACACACACACAGGCAAAGATTCAAAGACAACTGCGCTTAATTTGAGTCATGTGAAGAACGCCGTTCATCTCAGTAGGCTCATAGTTAACATTTTTCCGCTCAGGCATTCGCTGTGTGATCCAATCTGTTATTGCACCGAGAGATGGTCAGATACGCTGACCCAGACAGCTGTGTGCCATTGCTGCCATACTTGTGTACGCCTTGTGTTTATACTAATAACATCTGATTCCCACTTTGAACAGACGTGAATAAAAACAACTCTGATTGTTTTTCTGACCCAGGCCTTGGAACCTCAGAGATTATATGATTATAAGTCTGGGAACCACAGGAGTTGCCTTCAGTCACAGGTTTAGCTGGCATTTCACAAAATGACACAAATATATATAATACATCATTATATGTCATTACATATATATATATATATATACAGATATATATGTATATATATACATATATATCTGTATATATATATGTAATGAAATATAATGATCTTTTCATTTCAATGTTTTCACAATTTACTTACTCAGTGGGAAACCTGGGCCTGTTTAGTTGAACACGCAATGTTAATATAGATGCAGGAATTGAAGAAAGAGTCTCTCTGCATCTCTTTTAATTTTCATAGCACCCGCTGTCAAATAGTGGAAGAATATAACCTGCTTGTCACGGTCGCATAGATGAACTAACGAATCATTTCCAGACCAATTTTAGTTGAATTCAGTGAAATTGGATCTTCAATCTTCAATGTTGTCATAGTTCCTGTTTCCTTGCAGTAGTAGTTATTCTTTTGTCGTCCATCAATTCCTTCTTAACTGACTTGGCTAATTGATTTTTGATGTTTTTTCGATGTGAAAAAAAAGTGTTATTCTGTGGTGGAAGGGCCTCTAAGGTTTTCACGTTAAAAAATTCCCCAGTGGCACTGACTTTCATTTCGGATCACTAATTTTGACATTAGTGATCAACGTTGTTTTGCAGAGATAAAATACATTTCCATGGCTGTTCTTCACGACTGACGCTGTGAATTTCCTGTTCTATACTTTATCTGGTTTTTTTTGTTTGTTTTTTTTTTTACCTGAACTCGTGGTACCTGCTTGGACACAAAAACTTAAAAATTTATTTTCCCCTGTTTCTCACTCCTCCAAGTGCTCTGCCGTCCCTCTTGGGAAGGTGTGCCCCACTTTGAAAACCCCTGGTTTAGAAGATCATTTAGAGAAAAGTAACGTTGACTGCTCAACAACTCAGGTTCTTCATTTCTCAAGTTTATTCATTTAACAAATAACATTAGTTTGCCAAAAACTGCTCTTTGTCATTTTATGATAAGTATAGAAATACACAGTAAAGTTTTTCTATTTTTAGAAAATGTATGTTATACGTATTTATGCACCAATATACTGAGTCATGTCAAAAAACACAGATTCTGACTCTAAAGTAGTAACTTTTCTTGTTTAAGTAACTGGTGAGGAAAAACAGTATCCCGGTGTTTTTATTCCGAGCCTACTATTAATTGGGGATGAACTCAGGATGAAGCCTGTGGTTCCGTCATCCTGGAACATCTTCTTGTCCTGGAATACTTCAGGACTGACTCCTCTGAAATGTTGCCAAGAATGTCAGAAATCCTAGTTGCGTGGGAGCGCCCTGCCATGTTCCTCCTGGGTCGGTTGGATGACTGCTCTGCTCTGTGTTTCTGCTCTAAGCACTGCCCTCTGCAGGATGCCTGGACCGCATGTGATGATGTAAGCACATTTCCCCCCAGTGCTGTGCAACTGCCTGTGGCTATGAATCAGTGGCATGGCAGAGAATCTTTTTTTTTTTTTTTTTTTTTTTTGGATGTATCTTTTCTCTTATTACTCCTTTACCGCTGCTTGTTTTGATCAGTGTCAAATGAACAGCTGTAACTTTGTACGGTTACATCAGGTGTTAGATCAGTTAATGAAACACGACAGGGACATGTAAACACTGTCTAAACATCAGGTTAGTCATCACTGGTGGTTGGTGACATCAGCGTGAGCGTCTGAAGCTTCAGACACCATCAGCCTGTGTCCATATGTTATTATACCAGGTCACACAGACACTGAATGAACACCGAGTGGACGAGTGTGTGCGTGTGTGTGTGCGTGTGTGTGTGTGAGTTGGAGGGCGAGGACGAGGGTCTATCTATACTGTGCTGCTCAGTGAAGCCTCCGAGGTTTGCTGCACGGTGCGATGGTTTGGCGGAGGTCTATATGAGGCTGCTCAGGAAGGCCTTCGGGGTCTTCTGTGTTAATTAAGTAATTACTTTGCTAATTAGACACATTCGATGTGGACCCCTCCCCCATCGCCAACCTCTGCTCTGCGGCGCTCTCTCTGAAACCTCGACTCAGCCTCTCGCTCATTTAATCTGAACTAACACATAACATCTGTACAGAAACAGAATGTTTGTTTTTTTTTATCTAAAAGAACATCCAGCAGTCAGCTGATTTTAAAGTCTAAGTTCTACTTTGTCATAATGCAGAGCGTTCATCCGGTGCTTGTGTTTCCCAGACACAGATTAGGCTTAGATTCCGACTAACGTGTAATATTCATGGGAGGCTCGCCATTGCAGGGAATATAGGCCGGGATTGAGTTTAATCTGTGCTTGACCTGTGGAAGTTTTCTGGCCACCGGGTTGTGCACTTGTTAACATTGGATTACTGTTTGACTGTTTATTAAAAATCTTTTCATAGATGAGATTGGTGTTTGGGCTGATGGAAGCAGAGTGGGCAGGAATTTAGGGCAAGTGTAGTAAATACAGACCACGTAGCTCCTCCTCCGTCCACGGCACAGGGCGGGGGTCAACGTCTATGTTTTTATTTGTCTGACGACAGAAACAACTTGGAATACATATTTTTGGAATAAATCATATTTTTTGTCAAACATTATTATTTGGTGTTTATTTTAAAATCCAGTCACGTCCTGGATTCGGCCCTCAGGCCACCAGTTGATGATCACTGGTATGAGGTGAAATGAAAAACAACAAACTAAAAATCACTTTCTTCATCAGACATTTGAACTTAAATACTGACCTAAATACTGACTTTTGTCTTGTTTTCTGCTTGCAAATTATAAAGGCAGTCGTTTTGCTCCTGTTTTTTTTTTTTTTTTTTATCTTTGGCAATTTGGCGACATTTAAACATTTTTTTTCTGTAATTACATTCACGTGATGACAATAAAGGTCCTTTTAGTTCTATACTATGTGATATATTTTGGTACAGTAAACATTAATATATTTGATTATTAATCATTGTGGCCGGTCCCCCAAGTATATATATATTATGTGGTGGCCGGTCCCCCAAGTATATATATATATATTTTATGCATGTGTTAACAACACATTAAAGAACATTTTAACTCTTTGTAATGACCAGCAAAATATCAGATGGCACATAATTACAGTTACCCAGTTACATGTATTATATTTTTATATATTATATATATTTTTTACAGGGCTTGGGGCTCCTTGGTGCTTTACATCCAGTCTCCTGTGATTTCCGTCTTCTAAGGTAAAAAAAAACAAAACTACAATGTCTGCAATTCTGTTGTTTATCTAAGTTTCAATAATGTTAGATATATACTACCTGCAGTAGCTGGTCTTCTCTTGAGTTGCCATAAAAGTGAATATCAGATTTACTTTCCACCAGTGTGGTTTCTCACTGAACCAATGAGTGAAAACACAGACAGGGGGCAGCACCCATGCAGATAAACTACTACACACTTCAGGGCCTCCATTACAATGACTCAGTGATTTGTTTTTGTTTGATTTCATTGATTGTTTCTGTTCACTTTCCATCCAATCTGTAATAATTGCCAATGTTTTTTGGTTTTTTTTTTTTTCTTTTCTCAATGGTTGGTTGAGTTTTGTGTCTGTGTGTGTGTGTGGTAGTCCCTGTCTCAGATGTCTTCTGTCCATTTAAGCCCTCTCCTCTCTCCTGTTTTCCCCCCTCCTCTCCTTTCTTCCTCTCTCACTTCCATTACCTTCCTCCTTCCCATTTCTCACCTCCTCCTCATATCTTTCCAATTTATTTTGTCATATCTCTCCTCTCCCATTTCTACTCCTCTCCACGCTTCTCCTTATGCTCTCACCCCCC
>NC_024307.1:8510446-8510822 GCF_000523025.1 Cynoglossus semilaevis | reverse complement strand
CCCCACACCCCTCCCCTGCCAATCACCTTATATCTATGCTGATACACATATAGTTAACATCATGTATGTCAATACATATACACATATATATACACATATTCAATACAAATGACATGTGACGTTTCACACATACAAATATTCAAATACATATACAGCCGTTTCCAGTCATTCATTGATTCATCATGTATAATGTATTGTAATATAACGTTAAAGCGATGACTTCCTGTCAGAAGGACAGCACATTCATGACGATGAGAGATATGAATGGATGAGAGTCGCTTTATGTGTTCAAAAAATAAAATAAAAAAGAACAGCGTTTGGTAAAGTGCGCAGTCTGGAGTCCTTTCACACTGCAGCCTCCAAGGTTTAGTGCCCA
>NC_024307.1:8494671-8510363 GCF_000523025.1 Cynoglossus semilaevis | reverse complement strand
GGGGGGGTCATCACATTTCATAGTCAATGGATAGTCCTCAGAGGCTTTTATTCTGTGCAGAGGCGATTTCCATTCGCCCTTCCTGCACGACTGCCACCCCGCTCCCCTCACTCACACCCACACACCCACACACACACACACACACACACCGACACCTCTCATCATCAAATTATAGGCATTTTAAAGCCTTCTCAGGTTGCTGTTGTCTTTGTTTGGGTGTCGTAATGAGAGATAGGCCCGAGGCAAAGATTTTTCTCAGGTAAACAAACAAAGCTGTAGGATAATATTTGCTCTCGATGGCCTCTGTATAATAACCTTAGTTGGATATGACTTCCACATGGGAAACCAAAGCAAAAAAAAAAAAAAAAAAGAAAAGAAAGAGGAGAAAGAAAAAGGAGAAAGAGGAAGACTGGCGAACAGAAGGTGAGGATCGTAGGTATCGTAGCTATCAACCAGTTAGCGGTGACAGCTGTGTCACTGGAGCCAGCCATGCAGAGAGGGAAGCTGGTCCGTCTATTGCTCTTCTACTGCACCGTCTACATTTGTGTAGCGCCGTCTTATTGCCTGGTGGCTGCTTACCTCATGTGACCAGGCTTACCTTATATTCCACCAAGCCTCAGTCTATACGTTCCTCTTTCATCTCCCTCTTTTCATTTTTCCCTCCTCACATATCTGATCTATTCTGGTGATCCATCCACCAACCTGCCACTTCATTTATTTTCTTTTATCCTCCAAACCTCAAACACCCCGGTCCATTTTTTTCTTTTTTGTTTTGCATTTTTCACTTGTTTTTTGTCCCTCCGGTGGGGAGTCCCTGACATTACTCCTGCCTTGGCCTGTAGGGGGGGGGGGTCACTTCTTCGCCTCGTGGGGTGCTGCTCCTGTTGCCTGCACAAACCGGGGTAACTGGGCAGTGTGCTGGACTGGAAGGATGAACAGCTGGAAGGTTGGAGGCCAGTGGGGGCCACCAGAGGCCAGAGAGGTCAGAGCCATTCAAAACCTTGGCTCCTGGCTCAAAGGTATGGGGTGAAAGAGGATCATGCTTCTGGAGGAGAAAAAGAGCTCTTGTTTCCCCCCGTGGCGCACAAAGGACACAGACGTGCAGTCAGCCAAGCAGAGTCTGCCAAACAACAATCCCATCCTTCTCTTGTCATGTGATTGCATTTTCCTGTGTTTCCTGCTCGGCAACAGGAATTATTACATTTGCGTTGCGGTGCGGTGTGATAATACACGGTGTTTTTTTAATAAAAACAAAGCTGTGTCCGTATATGTCTTCACTCCGCTGCTGTTGCCACAGATATATGAAACATGTGGAGTGTTCATCTTTTACATTTACGACGCTCATATAGGAGGGGAAGAAGTCAATAACTTTCAGGGCTGGGTGCAGAGCCACTAAGCCATTCCCCCAGACTTGTGGTATCGAAAAAGCAACTTTTTTTGATTAGTAAACAGCGGAGCATGCCCTTCAGGGTACTTCCCAGGACTGGGAGAGACGTAAAGGTTAATCTTCAGTTTATTGCCACCAGCAGTCAGACAGATAGTATCTTTTAAAATTCCTTGTCAGCCACTATTGATCCACTGACATCAGAAGCCCCCAGACATGACATTTCTTGTTTCCCATGCTGCCTGCACCATTACATGACTATTTATATTTCTATATGTGAGAAATCTCAGCGTCGTTCTGTGGTACCGAGCCACAGAGCTGCCCCTGAACTGGGATATTATTTTTTTTGTGCTTGAATCCAGTGGTTATTGAAGTGGTGGACTGTGGCCCCCTGGGTGGGCGTCAAGGGGCAGAAAAGCAAGCAAAAAAAGAAAGAAAAAGGGAATTAAATTTTATTTTTTATTTTTATAACCATTTGTCCTTAACACCTACTGTAAATCGCTGTAACTGTCGGACTCTCTAGTTTTCCGATGGTACCTGAACGCACCTTGTGTAACAGCTACGGACTCGTCATTACGACATCGTAGAGCGGGCGAGTTAGGCCTGTTATCAAGCTGCTCTGCTCCTCAAGTTAGCATGTAGCTAGCTAGCGCTAAATTTACTTTTTTTACAAGAAATAGGCTGAAGGAGCAGAGTGTTTAGAACAGTTTATTATTATTATTATTATTCAGTGGGAATATACCATGATCAAAACATGTTCGTTAATAATTTTTCTTATGGTAAACAAATGTAAAAATGATTGAATAGTGAATAAAAGTTTAAAAAAAAATCTATTCAAAAAGTTGATGTTTCTTTACATATTTAGTAGCTTTGTCTGTTGGTTTGCGAAGGGGGGTCCCGACCAGAAGCTAATGCTGTTTGGGGGGCGGGGGGGTCTTGGCATGGAAATGTTTTGGGAACCCCTGCTCCAAGTGGTTATTAAATCTTTTTTTTAATACATTTTAATTTCACTTTACCATGTTGAGCTCTTTTTTACCGACTGACACTGTTCAAATGTACAGGGCAGCGTGTCTCCTCTGTGGTCGTCACTTGTCAGAAACACAGACTGAACTCTTTCTCCATCTGCCACTGGAGTCAGTATCACATCATAATACAGCCTTAAATCCAACAGGATGTTTCTCTACTACAGTGCACTACTGTACACACAAGTAGGAATAGAAACCAGACTTGAACCTACGTCAGTCGCCAGATGGATAAGGCGTCCTCTCCCCAAAGCAACTAGCCGTTTCTCGGCGTTATCAGGACTATTAATCTGTATATGTATCTTATTTGAGAAAAGACAATGGGTTCAGGCTGACTGTTGTCCTACTCCCTCTGTCTCTCTCTGTCTCTCTCTCTCTCTCTCCCTCTCCATTCTGTGTCTTCCTAAGATGCTGGCCAGTGATGGGAAATCTATATGGTGCGAGAGGCCAGTTTAGGTGGCTCCAACAGTGTGGGCTTGAGGAGTGAGCAGCCAGGGTAAACAGAGTGTATAACGCCTCCACTCTCCAAGTCATTTCAACTCAAGGGGATGTACGGGGAATGTGTTTTTCATCAACTATTTTCCCGACACCTGTGATTTAGGGAGAAGAGAGCAGGTTAAGGAAGGTTTTTTTTTTTACGGTGCGGGTGTTGTTTACCGAGGTCATGGAGGTTCTCATCTGCTTGTACCTGCGTTTTAAGGGCGTGTGTCAAAACCTGAGCCTCGCTGAACCTCGTGAACTATCCATTCTTTGCTTTCCTAACGGGGGCTGCCTTTTCTCAAAAAAGAAAAAAAAAATCCCAGTGTTTGTCTTTGTTTACAGTTTGAACAAATGTGGACAAAATTCCCCTTTTAGGTCTTTGTAGTCCAGGCTGTGGCTCTTCTGAGGCTGCAACTCATTTCTGTTTAAGATACGGTGTATCAGGCTTAGTGGGCTGCAATTAATTCACTGCCTCCAGGGCCTCTCTGGCTTTGTGCGAGGGGTCAGTCTGGGTCAGGCCAGATTTTTTTTTTCTAAGAGCAAGCAGCAGTAGGTTTGTGTTGGATCAGATGAGACTGGGCTAATTCTCTTCAGCAGCTGGTCCTTTTCACTCACTGTTTACCCTCAAATGCAAAATCTGCTGCTTTGCCCCGTCGGCCTATAAAGAAATCTCTTTACACTCCAACTAACCAAATTTAACAATCCTCTTAATTAAAAGCAGAACTGAGTTGTCCGTTTTTTTTGTGTATGTGTGTATTGATTTTGTTGGGGGGTGTTTGGTTTTGAACTAAGCAGCAGAAGCTCTGGATTGGCCTGGCTTGAATCTAAATTGAGTTGTGTCATGTTTCTTCCAGCCAAGCCACCTCTTTGGTTTCAAAGCCCCGTCATTATCTCTGGTGTTTCTTGTCTTGCCTCGCTCTCTCTGGCAGATTTAGCAGAATGTGAGCAGCTCCTGTGGTCATCTGGTTAGTTGTGTGGTGGGTCAGCCGGTTCTTTGTGCTTTCTGTGGCCACCACCTCTGCATCTGGGAGTTGTTTGCTGAATGCTGTGTCATCAGAGCTTTGCTGCCTTGCCTCAGAGCAAGCTAAGTCTAAACACTGCACTTTGTGGCTGAAAGACCATCTGTCATGGGGAGGGAATCCGGCTTCTCCTCCAAAAAGCATAAACAGGGGCAGGCTGTTAAGCCGTGTCGCAGCTCACTGTCATGGAAATGCCCCCATCTGAGGGAGACTTAGGGCCTAATCCTGCACCCTCCCATCTTTGCAGCTGCCTTCCAGGCCCTGCATGGTTGCCTGTGCATACTCACTGCCTGTTTAGCAGAGAGAAGGGCCTTATGAATAACATTTAATCAGATATGGCTGGTCGGCTGGTTAGATGGTGCTTTACAGCATGTGTTTGTATGCTAAGCCTGTTATCACACATACCCTGGCCTGACTCAGTGGGTTTATCCACATATAGATAACTAATGTATATAAATATAAACACAGAGATTTATCTGCAGGCAGGAACACATTTGTAACTATTACATATTCAGCTGCCACTCCAGGTGCCAACACATAAATATGATGCATGTTTGGAATCACTCAGCAACATTTTTATTTATTTATGTATTTTGCGGCCAAGTGAATCGTTGCTTCTAGCCACTGAAAAATATATTTGAACTTTCGTGGAACTGAACAACGACAGCAACATTTACTGATGCATCGGTCAAAAGTGCCCCATCAGTGCTGAAAGCCAATCAGAAGGCAGGACGTCAGAGCAGAGATCTAATCGTAGCCGATGTTTGTAGTTTATGGACCACAATAATAAGGTTTCAAATGGTAAAGTAAAAGTAACGTTGACAGGTTGGTGGTTGCATTAAACATGCTTCAAAATCAGGATTCAATAATTTAATGTCATTTTTTGTGTTACACCCATTACAGAAAAGTATCATCTGCATAGAGTGAAAATACGTCCAGTAGTGATAGAGCAAAGTGGGGTTAAATTATCCAAATCAATTAAAATGTTAAAAAAATGAGAAACTTTCTGTTACTAATCAATAATAAAACAGAAATTAAATTATCCAAATCAATTAAAATGTTTTTAAAAAAGTGACATAAACTTTCTGTTACTAATCAATTACAAAACAGAAGTGTGCAACATTTTTGTTTGTAATGGCTAAACAAGGAAGTGAATGAAGTTAGTGTAAGGTCAGCAGCTCTGAAGCCTTTTTTAGCTAATGGATAAGAACTGTCTCTGAACATGTTGGTTCCGGGGCCGGATGTTTCTGCCGGAACGCCTCGAGGCTGTGACTGGAGTCTTTGGTGTGAGCAGTAACAGAGAGGAGTCGGCGATACTGCCCTCTATATAGTATATCCTCTATATATCAGGGCAGAGATAATCCACAGCTGTGGGATAGCAGGTCTGGAGTGTTTATGATAAATCATCGTCTTTCTTCCTCGACCCAATTCACCCTTTTACAATCACACAACAAGGCTTGACTGAGCCTCGGAGCAGCCAGTGAAGAGCAGCGGCAGGGAGAGGGTCTGAGAGCACAGACCGTCCTAACATTTCATACATGATTGCAGAGATTTATGTGAGGTAATTATTGGAGTTATGTCTGCCAACCCAAGAAAGATCAATTCTTTCAATCAATTCCACTTTTAAGAGGATAGACCAGATTACCAGGGCTGAGGGCCAATGTGGACAAGGGGCCTGTAATGCTTTTAATAAGTCACTAAAATGGCTTTTGGAGCCTCTCCTTGTTGCCAATTGAAGATTTTTTTGTTGTTTGGTTTTTCAAGGGATCAACATCGTAGCTTTTCATTTTCCCTCTGTTTTTCTTTTTACTGTATTTTTCCCTCCTGGCCTCTTATGTTAATAATGAATTATTTACAGGCAGTGGATTATTGAAAAATGTAAAGGGTAATATTTATCTTTAGCAGCTCTATTGGCACATTTGCAAACAATCAATGATTTCTTTTACAACTCATTTCAAATCGATGGCTGTGCAGATGCAATTTTCCATTGTTCTGGTAAAGGACAGGTAATGGACTGGTGAATGCCATGAAACAGGACCGTGAAGCCGCCGTCCACTTATCTTCGTTGAAGTAATACGTTTCAACCTTTTTCATTAAATAACCCGAATCACTGCGACAAGTTGCCTCTGTTAATGTTGGCTGGTTGAAAAGTCAAAGTGCAGGGGTGACTCGGAACAACGCACATCCATCTGAGAACGACACGAAACACATTTTCGTAAATGTAATTGTTAGGAGCTGCGTGGATTTACATGGCTGACAGGAGTGCGTCAGTGAGTTTGAAATGGTGGGGGGGCAGTGGGGGGGGTGGTCACCACATATCCCATGTTTTGAGACTTGCATCATATGGGTTAAAAGTCATGACAGCAGAGATGGGATCGCTGCTCCGTTCCCAGACGCTGCTTATTTAGACATACCAGCAGTCTGGAAAGTCAACAGTGGGGAAGGACGGCGACTCGCACGAGCAGCAGAGAAACCTGAGACCAACCTGTCATCTTAAGATGGGTCTCCTGGCCTCGGATCAGTTCTGCGTTTGACCCCACCGGGAGTCAAACCGCACGAGATTGGAACTGATCGCTGATCCGGGTTCCGCAGCTGCGCTCTGACCAATATGGTAAACACAAACCATGACCATGGTTAGCCCGGTCCGGTGTTAGCGGCGCTCACTGGGGAAGAAGGTCAGCGAGGCCCTGTCAACAGTGGAAGCTACAATTC
The DNA here is from genome assembly GCF_000523025.1 of Cynoglossus semilaevis. Taxonomy (NCBI): domain Eukaryota; kingdom Metazoa; phylum Chordata; class Actinopteri; order Pleuronectiformes; family Cynoglossidae; genus Cynoglossus; species Cynoglossus semilaevis. Next base: position 8,503,746 of record NC_024307.1, on the reverse strand, counting down.
ACCTCAGGCCTTGTGTTAGTAACAAAAGAAGGAAAGAAAACACAACTGAAAGGGTGACACTCCCCACTCACCCCCAGAAGATAATCCATCATGATTCTACACCCCGTGTTAGACTCCGCCCAGTGCTATAGTTATTTTAAAGATTATGTTTAAAGAATAAAACTTTAATGTCCCTGTACACACAGTTTTTATGATTAAATCATAGCAAAATACCGACTTCCTGTCTGGTGCCCGGCTGACCTGAGCATCTATTCATGGATTTGAAAACTCCAGGGTTAGGAAGAAAAAAAAAACTTCTAAAATAACAAAGCAGCATCTCTTCATATCCTCCATTTAAGTCCACATTTTTCAAGCAGCGTTCCCAGCCGAGAATTCTGGGAGATGACTTTTGCACGAGGTCACAACCTACTTCTCTGCTTCAACTTAGACTGTTATTGTTTCTGAATGGAGTTTCAGTTGTGGAAAAGCTTTGATATTTTAACAGGTTTTAATTGAAGTTTAGTTAAAGGTTTCGTTTTTATCCCCGCAGTAATTTTAAAAGAGTGTTCATAAAATATAACGCAGCTCAAAATATGTGACCAAATTATGGTGAAACTGGTCAAACTTATGGTAGCGCTACACTGTTGAAAGAATGACATCTGTCTTAGAACTTTTTGACTTACTTGAGAATCTATCAATCCATCCGTTACCGGGTCACGGGGGCAGCAGTCTCCACCCAAATCACACTGCATACACTGCACCGTACCAACCCCCCTGAACCTTCCTGTGGGTGGTGAGTCCACTGGAAGGTACCAACCGCCCTAACCTGGATTGGATCTTGCCCAGGAGGTGAATCCTGGGGTTCCACACCAATGACAGAGACACAGCCTCTGGGCCAAAGCTCCACCCTTGAAAATCTAATACCTCTGAAAGTAATTTATACACATTTTTTTTCTCAGCCTTAGTTTATTTTTACTTTTTGGAGAAACTCTTGTCGTGGAGTGACCAAACACTTTTTTGGTGATACCAAAAGAAAGAAAACATCTGCCGTACAGAAGTTTGGCAAAGTCTGAAAATATTATACATGAAATATTATGGGTTAGTTACACAAATATGTATCTATATGGATGTTACTAAATCAGCCATGGCCAAACTAAGGCCCGGGGGCCGGATGCAGCCCATTGAGCTTTTTAATCAGGCCGGCGGAACCTTTCCAAATTATATAATTTATTTATATTATCATTATACTTCTGCCTTTTCCCTGCAATACCCATGTTTCTCCAATAGATGACCTAGCAAATGATAGACCCATGTTTCTCCAATAGATGGCGTAGCAAATGATAGAAGCATTTTAGCCTTGATGCATGACTTTTTCATGTCATTAATCTTAGTTCACACGAACGCTCCATCTATCTGCCCCAGACCCGGCCCCTCTGTTCAATTTTAGGGGAATTGAGGCCAGTGAGTCAAAAAGTTGCCCACGCTTGGTCTAAATGGTTTAGGTCACTGTTACAGATATAGGTTTTTCTACATTACTGTGGCATGGTCTCCTGATATTTTTTGGTTTTCCACGAATTGTTGTTGTTGTTGAGAAACTCCAGCCAAAACCGTGGCCATTGTTTGTGCCACAATTGTCTTTTTCAGTTCACTAACCCAGCATCACACAGCAAGTGGAGCCCACTGCATGTTTACGACCCACTTTCACTGGGATTCACAACATTTAATGACTGTATAAGATCTGGGAGAGAATGTAAATCCGCCAGGGGAGGTGTTCACTGATGCAACATCTCGTTGCAATAAATATCATAAACGCAGCGTAAACTTCAGTCGCTAAAACTGATATACGTCGACCGGCGTCCCCTCCTCATGTCTCGGTGAATTTGGACGCAGCTTTAGTTTACGGCAGTAATACGGTCCATGTGTGAGCCCGCAGCCTTTAGCTATTAACTGTTAAGTCTGGTATTAGCATCTAAACTCATTAATGCCGCTTTGGACGAAGAAAAGAGCAATAATCTTGTGTGGAAACGTTCTGTGAAACGCCAAACGAGCATTTCATTCATCTCACAACAGCATCGAGCGCCTGTGGGGCTTCAGTGTACAAGCGTACAATTAAGTGGATTTAGTGCCTGGCCCAAATGCTGCTGAGAGCACTTCCTTTAGCAGCCGTTCCACTTTCAGACATGTTAATCACAGCTCCTGATGACTCTGCCATACATTTGGTATAGAACTTCTGTCTGGTTACTGGTCGGCGTGGCCGTAAAACACCTCTAAAGTTCGAGCCATCATGGAACTCACTGCCAACGTGGAACCACCGTCTTCGCTCTCCTGCCCCACATGAAGGGAAACTATTTTTAGGGCATATTTTTTTGTTGGTAAAGATTGGTCGTGTGTGAGTGAAGGCAGCCGAGGAGGTGCTAATAATTTTATTTTTTTTTTCTCCCTTCTGTGCATTTGATTTTCCTCTTATTTTTACCCCCTCTCTGCCACTCTACAGTTGCCGGCTCGTACCCCAGAGACATCTGCAGAAAGGTTTGCATTAGCATGTGAAAGGGTTCACGCAGACAATGCTATGCATTATGTATTCACAGCATTTGTATGAAATGCAGCCGCTGTCATTCTCGGTAGCCCTGTAATCTACTGGCAATATATTTCAGGCGGAGCGAGGAGAACAATATAAAGATGACACGCGGCGTAGACGACTGCTACTACGGCACCTACCATGTTGTTTGCTGCAACATCCCGTCCCGGGAAACATCAAATGAGAGACACAGTCAGATCAGATAGAAATAGCTGAGCCGACTGTCTGCGTCCAGGACACACTACTTAGTGATCTTTGGAAATGAGGATTTTATTTTTTTTACCTTTTTGCACCCGGAGGCTACTTACAAAGGCAGACAGGAAAACCGATCTGTGAGATGTGTCGTAAAGATGTCACTTCGCAAAACCAGCTTAATTTTTACCCCTAAGTACGCTGTGTGTGTGTGTGTGTCTCTCAGTGTGTGTGTATAGATAAAGATATTAAATCCTGTCCTCACGAGACAAACAATGTTTGTTGGAGAAGTTCCAAAAGTGTAAAACACATTTTATCTCCTAATGATTCCGCTGAATTAAATCCAAACGCCGCTCTCTCCGAGATATTAGCAAATATCGGACCCATCTGCGAAACACAAAGTTGGACGCGGTTTGTAAATTTATGGTGGACGTTGTCGTTCTGTGAGGATATTTATTGTTTGGGTATAGCTTAGAAGTTGGCGTAGGTGTAGCATCTGACATCGTTATTCATAACGTATGTAATAATAAACTGCTAATGCACTCGGCAGGCGCTCTTGTGAAGTTTTCACCTCGTCACTTGTGTAGTTTATTGACCAAAGGAAACGAAGCGATCTGAGAAGAGCTCTGCTGTTGTTACTTATGACTGTGAAGAAGTAATTTTGCCAAATTATTTATTGGTAAAACAAAGTTAATTCAGTGGTTCATACATTTTTGGCGACCCCAGAGAGATTTTCTTTCTTCTAGGATTTGATTTTTTTGGTTTGTTTGTTTGTTGTTTTGTACTGAAAATACAGAGCAGCCAGATTAGATTTGATCAGTTACTTGACATTTCAGGTGACCCCATTTGAATTCCGGGCGACCACATGTGGTGTGACGACCCCAAGGTTGAAAAACCACTGAAGTTATTAGATCTACAGCACTGCAGAGGTCGATTTGACAAACCCAGGGTGAAATCCTGAGTAAAATATTTTTTTCATTCACAAGTTCTCACTGCTTTATCCCCTGGTCCCCCTGGTCACATGACCAGACTGAACCATAGTCATAAAATGTTTACTGCTGATATAAAGTAAGTATAAGGTTCTATCAAGAACAACTGTGTTAGGACTGAAATCCACAGCCTCAGATGTAGATTCACTCCTGCCATCAGACCCTGGAACATTGGTGAGACATTTGTATGTATGCGGTACACACCGATGTTAACTCGTACCCAAGTATAGTACTGATTCAGATGTAATACTTCAATTCAATATTTAGAGAGAATTCTAATGAAATAAGGCGTCTGCTACGAGCTGCATCCCTGTTTTTTAATATAATATATATTTATAAATATATTGAGGGGAGCAGCGTGAGGGAAATAGTACACAGCAGTACACAGAGGAACTAAATTGCAAAAAGCAGATGCTCTATTATTAGGAAGTATATGGCTGGCTTTACTGTTAGTGGTGTTAATGATATTCTTACAGAAGCAACAATATAGTTTATATATCTGTGTGTATGTGTATATATATACATATTATACATGATTTATATGTATGTATATATGTACAGTATATGCATGTGCATGTGTATGTATATATACATGGATATATAAACATATATATACATTTGTGTATGTACTGTATATATGTATATATATTTAAATATATATATTATACTTGTTTTTTCTATGTATATATGTACAGTATTTGCCCTGGTCACATGACCAGACTGAACCATAGTCATAAAATGTTTACTGCTGATATAAAGTAAGTATAAGGTTCTATCAAGAACAACTGTGTTAGGACTGAAATCCACAGCCTCAGATGTAGATTCACTCCTGCCATCAGACCCTGGAACATTGGTGAGACATTTGTATGTATGCGGTACACACCGATGTTAACTCGTACCCAAGTATAGTACTGATTCAGATGTAATACTTCAATTCAATATTTAGAGAGAATTCTAATGAAATAAGGCGTCTGCTACGAGCTGCATCCCTGTTTTTTAATATAATATATATTTATAAATATATTGAGGGGAGCAGCGTGAGGGAAATAGTACACAGCAGTACACAGAGGAACTAAATTGCAAAAAGCAGATGCTCTATTATTAGGAAGTATATGGCTGGCTTTACTGTTAGTGGTGTTAATGATATTCTTACAGAAGCAACAATATAGTTTATATATCTGTGTGTATGTGTATATATATACATATTATACATGATTTATATGTATGTATATATGTACAGTATATGCATGTGCATGTGTATGTATATATACATGGATATATAAACATATATATACATTTGTGTATGTACTGTATATATGTATATATATTTAAATATATATATTATACTTGTTTTTTCTATGTATATATGTACAGTATTTGCATATATGTGTGTATATACATGCATATACATATATATATTTACATATATATTTATATTTAATGTCTTGAGTTTTTTTTTTCTCCAGTATGACGACAGTAAAGAGCTCGTTGTCTCTCTCTCTCTGTCCATCTCTATTTCTATCCATCAGAACCACATTCTTATATCTTTGTCTTTCTGACTCCTCCAGAGTATCACATGCTTGTTTTCATGCAGCAAAAAGTCCCTGAGTGTGTCAGTGTACTCTGGCTGTCTGTCATCAGCCTATCACATGTCACAGTAAACTTAGCTTTCAAGGCAGTCGTGGCCCTGGGCTGCCACAGCTGCTGCCGTTTGAGCCCAGCAACGACGCTGTTTGGCCCAACAGACGGAGACAGGGTGGGCCGAGCAGTGAACAACACACAACCTCAAATTGCCGTCTCGTTTCGTGTCTTATCCTATTCCATGACGCACACACCGTCGGTGCGTTAAGGACTGCAAACAGATCTGTCGGCCCCGTGCTTGCACTTCTTTCATTGTTTCTCTCTTTCTTTGCCTTTTCAGTTTGACCCATTTTCTTCTATGCAGCAGTGATGGACGGTTTGTGCCCTTAGATTTTAGTGTCACAGCTAAATGTGTGTTTGCATGGCTATTAGTGAGGCCCACTGAGGGATATGTTGCACACTCTCCTGACCTCCAGACAGTCAGTGACGGAGCATTCTCTCTCTCTCTCTCTTTCTCTCTCTCTCTCTCTCCCTTTTTGTTATGCTGTTTCAGTGTTCCAAACTAACTGCCGTCTTATCAACAACTCTTTTTTTGTGTTTACCACAGGCAAAATATCACAACATTCTTTTAGTTGATATACAATCATTATAAGCCTGATCTTTGCGATTAAAAAAAAAACAAAAAAAACAAAAAACAAAACAGTGACACAGTTTGTCAAGTGCCCAGTTGGAAGTGCGTGTGTTTTGCTGCGATTGCTCACTGGGCTGAACGTACATCCAAGACACATGGCATGCAGATCTAACGTGTCACCCGGGAACCCCTTCCACACCCTCATTACCAGAGAGCTGCTTAATGACAACGTCAATACTGATCACAACGCAGCGAAGCACCGGAGGACGTGTGGTTAGTGGGGCAAGCCGGGGAGGCTGCCCAATGATTTTCTTTTTTTTTTTTTCTTTTCTTTTTTTTTTTAACCTTTCTCATCCGTCATTCATTCCATTTTGCATCCTACGGAAAAAAGCGCCAAGTCAGCAACATTTGGTCCTCACCTTCTCGTACTTCCATCTTCCGTACGTTTATTTCCATTTGTCTTCATTTTCCCTTTCCCTCCCCGTCAGCCTTATTTCACAATCTTTACAGACTCACATGGCTCAGCGTGCGTAGCCTGGCGTCTGTGCAATCTCCAGTCAACAGATAATTGCAGAGTCGTGTGAAGTAGACCTGTTATACATAGGCAGAGAGAAGTGTTCAATAAATGATCTGTTAGTGGGAAAGCTAACAGCATAAACTGATTACATTATCGCTCATGTGGCCGCTGCAGGAACCTGGACTCTTCTCCTCGCCTCACATAAGTCCACAAATGTGCTTCCACCTGCAACAAAGATAATGCACCTGTGTGTTGATCAACAACTATTGATTATCTCTCCCTCCTAATTGGGCCCAAGTTAATTACTAGCAATTAAAATCATGAATGATACATTAGCACGGATGGAGCAGGACACAGACTCTAGATGAGAAACATGGGTGTGTTCCAGTCACACGTGCTGAACCCAAAGATACAGACTCGAAATGACTACATTTAAATGACTAGGACTCAGTGCTGCAGACTTAGTTCCTTAGTCTAACTCCCAATTTAGTCAATGGAACTATTTTAACTAGTTGCGTTTATCATTTTTATAACATTTCAGTTTAAACTATGTGCTTCCATAGCGTAGCAGTTACCACGCCTGCATTACACATTTACCTAACATGAAAAAAAGGTCATGGGTTTGAGCCCCTGAGGAACCACATACTCAATGATGCCTCCTGTGGCAGACTGTGTGAATTTCCCCATTGTGGGATAAATAAGGGACCCAATTTATTTATTTGTTTTTAATGTCAAATTCATATTATTTAGTCATTATTATTTGTATGTTATCCTTTAATCAACTTCATTTAGCTTGACATTAGCTTATTAGCTAATTCTATCTATTAAGTTTTCATCATAGAAGCGAAAACTTTGGCCAAAATTGTAAGTCCCAGGACACAAAATCACTTCCTGCTACATCTTTGTGAAGTGAAGAGACAGTGAACGAAAAAAAAAGAAGACATCAGATCAACTTTATTTTATTCTTGGGAAAACCTGGATTTACCTGAAGATATGTGGTGCCTGGAATCTTCTCCTTCCAAAAGCCTCGTTTCTGGGCTGATAAGCTCTGCCGCCTCCCCAAGCCCAGGTCGCATTCCTTTTGATCAGGCCTGAAGTTCAGCAGAGCGTGGCGTTCACCTTTTAGCCCCGCTATCCTTAAGCTGGCCGGTGGCCGCCTGTGCTCCCATACTGCAACAACAAGAGGAAATGAAGGAAGTTTCGTCCACTGGCACCTTATCTGGTCAGGGTCAGTGCAGTGATCCCCGCAAATTAGCCCCGGACCTGGCTGAGTGTGCGTGTCTGCTTCCCTGCTGCTGCCTCACGGCCTCGGATGGTTGAGAAAACGGTCAGGATTGTGTGGTCAAACATCAAAGCCATCTGATGAAGAATGGAGATGGTTTTTTTTTCTTTTTTCCTCTTGTTGCAGCATGTGTTTGTAGTTGTTTCAATAATTACAACTTTTTTTAGCGCAGGATTGAAGTGAACAACTTAAGTTCATGAACCTAATGATCTGTGGATGCTTTGGTACTTTTTTCATGCCTTTAGAGACTCAAAAATGCATCATCTAAAACTGGGGTCCTCAACCTGTGGGTCGGGGACCAGAACTGTGTCGAGGAATATTTAGTGCTGACGGATGCACAGAGCGAATTTGTTTTTCTTTTTACGTTGGTCTGTATGGTACTTTATGTTGCTAATGATAATTTACTTCCACTGGCTTTTGTATTCAGCACTTTAACAGTTTTTTTTTCATGCACACGTGAATCCTCAAACTAATTTCATCAAAGAAAAGTATCGAACAAACGATTCTGGAAAAGTAACTTTAGAAAATTCCAAGAATCCTGCAGTTGCTAAGGCCTTTGAGGACTAAAAAATTCATTATCTATAATTGCGGTTCCCAAACAGCAGATCAGGGACCAGAAGTCATTTAGTGTTAAAAATAATAAAAAGCTTCTTTTTTATTTATTTTTTTCTTATTTACATTGGTCTGCATGGTATTTTGACGCATGCAACATTTTTTTTTAGTAAAAATTAATATAAAACAAATTATTAAAAAAAAGCGATAATTGATTATATATGATGACTCTATAGTACTTTGTCATGCAAGTGACCTCCCCTTACACACACCCACACACAGACACACATTCTGCTGCTAGAACTGGTCTGTGGTCAAAGCCACGATACGTTTGGAAAACCGTCCAATGTCGGACGTTTCTAAAATCACATCGTGTGTCATGTCGTCCAACAGGCAGCGATGAAGTCGAACGTTCTGCGTTTAAAATATTTACTAGCGCAGCTTCAGACCACGGAAATTCAATACGAGCTGTGACAATACGAATGCCTTTAAACGTGTCTAAAGGTTCAAAAAGCTTCCTCTGGCGGAGCTCATGAATCTACATTCCACAGCTTCTAAATGACAGCGGCCCTGCTTGGGAAATTGGATTCATTACTCTGGCCACTGATAGAACGATTACCACATGACTGATACTTGTCCCCTGCTCTTCCAGTGCTTTTCTCTTTGATGCACAACATTTCTCTTTGTTCTCTGTCTGTTACTCCGCCGCCATAATGTGAATTTGTCCCAGAACTTAAGTGATAAATATATATGGATTCTGCCTCTTTGTGTTTC
>NC_024307.1:8490414-8494644 GCF_000523025.1 Cynoglossus semilaevis | reverse complement strand
CCCGCTCTCTAAACAGAGTTGTGTAGAAAGTGGGCGCAGTAATCTCTCATTTTACACGGCCATTCCGAGATAATTAAAGATTCGTGCAAAGCGACGTGGCAACTTTGACAGATCAGTTGTGGCGGCGGCAGCAGCAGCACGGCCTTTGGATCTTTTGCTGCTGGATTTCCATGCCTTTAAAGAAGTGCAACTCTGACCCCGGCAAACTAGGGCCGAGTTGGGGATGATTGATGTGCCTGGGTTGAAAATCCATCCCATAATTTCACCTTTTCACCTTGGAGATGCTTCCTCTTAAGACCCATATTAAAGCTTAATTCTTCCAACGAGGAGCAGGCTGTGTTCTGAAGAGAAGAACACATGTCTGTGAGGCCTGTTCCTCCTTATCTAGCAGCTTCAGCCCCAGCCAAAGATAGATGTCTGCCATGCAGGAGTGTTTATTTTCCTTGCCGATTAGCTTCGATTAAAAGCAGACCGTGTTGTCTCTCTCCTCCTATTTGTGCCTTTTGTGTCTCCACTTGTGTGTGTGTGTGAGTGTAAGGAGTCCTCCAGTCCTCCCTGTGTGGGTGTGTGGGTGTTGATGTGAGAGTCTCCGTTATTTCATCTCCACTAGGCTGCACATAATAATTAAGCCATGGGGGGCTGGGAGAAGGAAGGTGGGTTACAGCTTACAACTTTGAGTAATTCTCTAACCCCCCCCCCCCACCCGCCCCCCCAGCTCTTCTCCCAACTCTACACTGTCTCCTTACAACCTACCTTAAAAACTCTCCTCCCCCCCCTCCCCTGCAATCCTACCTCAGGCTGTGGGAATTTTCTTTAGTCACACTTGGCTTACCAGGTAAACAAGCCCTGAATGGGGAGATGCGAGGCAGAGTCCATGGGAGCAAATAAAACGGGAGGATGTAAATGGATTTATCACAGAGCTGCCATCAACCGCCTGCGAACCTCCGGAGCGAGGTGGCACTCTGCTAACTTGGCTTGTCTTTTTTACGACTCAATCGCAGACCTTTGGAACTCCAGGTGCAGGGAGAACCCAGAGCAGCAGTGTGGGACTTTCTTTAAATTTATTTTCTCTTTGCTCCTGTCTGCGAAGGAACCCCCCCTCCTCTCTCTCTCTCCCTCTCTCCCTCTCTCTCTCTCCATCACTCTCAATCTCTTTCCTGCCGAAACAGCAGTCGCAATTCTCACAGGCAGCTGTGTCAACTCTGTCTTCAGTCCGACTGTGAATGATAACACTGCACTCGCCTTAAGCTCTCCGACTCAATCAGACACACATAACCTGCTCTTCTCCTCTCCAAATTATCTCCCACTAATCCACATCACAAACCTTAAAAAAGCAGGTCAAGTCAAAAGAGTCTTCAGCTGTAAGAAAAGAGAGGCTCCAGTCAGTGCTGCTGTACGTGAACATGGAACCAAAGGGAGAACTCTGGGCAAAGTTGATGTTGAAAACTAGTTTTTGTTGAGTGATCTCACGTGGATGAGTTGTCCTGCTGTGAAACCATAAGAACCAATAGCTTGAGATTTTGTCGTTGTTAAATTCGCTCAAAATATTATTACTAGTACAATGTAACATAAATCATTTTTAACAAGACGACTGCATGTGTCTTACTTTGCAGCTCAAGTTAAAAAACAAAACAAAACAATCATACGTCACTGTTTCTATGTTGCACTTATCATCACAAACTGAGCAAATAATCTAACAAACGGACCTAAGACCTAAGGTTCTTGAACTTTTGAGCTCATTCATTTATCTAAGAAAATACTATGTCCTATTTCCAAAATGACTCCCTCAATCTGTGGGTAGAAACAGCAGACCTACAACCAGACCCCCATAAACAGACTCTTCTGGGCTTTTTCTTTTTTCTCATTTTCTTTTTTTCTTTTTTTTTTTTAACAAAAAAAGCCTGCCAAAAACAACTCCCAGGGTTCCCATGCAGCTCAGGGGGAAATATGGATTCAACAGGAATACAGTGTCAGAGTCAGGAAGGAAAGGGGAAAAAAGAGAAGAGATGGAGAACCAAATTTACGTCCCCCTGTTGACAGCATCCAGGTGTGTGCAAAAGCAGAAAATCTATTCCAATCGATCCGGAAGAGCTGGTCTGAGGCAGAGAGATTGGGTTGTACACTACTCCCGCTCCTCCGGGGAGCCTTGATCACGGTTATAGCCCCCTGTGTTAATTAAGGTGCTTTGACATTTCAGCATTAGCCCGGTCTCTCATCTTGGCACGAGGGCAAATCTTTCCAGGCTCCAGAGAGCCCAGGGAAGAAAGAGTGCTGAGGTACCATTGTTAGGAAGAAGACGGGGTGAGGGCTGCAGGGCCACGGTGGTGCACTACCCACCGGGAGTGTTCCATCCACCTGTCTCTGACTGATCCTTTCTGTGTGTGTGTGTGTGTGTGTGTGTGTGTGTGTGTGTCTGTCTGCAGTATGCTCGGATGGAAACTGCCACTAATCGATTGATGGTACGAGGCAGCATTATCCGTCCTAATCCCAGGTTGTCATTAACACCCCCAGTGTCATTTGTTATGTATTGATCTATTGGTCCATTGATTAGATGGTATACAAATGATAACAATCACATTGAAAAGTACAGAATGAAAGTCAAGGAGAGCGACAGAAATTAATGAGGTTTGACTTTTCCTACCTTCAGACTTTTTTTTTGTTTTCTTTTTGCTTATTCGAAAAGGGATACACTCTGTACTGCAGTGTGTTCTGCAAAGCCTTGGAAATTTAACACTCTTAGTATCAGGTCATTGGAATGGCTGCTGCACATTATACATGGGGCTAAATGCAGTAATGTATGTGCTGTCATACACTGATGTTAGTGACCTGCAGTATATGCAGCAGGCGGTTGAAGCTGCCAGGATATCTAATGGTTATGAGTATCTTAACAACACTGTACCACAGCCTTTTGGTTTCATCAACATTACTTTATGAAAGTCAAGATTCCCAATGGAATATTTCAGAAAAGTACTCAGAAGAACTGGTTGGAGTATTTGCCCTCTGCTATTGTTTAGTGGTTCAAAGGTTGCTCATATCAATAGACTCCAATGAAAAGTTTTGATGTGAAATCGTCAGAGGTGTACAGCACAATGATCTTTGACTTATTCCACTAGGAGTATTCCTGGTGCCAGCTTATAGTGTTTCACAAGTACAAAGTCAAACAAATTAAAAAAACATGGCCGACAGTGTTGTTCTTGGACACATACTTAATAATTTATTAATAATGAATATTACTTTATGCATTCTTGCTAGAACACAGCCATTTAAACTTTATTTGCTAAGCTAACTCATTTTACAACATATATATTATATATTATGTATATATACATTTTTTTTTTTTTTACTTTGATCATGACATACCCAATGTACCAGTTTCCCAAACACACCAATACTGCTGTCATTTCCAGTGGGCTCTCACTAGGTTAAAACACAAAATATATTGTTTTTTGTTAATGAAAATGACCGGGTTCTTTGTTGTGTTTAGTCCACACTCCTGCTTTTAAGCCACATTCATGTTATCATAAAGAAACAGACCTCAGTTGTAGTCATATAAGTCTCTGTGCTAATGCTAACTAGCATCTCAGACACAGCTTTTTTTCAGTCTCTCTCTGGCTCTAATGGCTGGTTATTTACATTAACCTCTCTTTAAAACTCAATTATTATCTGCTAAAAAACTACAAATTGTGAATCAAATGTGTTTTTTATTAAATTCAGGTTTACCCTGTGTCCACTCTGTTCTAAACCACAGAAGTCCACTCCTGCGGGGAGTCAGTGTTTGTTATGTTAAAGCTGCAGCAACATGCTGTTGAGAGTGCCAGAAGCATTAAGGCTCACTGTTGGCAGGAAAGGAAAACAGACTCTGCTTCAGACGTAGCCAGAAGCTTTGGATCTGCCAGCTGTGTCTGTTTTACTTCTTTAAACAACAATTGATAATCAGATGGTAGGAGAATACGCTATAAAGCTAAATGTTGACGGATGTAAACAAACGACTGAAGCTTTAGTTTAGTATGAATATTTTAATTACTGAATTATATATATATATATATACTGTAGTATAGTATAGATGTTTGTTTTTCAAAACGTGGTTTAATGGACAACCTCTAGATATTCTACTGAGACAATGTCAGGAAAACCTTCCCTTTTTAGCCTAGCGACACCACAAGAGGTGACAAATAACACGCTTTATATTTTACGACATCTCCAAATGCGCCTAGGTGCACATGCATTTAT
>NC_024307.1:8486339-8490373 GCF_000523025.1 Cynoglossus semilaevis | reverse complement strand
GCTCACCAGTGTCCAGGAGGATGCTGTGGAAACCCGAAACCGCACTAAATAAATGGGATTTCTGCTGAGTTGCACGCAGACTCTAAGGTTATTTTTCTCTGCTGTTTTCATGAATGTAAATGGGCAGCAAGCTGTGCAGAGAGATTATGTGGCTTCAGTGTTACTCTGGTATGGTTGTTGATTTGTCAGACTGGAGTGTGGGTGTTTAGATGCAGAAGTCTGAAACACAACTATATCCATGGCAAGTAACATCCACTGATGGCAAAGTTGACTACCTTTTTAGAAAATAACATTAGAAACACACAAGAATGTGGAAAAGCAGGCACTATTTCTTTTTGCCCCCATGTGGGGCAGTGAGGTAATGCACCGGGACAAAACATACACTGGTTGTTCTCGAATTTGCTCTAGCACTTGTGCCCTCTTTACATGGCTACGACATGATACGATACGACTACAGCTGCGTCCAGTTACTCCAGAGTGTTTACACGGATTCAGCAAAAACTAATTCAGCGTTTAAGCTGAGCCACTTGAATACAACTCCCGTCCCTGTAGTACATATGCCTGGCCTGTATGTGGCGCTGTGGTAACCACATGGCCTGTATGTGGCGCTGTGTTAACCACACTCTAACATACTAACACCAGAAGAATTTGTTAGCGGAAATTCAGAAAACCGGAAAACAAGCCACAGAGAATGAAGCTAGCAAACAGTAAAAGGAGAAAAACGAAAAGGCAGAGACGGCTAACTTTAGCGCACCAAATTAGCTTCTCCAATACGATCAGACGGAGCATGGTTTCAGCCATTGTTGTTATTGTGTGGCATTGAACAGTGTTACTGGTGTAAACTGTGACAAAAAGACAGTTTTGTGTCACTCTGCCCCGTTCACACTGAGATGCAGTTGTCGGACTTTTCAAACCTCCACTCTCTGACGTTGTTCTCCAACCAAACACTCCGGGATCCAGAGTCGTATCGTCGCCATGTAAACATTAGGAGTCATCTCAGTTGAATGGCAGTTAGGAGAATCAGGAGCAGAATAAATGGGTTTGTTGAAGTAGAAGGAGTAATGTCGATGTTGACAATTTGTTGTTGTCTCTAATTACTTTCCCTCCATGGTAAACCCTCCATCTCATTTTACTAACTAATCAGTTGTAAAAAAAACTAATTAAGAACGCTTTTCAGAAGGTGTATTTAACACAGGCCAAATTGCATACGCACGTTTAATGAAGGCAGAAAGGTCAATTGAACACGGCACGTTGCCCCTACAGGTCTGAAGTGTTATGGCAGTCTTAGGAAACTACATTTTCCATCTGATTCCCAGTGTGTTGCCTCTCCAGGTGCATTTGCAGAATTTTGATCTTCTGACTTTCAAATCACTTGGGCTTGATTGCCTCTCCATGCTGAATGCGCACAATGTCCCTGCTTGATGGGAGGTCAGAGTGGCATGATGGCAGTCGCCATCCAAACTAAAGGCCCCTCCGTGGTTTACTTGTGGCCGACATTCATCACTGATGGAGTCCCGGCAAAAGGTCCGTTATACACTTTCTGAACGCCACTGTACCATGTCGTGCCAGCCTGGATAGACCAGACTTTCCATCAATCTACAAAATCTCCGAAAACAAGCCACTCTCCCCCTACAGAATGTCTAAAGCAGTTTGGATTAAATGAGCCCAGGAGTAAGTGGGGTTGAATAATTTATGGGGTAAGAAAACAGTCAGGGCCCTAATGAAGGTTCACACAGTAGGAGCCCTGATTTAGAATCGCCAACCATCGGCTCAGCACTCTCTCGCTCTCTCTCGCTCTGGATTCTAGAATTCAGAGCAAAACACAGTCTGGGATATATAGTCTACCAATCCACAGTATGGAGTCAGTTAAGTGTGTGAGTCACCGAACAGCAGATATATTTTTCTTCCATTCTTGCAAACCACACTAATCAGCGTCCTGCAGCTGGTCGTCAAAACACGGGAAAGGTAAAAGATAAGTGTGATGAGTGACTGAAATGTGGTCTAAAAAAACAACATTTACGTTTTGATCCAACAATTTAAACTCTTTTTTGCTTGCGTTCTAACTTTAATTACGTTTACGTTTCCACATCTAATGAAGCGTTGTATCCGAGGTTTAATTGACTGTAGCTCTGTTTGGCTTCAGTTTGAACAGACACATGGATTTTAAACATGTCTTTTCGCTCTGAACTTATTCACGTTCAGGGTTTATGTTAATGTTTACTTTACATAAATGTAATGTTATGTTACGTTTAAGGTGGAACAGGTTCAGAACCAGAGAGCTAGTACTGTGTTAGGCAGGTATTTCTTTTTCAATGGTAAATGGAGTCAAGTTATGAAGGCTAAGAACAAATGCTAAACGTAGCTTGTTTAGCATCCAAGGAGTAGGTTGGCATTTTTAGCAAAAGAAAATGCCACGCTACACCTTTTACAATTTCAGCAAGAAAGATGTTTAAGTGACAAGTTTGCTTTAACACAAGGGTTCCCAAAATGTTCCATGCCAAAATCTCACAACAGCATTAGCATCTGTGTTTCAACAAACTTTTGGCGGAGGACAACAAAACTAAAGAAATCAAATCTCTATTGTACATGTGTGTCAGTCTTTCTGAGGTGCGTTCAGGTACCATTGGAAACTTGCGAATCCAATGATTTCGTCAGTGCGTTCAGGTACCATTGGAAACTTGAATTGAATGATTTCGTCGATTTACATGTTGAACGGTTCAAGTCAAAATAGGTATAAAAGCAGATACCTAAAAAATTATTCAAAAAAATTTTGTCTTCTTCCCTCCAATTTTCTGAGACCCCTCTAAAGCCCCCTGGCAGCCACCCAGGGGATAACGACCCCCAAAATGGCTGCTGTAACACACACTGTATTTTCTCACTAGGACTAGTCATGAAAAAGAAAAACCCAAACGACTCTTAGGTACAACTGATGATGGATGTGTTCGCTGCTATCATGACATTTCTGATCAAATCAAAATACCTGCTGTACCTTTTCTTGTCTCTTCTTTTCTTTGGTATTTTATTCTCAACGTGGCTCATGGTGCCTTCATCTTTCCCTCGGTCCCTGAAGGGCTCCAGTGGCTGCGGACTCAGGCTAAATTTGCTGAAAGTCAGTTCTGAGTCTGTGATGTGGCTCAGGCTTTGAGGGATTACATAACTTGTGGAAACTGCCAGTCATGTGCCAGTAGGGTGGGTGGTTGCCCACATGTTGCAAACTACTTGGTGACAGTGAAGTTGTGCAAAAAAAACAAAAAACATGCAGTGTAAAGTTGGGTTAAATAAGTGGGAGCAGAGTTTAGTGTTTTTTTCCACAGAGTGAGTGAGGATGTGTGGAGTATACACACCATTACCCAGTGAACCTCAGTTCAGGACACGCATTTCTGAAAGTGGCTCTTGCTTTTCAGTACACTGCGCCATTCCCTTTTCTGCTGTTCGTGAGATGAAGACATTTTATTAACTTTGGATTCCTTTAACCCTCAGGCAAACTGAGCAGCAGTGCTGTGGACCGCTGGAACACGGCCGTCCCACTCGTTGCAAAACTCACATCTGCTTTTGCCACTGCAGTAGAGACATGGATGTCGGCCGGCCTGCGTCCCCGCTTGGCCCGAGCCGTTCACATGACTTCCCACAACTGGGGAAAGAGCAGAAACACCATTCCACTGGCCTGAGGTCTGAGCATGAGCTTTATGGGTTCACACAGGTGGAGGTCCTGGACTGCAGTCACGTTTGTGTGCACAGAGTATAAAATATTTACAGCAGTTTAGATAACCTGTCTTTGAAAGAAAAAAAAAGACGAAGGAAATAGAGGCTCGGAAAGATATTAAAAGGCAAGAGGACGGACACTGCACGTTGTCATTAGCCTGTTAGTTGGTTATAGTTTGGAGGTGGTGAGCTGAATGGGAGCAGTGCCCAGGTATATGGTCTGTTAAATTAGAGCAGAATGCTGACTGTCTATCTGTTCAATAATGTGGACGGAATGAGCAAAGTACCACTGTGCAGTGAAATTAAAGCCACATCAAAATTGCTTTGACATG
>NC_024307.1:8481474-8486318 GCF_000523025.1 Cynoglossus semilaevis | reverse complement strand
CATTTAGATTGCTGTCTTAATGACCGTCAGCCCTGTAAGTGTAGCGGCAGCATCCAATGAGGCTTCATTTGGAGCCCACCGCCATTCAGGGTGAATGAGGGGGAACAAGGGGCCCTAGACGAGGAGTGGAGTGCCGGTCTGGTTCTTCATCAGCTTCTCGTGGCTGTTGGGCTGGTAATTACACACATTATCAGTCATTAACGCAGTCTGCCAGAGTGCCTGAGACAGGCAGGGAGTTAGGCCCGGGTGCAGAGGGAGACTGCTGATGAGGGAGTTGAGGGGGTTGTGAGCACTGGGGTTGTGGACATGAAGACACATGTGCAGGCTGCACTCCGATCCGTGCCCAGCCGGTGATGGTGCAGATAGTGACATGCATAAAATTTGCAGGAAAACAAACCATAGCTGTGAAAAAAAAAAAACACAGCAGAAGGTGAAATAAATCTGTGGGACTTTTTGATTTTCACTTTTCTCGTTATTAGAATTTATGTTTTATATAAATGTCATTTTTATTATAATTATTTTTTTCTCATAGTCTATCTTTGGATCGCGGTATTTTTGATAGTATTAAAGACAGAGTACTGCGTCTGAGTACTGCAGCCATTACCTCTTGCTTAGTAGTGCCACTGAAGCCAAAAGGACAAATCGAATTGACTTCAATAATACTAATAAAATAAATAAGTACTAATAAAAACAAGTTGGACTAAAACAACCAGTTAATGCAGTTAAGAGCCAACCTACCTCCTAATAATAAATAAAAGTTCCATCATTACATCTAAAAAAAAGTATAAACTGAATGAAAAACTGAAAAAACATTTGAAATTAATTCAATTTCAGTCCAGTTTAGTCTTGGTGGAAAAAAAGGGTTGTGACCTGGTGCAGAAAATATAACACAGAAGAATTTCTGATTAAAACCAGTAAAGTGTTGACATTAAAATGTAGAATATACAGAGAAGTAGATGTGATAGTTTTGTGAATCCACTTTTACTAATGAATTAGTGACGTTTTTAATGTCGTCCTTCTTGCTGGACAGCATGCTAACAGCTAGCATGTCAAATAAAAATGATGCTATTTTTCCAGTAATTATTTTTCTAGTAAAGTAAAAAATAAATTACTACTAAAATAGCCCCCTCCTCCCCCGTCCTTCGCCCATGCTTTTATATTGGGTGAGACAGATTCAGGTCCAATTCAAATAACACAGTCCAACTATAGCTGTGGACACACTTATTCTCTTTACCTTCCTTTCTTCTTCTTCATCTTTTTCTCTGACAATATCAGACTGTGTCACCCCCCTCACCCCCCGCCTCCCTCCTCCCCTCCATCCACACACACACACACACACATACACAGACACCTCCCCACCTCCCTGTCCTCCTCACTCTCTCTCTGTGTATGTCTTCTGGGATCGCCTGAGATGCAAATGACACAAGAAAGTGATAAAAGTTGCATGTTGGCACTAACATAATTAAATATTAAACACCTTCATTTTCCCCTCCTTTTTTCTCTGCCAGAAGAAGTGCTGCCCGTGGATATTGCTGTCACGTTACAGCACTGAGAAACAGAGGAAAGGGGGGATTTATGAGGGGACTAATTCACAAACCAAATTTTCATAATGACTTTTTACACATCTATTATAAAGTAGGAGAAAATGAAAAAAAAAAAGAAAATTACGTAAAAAAGCTTAAGCAACCTGTAGGAGTGGATAAAACAAGGCTGGTAGAAAAGAGACATGTTTTTTTTAAACCAACTTTTTTGTTGAGTGGTTTTTGAACATGGCTGGTAGAAAAGAGACATGTTTTTTTAAACCAACTTTTTTGTTTTCAATTACGGTGTATTATGAAAATAATACATTAATGTGAAATTGACATTTTGAGATTGATTAAATCTATAGAAACTTCCCTCCCCACTCTCCTCAGTTGTTGGTGGTTGTTACATCATCGTTACATACGTTATTCTAATGCAAAGTGTGACCCACTTTCTTCGGTGGGTATTGTTACTGGGCTTAGTCCCACCAAACCTATTTTCTTTTCAGTGTGTTAAAACGAGGATAAAAATCATTGTGAGTGTGAGTGAGTATGTGTGTCAGTGAGTGTGTGTGTGTGTCAGTCAGTGAGTGTGTCCCTCTCCCCTGCTCTTTCTTTTTGGAAACTCTCAGCGTATAGATGTGTCAGTGTGTGTTTGCGTCATCTGTGGGCTTGGATTTGATTCACGGTGCCTCAGCAAGTGTGTCTCATGACTCCGGCTCTCCATGTGGTACAGGCTTTTCTGCTGTGCTCATCCAGGCACAGCTAAAAAAAAAGGAGTTGAGGAGGAGGAGGAAGAGGAGAAGAGGGAGGAGGAAGAAGGGCCTTGTTGCTTTTAATTGAATTGTAAATGCGAGCCGAGGGGGAACGGGGTTTGCTCCTAGCTGGGACAGACAACAGATGGGAGGCAAGGCCTGCCCTGCAGGGCCAGAGGGGTGAGAGGGGAGATGGGTGGGCGGGTGGAGGGCAGATAGATGGATGGGTGGGGGATGGGGAAGGCAAGAAAAGTGCATGCAAATGACCTGGGTTTGTGGCCTGAGTGGACCCCGTGATTTCTCTTGTTGACCCACTGTCTGCCTCTGTTTCTGCCTCGCTGATACTTTTTACAACTTTAAAAGCAATAAGTTAAACTATACCGAGCTAAGCTAAGCTAGTCTTAGCTTAGCTGAGATATGATACAATACCATACATTACACCACGATATTATACAATACAATATGGTACACTACTATACGATACTATACGATACCATACACTAAAATTGGATAGGCTATCATACACTACAATGCAATACGATACAATATGGTACACTCCTACATGATACAATACACTGTTATACGGTACGATATGAAACACTACAATACAATATGATACACAACAACGCAATACGATACGGTACGATATGAAACACTACATTACGAAGCTATACGATACACTACGATACGATACGATATGATACCATACAATGCGATACATTACAATAAAATATGATAGGATATGATACACTACATTGTAATATGATATGATATACTACAATATGATACCATACACAAAAATTCGATAGGATAAGATCCACTACAGTGCAATATGATTCGATACATCGGATATAAGATTTAATATAAGATGAGCTAACCTTAGCTAAGCTTTGATAGAATAATATCTTTAGCAGTCCAACAACACCATAGTCCAACTCACTGACCTGACACAAACTCTCCTTTTCACCACTGCCAAATATACATAACGTCATTTAAACTCTGACTTTTCAGATGGTAAAAACAGACTGTATTTAAAGCAGTTTCCTGTGCACTTTTATAGGCAGTTAGAGATACGCTAACCTGATACTCAAAGTAAATCATACAAGCCTCAATAAATACAAATGGATAATAAAAAAAAACTCTTGCTGTGGACCAAAAATCCAGAGTCTTCTGGACAGTGATATCCACAGGAAGTGTTGTGTTTTTTTTCCTCCCGTCTGACTCTCTGTCTCCCCTTTCTCCTCAAACACAGGAAAACTGCCCCAGTCTGCCCTCCTCAGGTGAACAGGGTTTCTGTCACAGCATCAGGCAGAGTAGGTCAGAAAGTGAGTCTCTCTCTCTCTCGCTCTCTCTCTCACAGACACACACACGTTCACTAGGTCAATGCAGGCTTTAGCCCTGGACTAGATTAAGGGTATTTGGGTTGTTTGTGCATTTGTGACGATGATAACTCCTCACGGGATATCCTCTCATTTTATTGAACTGATCGACACCATAATTGGATTTGACAGCATATATATATGTTATATATATATATATATATATATATATATATATAGGCTAACAACACATCTGCTAATTAATTTTTCACATTTTCAGACATTTATATGTCAAACCTTCAAATGTCACTTATTATTTTAAAGACAGAAATCCTTTGATATTTTCTTTCTCTAAATATTATTTTTGCTAAAACCTTTAATAAATTTCATATAGAAGCCCAAATAAATCACACCTCTATTCTAACTGATTGGGTTTTTTTCGGAGAGCGACTGCACTACAGGATGACTGACTATTCACTGATTAAGTTGAGAAATGTAATAATGAGGCGCCTGCTGCTCCGGCAATAACATTCAGACGAACACACACCTCCAGCCCGCCGTACTTTCCTCCTCTCTTTCCTTGAATATTTTATTTTCTCTATCATTTGGGATATGATTTTGTATTTTTCCCCCTCTCTTTCATTTCTCGCAGACATTACTTATGATGGATACTTCTCATAACTGTCTCTGCAGGCGTGATGTCACCAAGCTGCCTGAGTTAATCTCTCTGCTCCCAGACAGCATATTCACAGCCTTGGGGCTCGTCCCCGCTCCTACATCTATCTGAAGCCAGCACATGCACTGTTGCTCTCCAATAACTCCACTCAATATTCCCCCCCCCCCCCCAACCCCCCCCCCCCCCCGCCCTCAACCCTTCTACACACACACACCTTTCAGAGTGTACTGCCGTTCACCGCCGCATTTTTATTCCATTATTAATCTGCGGACGCATCTGCCAAATAATTAACCTGGCTGAGTTATTTATTCCCCCGGTGCTAATACCCTACCTGTGTTTGGGAGGCAGAGGGGAGGACAATGCCATTGAAATGTCCTCTCGCAGGCGAAAGGAGACCACAGAGGGTGAGGGTAAGCGTGTGTGTGTGTGGGTGGGTTTGTAGACGCCAAGGAAAAGGTTTGGGGTCTCGCCTCGACCGTATGCAGGCGGCTACAGGCGACTGGAGTGGGAGTATTACAAATGCACCAGTAACCTTTCGGTTAATGAAAAAGAGGAGGTGCTAATAAAAGGGGAA
>NC_024307.1:8468146-8481387 GCF_000523025.1 Cynoglossus semilaevis | reverse complement strand
CACGGGCCTGCACCCAGTGCGACCAACACGTATGTGCAGGTACACACATGGAAAAAACACATATGTAATGAGAGCTCACATACTAATACACACTCATACCGGGTCGTCATCCCCATAAATAGACACACACACACACTTCTGTGCAGCCAAACCAGAGTCCTCACTGGGTGTGATTATATCCAGGAGAGAGGTAATGTGTTGCGCCTGAGGTAGGAGGTGGTAGATGGAGGAGACATGAGTGTTTTGGCCTTGAATTTCACCCAGGACTGCATCCCTGCGCCCATTTCACTCTCTTAGAGAGAGAGATAGGAAGAGAGAGAGAGAGACCAAGAGAGACAGAGAGAGAGAGAGCTGTACACTGTGGGAAGTATGAGGCCATGGTACAGTGAGTGTTTAGGGAGCACCTTGTTTCAACAAAATACTCTGCTGACTCTTCCAGACTGTAATGAATACCCAGAATGAGGATAGTCTCTCTCTCTCTCTCTCTCTGGCTCTCTCGCTCTCTGACATGTCAGCAGTAAGCCATTTGTGTCAGCAACCCAGGCCTGATGAGTGAAAGTTTGTGGATGGTGAAAATGTGTTTTTTTTCTCCTTAAATCCCAGACTGAGTGCTGAAGGTGAGATGATGAAAACTGCAGTTTCAATAGTAGGCCACTCATCTTGTCTATGAGCTACAGTAAATAATTACTCAGGCATCACAAACTTCCAAATGTCATTCGATTTAATACTTTGTTATTTACGTGTTCACAACACACGTTGGTTTTACTTCATCTCCTGCTGTGATGGCGAATTTAGCGACACATGTCATCGTAACCTAAATAGGCCGTGAGCAGTGAGCGGTGATAATGATGTGTCTAACCTCACTAAATACACAGCAGATGCTGCTATTTTTGTTTTTAGCTGCAGTGACAAAATGAAGTCAGCGGGTCATCTGGTGGGTCAGAACTAAACTGAATGACCCCCCGCTCTCCCCTCGTCTCCCCAAAAAAACCTTCTTTGTTTAAAAGTACTACACCAATTAAATAGTTGAATATAATGATGAGCCTTTGACTATTTGAAGTATATGTGTATAAGTGGAGGAACATACTTCAAAATAACTACTGTTTCTCCATTAACACCATTACCATGAGTAACACAAGTACATCCACATTAAGCCACAATATTCAACTTTATACTTTATGTTTCAAGCGACATCTAATGGTGAAGCTACGTGTAGCAATAACTATTTAAAAAATCCTGTCCTGCTCATCAACAACATCAACTCACTAACGTGTGAAAATCGTAAAGAAAAATTGATCGTTCAATCGTTTCCTATAAGGATGAGGCAGAAAGGGTTAATTAATAAACTGTCATATATTTCCAAAATTAGAGCACTTGGAAAAAGAAAAAAAAAAAGAGAGATTATCAGCAGTTTGATATGATTGGCTATGGTCCTTAATTTGGGCTAGTCTACAGTGGTATAAACGTAATAAATAATAAATAAAAAACGATAATCAAATCACTATTTCATGTTTATCCAAATATGATTTACCGGGATTCTCTTTGGACTGAGGAAGTAAAAAAAATTAGAATTTAAATGTATTTGCCTTCTTGTGTCATTTTTTGAATATCTGTGACCCCTCCCTGGAACCCGCCCCTCACATTGGGAACCACTGTAGTAGTGCAAATGTGGCAGACTTGAAAATTATTTTAATAATGTTTAAAGTAGAAATGGTTTAACAACATTGAATTTCTTTTGCCTTTTTGTTAACTTTGTTAGCAGTACAGTATTCAGTGTTGAGGTTTAATCCAGATGCTTGTGTGTCAGTGTGCGTTTGCGGTTTATAAGTGATACTGCCTCACAATGTGTGTGTGTGTGTGTGTGTTCATATTAAAAACTGCTTCATCAGCATCCTGAATCACCCTTCAAACTTGAACCACCAGTCTGACACTGCTGATGAATAACAGCTCATTCCACTCTGGTCCCATACTATAGCGATGACCCTCACTCGCAAATGAGCACGAACTGCCGTTTGAGTGAACTGTTGATACCGACCCGGGGGTCGGCACAGCCTATCATGTGACACTCTGAAAAACACACACTGGTGTGTTTTCATACTCGGCCAAGTCCAGACAAGAGGTGGAGAAATAGCCGGCGAATACGGGCCAGCTGTTGGAGCCCGTCGACCTTGGGTGTCAGCCTAAGTGTAATTATTTTTCACGCATGCCATGTTGACCAGATAGAGAGGGCTTGTGTTCTATTTATCAGGCCTCCCGCATGAGGTGAGGGTGGAAAGTGCGTGCACATTTGCACACGTGTCGGCAGTGACCTGTTTCCTCCAGGTTGATGTGGCCAGATTAAAAAAAACAAAAACAACTCACAGTCACTGAAAAAAACTACAGGCACATTCATTTCAGTACAAATCTGATCTGGGTTTGAACAGAGCTGACAGTGATTAATTGTAATCTTCAGCGCGGGGAATAACTCCCATAATTCACATCAGCAGCAGTTGGTTAGCAGCTCGCCAAGTTGAGCTTCTCCTGCATTCATCGGCTTCTCCTCCTTGATCAGCAGGCTGTTGAGTCTGTGCTCTGTGTAGAGTTCCCACATTCAATAAAATATGTTCGGGTGACATGGTGGAAGGGCGGTTAGAGTGCTTGCCTTACAGCAAGAAGGTCGTGGGTAGTATGGTTTGATTTCCAGGGTTTCTAGAACGCAGTGGTAACATCATAATCTAGGACAGGGGCGTCAAACTCATTTTAACTGGGAGCCACATTTGAAATACAGTTCCTCTTGAAGAGCTGGTTGTGACTGAAGGACTGCACAGATGTAACTACTCCATGAAAACAATCATGTCAATTTATCAGGTTAAGAAACTCAGTAGCATGGACTTTATTATAAGGCCATTAAATGCTTTTTCAAGCTCCCGCAGGCCACACAAAATGACTTAACTGGCCACTTTTGGCCCACGGGCCTTGATTTGACACATGTCATCTAGGACATTAAAACATCAGAAGAGTCTGACCTATGCTTGGAAGCCATGAAAAAGGGCAAAAAGTTCCCAAAAAAAAAAAAAAACAACACAAAGGAAAGACAGTGAATGTGGCACAACTGGCAAACGTATAAATATAAATATTGATACATCCGCTCTGCTCGCCAACTAGCTCCCGTGTAAAATGTGTTTTTGTCGGAGTGATGGAACCAGACTCTCTTAATAAACGTATGGGAGATGACGACCTAACCACGAAACACTGTAGGTCGAGGACGTCGTACACTGAGGACACCCAGTAATTACCAATGGTATCTTGTTTTTATATGTGGCCTAGTGAGCACGACCTTGACTTTGAAGACGTCATACTACAGTACTGATGACATCACACAATGTGTTGCAGCAGAAAAAACAAAAAAACATCCCAGACATGGAAATGGATTGGTGCTCTCGTCTCTGTCCTGCAGATTTAAACTGCTGCAAGGACTCGTTAATGTCTGAGGGACACTTGTCAAACTCCAATAATGTAGAAGAAAATCTTATCAGATGTCTTCAAATGCCAGGCCAGGAGAAATACTGTAGAGAGCTGTCATTAGAATGGAGAATATCAGGTCATGTTAGGTAAGACTTTGTGAAAAAAAAAAAAATGTAAAAGCCATTTCCTCACAGAGAAAAGGGAGGAGACGTTCCTCCTCCCTCCCTCCCTCCCTCCCTCTCCTTCTGGGTCCATGCCCTCACTCACTCCTTGCCTTCGTTCACTGTCCGGTCACCCTGAACAAAAAGATTGACATTCAGTGGAGGACACCCCTGGCTGGCAGTTAAAAGAAGTGAAATTAATGTGTGAGTTGAAGGCAGAGTGGAGCGGGGGCCATAGGGTAGATGGGTTGACTGACACAGTTTTTGATGAAGTGCAAACATGGCTGACTCACCCTCCCTCCCTCCCTCCCTCCCTCCTTCCCTGCCTCTGCCTCCTCTTCTTATTCTATTGCTCTGTCTATCTCTCTATCTCCATCTCCTGTCTGCCTGCCGGGGTCGTCACCCCTCCCTCCGACCCCCGCCCCCTTACCTCCTCTCCCCCTATCCTCTCTGGCCTTATTGTTTTACATCTCTTCATTTTAGCTTTTATGGCCGCTTCGTCCTCGCGCCGAGCCATCTCACTGCTGGATGATGGGTTCCTCCCCCAGTTATCGCGGCTATTTATTATCATCGTCGATCCACATCACATTTCTCTGACTTTGGGAAGATGGTTTTCACATTGGGACGCTTTACTGACTCGTCATATAACAAATCCACCGAGAGGCCTGCACGAAGACACAGAGTCAGACGGGAAACAGCGCATCACTGTATTACACTGCACATTTACCAGGCGCTAAAATGCAACGTAGTGTTTTAATGCTTCGTATTGGAAATCTTTGACGGCTTCCTCAGATGCTGCTTTACAGTGGAAAAAATATGCCTCATAGTGTTCTTTTTATTATTATTATTATTGTTATTCTCCTTCCTGTACGGGTATCTATGACTTTTACTGCTGGGTCAGTGATTATGCTAAAGTGATGGCGGCTAAGCTAGTCTAAACTGCTGACACTTGACTACATAAGTTAATCATATTTCAGAAAGACTGAGTCAGTGGATCTGAAAGGCATCATGAATACGTAGCGATGGACGGAGTTTGAGGTGAATTGGCAATTGTTAGGTCTCGCTGGTCGAAGGCAGAGCAATAGACACACACACACGGCCCACATTTGGACGTGGGCTACGTTCACACTGCATGTCTTTATATTCAATTACAACTTTTTTGACTAAGATGGAATTTTTATTTATCTCAGTTAGGTTAGAGCAGTGGTCATCAACTGGTGGCCCGCAGGCCAAATCTGGCCAATGAATGATCCAATCTGGCCTTGATTGGATTTCCAAAAAAGAAACATCGAGTTATAATGCTGGACTAGAATGTGTTTCTATCCATCCATCCATCCACCCATCTATCTAATCTATCTCTATGAGGACCTCTAAAAACCTACATTTGTGTTATTTGTAAAACACAACGAAAACAGATGTCAATTTAAAGTTCTAGTTTCTCAGTCAGCAGTTTGTCCGTTGTTCAATTTAATTTCAAATTTGTGAATTTCCTTCTTGTATCTTGACTAGTGTTGAGTGTTTGTGATTTAGAACCTTTGTCTTTATGATTGATGTTTAAGACTTACTCCATCGGTGACAAAGACCAGTTTTGACCTACTTCCTACCGAGTGTCAGATTATGTCATGTAGACATGATTGCTGCATTTCCAAAAAAAAAAAAATCTTTTTAATGCAAAGAGAAACATTACCCACAATCCCACCTTCCAGCTTTCCCTCTCATTTGACCTCTGATAAACTCACAGCACCATGAGGTGAATGACGCTCATTCCTCAGTCAGTCGTGTAGTAAGAAGAACATGTTTTAGCACTTAGCCCCCACAGCAGGAGCAGCTGCGGGGCCCAGAGGGACTCGTGTATTCAACAGAGGAAGGACGACTCGATGCCTAATTAACTCGCCTGGTTGATGATACAACAACAGCTTTTCAAAATAGATGCTACATTTAAGGGACACTGAGAGGTGCAATGATTCGTACGGTGTATGTTTATATGTGAAATTCAAATGTTATTTTATCTAAAAAAAAAAAAAAGAAAAATATTCATAGAAAACATTCAGGAGTTGAACGGACACTTTAACACCTCTCTTCCACTTCCGCAGTAATTGCGGCATCAAAACTTGATTTTTCTATTATCCGTATGGGTGCGATCAATAGCCGCTCTCCACTGAGCTCCACATCAGAACTACACCCTGAATAACAGGGAACTGTTCTCTGTAGTTCTAAAAGCAAAACTTGTTTAACAAAGAACAAAATCAGCTTTAACAATTCTGCTGGGAGGTTTCCTCCACCAGTGTTTTTTTTTTTACACAAAATATACTTTAGCTAGTTGATGTAATCAGTGGATGTAGAGTGTCTGCTGCAGGATTTGCTGGATTTCAGGCTGCTGAAAATAGACAAGCCTTGAGTGGAACCCCAGGTAGTGCGCTCCTCATTATGGATCGATCCCTCTGTCTTCTGTGTCAGGTCCTCTGCAGGCCTGATTGAAGTGTTTTCAGCCAGGCTTCATAGAACTGTAAAAAAAACATTTCTCTGCCTCCTATTGATTTCAAAATGTCAAACCCTAAACCTTAAGAGGTGTGGAACGCACTCCAAAAGGCTTGGAGATGGGCTTAATGGCTGCCGAGGAAAAGCTGCTGGGAAAGTTTTTTCACCCAGTTTATTCTTTCTGTAATGTCTCCTGCTTTGTCTCACTTATCAGAATAGCTTTTCTAAAGGGAGGAGGAAGAGGAGGAGGAAGAGGAGGAGGAGAAGCACAGCATCCTGCCGTAACGAGGCAGAAACTGTCAGTTAGGATACCAACCAAGTCTTGTTCGTTAAGGATTAGGCCGGTTGGGGAATGTTGTGAATTAATCCGGTGCATCAGACATCACACCCAAAAGCCTCGCGATGGATTAGCATTAGCTTTTGTTTGATTCATTGTGAATTAACTGACATAATCCACCTGGTGTCAGACACAATAAAAACACCACCGAGCGTAGAAACCCGATTAGGTCTGACAGAGAGGAACAGCAGACCTGAGTGCTGTCAATCACTTTTAACGTGATGCAGTGAAATGTCTCCGCTTCGCTGTCATGCATAACCGATAACTTCTTTTAACAGCTAAATACGATCAAGCCAAAACCTGACCTGAGTCTGAGCTGTTATTTTGTTTCATTTCAATATTTTGGAATTTCAATTTTTAGCTTTTTTTACTGCATGGGAGCAACTGGTGATATTTTTTTTTTTTGTCTTATTTAAAACATAGATTTAACGCATAGGCATAATGACGTTGACTGTGTATTTCGATGATCATCAACAGCAGGCCCGCGAGCCTAATCTGGTACGTGGAATCATCCAAATTGATCCCACGAATGGATTCTTGTTGTTAGACAAAAATGTGATTTTTGTTTCATTTTATTTGTGTCTGTCTAAAACCTTTCAGATTCAGACACATTAATACACATGTTGTTATTTACACACTCTGCTAAGAGACTTTTAATTTTTTCAAAGCGCCTTAAGGAAAGGAAAGGAAAGTGAACTCCTTGTCATTGTGACATTGTGACACACAGCTGCACACCAACTTCACTGATCGCAGAGCTCAAGTAAAGTTGTTTAATCCAGGACTGATAAGAGAACTGACACAACTGTCACATAGACTGTAAAGAACTGCAGACTGATTAATGTTGTTGAGGACAACAGTGTCACTGAAGTTTAGAAAGAAACTCTCAACGCCCTCTATGATCAATCCACCGACTCTGAAGCAAAATTTGTACTTCAATTAGTCACACATAAGAACACTTGAGAAAAGCATTTACCTCAGGGGTGTCAAACTGATTTTGGTTCTAGAGCCATATACAGTCTGATTACATGTCAAGTGGGCCAGACCAGTACAATCATAACGTAATCCCCAGTACATAACATGAAGTCCATGTTTTTCTCCTTTATTTTCATCCAAATAAGTACAAGATTATTAGAAAACTCTTCATAATTAATGAAATTTAATTTGACAAAATATCATGAACATGACGTTACTGTACAATTTTTCACTTAATAAACCCCCTAGTGGACATGACGTTACTGTACAATTTTTCACTTTCAAAATCCATCCAGCGGGACAGAATAAACCCCCTAATGGGCTGGTTTTGACCAACGAGCCATATGTTTGACGCTTCTGATCTAACCTGCTTTTATTTGTGTTTTTTTTTACATCAATAAACAGATATTTTTTCCATCAAATGCAGGAATGGTTTACCAATTAATCATGATTAACTGCGATTATTCTACAGCTACCTTAAGATTAATCAGATGAAACATTTTAATCATTTGTCAACTAATTGACAAATGATTTGTCAACTGATTTGTCAACTGGTTGATTCTTCATCCCTTTCACGTGTCATGTTTACACTACAGAAAGTTGGGACTTGTCTCTGATAAGTGCCGTGGTGCCCTACACTAACAGACTGCTTCATTGGCTTGTATCAGTCATCCGGCCCACATGGCAGCAGCTGGGTCGTCATTTCTTTGGCTGAGTCTGAAAACCTGACGATGAAGAGAGAAACCGTGCTGTGAGCACCTGCTGGGTTCCCTGCCTCAGATTTTTTTTTTCCTTCTTGCTTCCATCTCCTCCCCGCCCTCACCGCCCCTCTCCTGAATCTGTCACTGCCATTTCTTTCATCTGCATCTATTCTACCCTCCCTTCTCCTCCTTATGGCTTCACTCCCCCATCTGTCCATCGCTGCTTTGCCCAATCACAGGCGTGACAGCAGTAGCGCTCAGCAAACACTCCCTCAGGTGCTGGACCACCTCACAAACGCTAATGTTCCCTCTCTGAATCACACAGGACGTGGCAGCAGCGACATCCTTTCACTGGCGTGTATCACCAGAACACGTTATGTCAACACTCTGTAGCCGACTGTAGTTCATCTGACTATCCTCTAGTCCATGGTGTTTACAGGAGAGTGCAAAAGTTTTAGGCGGGTCAGTACATTTCCTGCCTTTTTGTGCCTTTTTTCAGTTATTGAAAACGAATTGCCAGAAACTAAGAGTTCATTTTAAAGGACAACATCTGGTTGGTGGTCCACAGTTGGGACATGTAGCTGTAGATTAGTCTGCCTGGGCAAAGGTCTTGTTTCTGAGCCAAAGTGAGGCGGATTTTAAGTGCTGGAACCAAAAAGTAAATTGGAGAACGAGCCCCTGCTTCTCTGTTTGCTGTAAAAACATAAAAAACAACAACATGTTGTAGCCTTTGCTACTGACTGCCATCTGACCATGTGACCCTCAGATTTACGTAATCGCATCGCTGTGATGTAATGTGAAATTTTCCATATATCGGCAGAGCTATTGTGGATTAAAATCTGGAGATAGGTGATTTATATTATGGATTAAAGATTAGCATTAGATAACATATTTGCAATTGTTGGAAACATTGAATTTTTATTGTGTAGTTACATGTTGGTGCTTTGGCCCAGAGGCTGTGTCTCTGTCATTGGTGTGGAACCCCAGGGTTCACCGCCTGGGCAAGATAGAATCCAGGTTAGGGCGGTTGGTACCTTCCAGTGGACTCACCACCCACAGGAAGGTTCAGGGGGGTTGGTACGGTGCAGTGTGATTTGGGTGGAGACTGCTGCCCCCGCGACCCGGCAATGGATAAGCGGATGAAAATGGATGGATGGATGGATGGATGAATAAATAGTTACATGTTCACAATGTTGTCAATAATTACAGTTAACTAAAACAAAATTGACTGACAGTTGCATTGCATCTGTAACGATATTTTTGGGCTTTTTTTTACTCACTCATCTTGCACTGCTACTTTCCGCAAAGTTGACATTATTCGCATCACCTGCAGAGGGCGCTGCTCAGATAAAACACAATATAGGTAAATAGGATTTTTTTTCTAAAATGCTTTTAGAAGTTGTTATGGGACACTATGGAGGATGGCGGCGTGAGGTCACTTCTATTTGCAGGGTCACAGCCTGCAGATGCAGTCAGACTGAGTCCCTTCAAAGGCCAATCACTCAGAGGAGGGAACCCATATCCTGGTCAGGATGACGAATACTTATTGCTGGTTTCACCATCATGGTGTTTAGACAACCTCAATAGATTATGCAGGATCCAATGTTGTGTGTGCGTGCAATATGTTCATACATGTTGTAAACGGGGACTGGACGCATCAGTCACAAAGGGCACGTGAAGGATGACTGGCCGTCTGGCCGTGTGTTCCGAATGGAGAAACTGTCATGGATTTCTCAATTGATTACACGTCCTCACATCTAGCCCATAATTGCATAAGAGTCCAGGCAAGCTGGGTTTCTGGCCCGAACGTTCAATCACTTTTTGTCTATTACGAAGCATATACTCAAAACTCAATATGGAAAAGGACGCTTTATCAAGCTCGAGGTATCATCACGATGGCTATGATGAAAAATCGAGCGCATTAAGATCGCACCACTTCACCGCGTGTTGCCGTCGCCCCCTAATGCAGGTCCGGTTCCCTTCTTTTTTCACCTTGTCACAATTGTCCATATTGGGGTCTGTTTGACAGGGCCTCCTGTTCTCGTCTCTCCACTCGGATTCATTGTGTCGACATAAGAACATCTCTCCTAATGCTCCAGACTACTTGATGTCTGGGGCTTTCATTCTGATAGAAGATGAAAGCAAAAACAAAATAGAACCATAATACCGTTCTGAGGCTGCTTCGTTATCACCCAGATCACAGGGAGACGCTCATAAAGGGCCCCAGCGAAAAATAAAAGCATTTTTTTCCAAGCAGGCCAAGGCACAAATAAGTGGAGCCACTTTGAAATGCAGAGCGGTCCGTCAGTCAGTCAGCGTGCTGTGTCCTCCCCTCCTACAAAGTGCAGTGGGGGCCGAGATAATGTCAGCCCCCCCCGTGTCATTTTTCTGACCCCTCCTCTGTGTTCTTCAGAGGCAGAGAGCGAGAAAGGTTTCCAGAAGCTTTCAAGGCTGGTGTCAGGAAGAAAAAAAGAAAAAAAAAAAATCTCAGCGAGTCTTGTTTTATTTCCTACATTCAACACCTCCCCATCGCATTCACGCAGACAACCTCCCATTACGGTACGATTCAAATCCAACCCAGTCTCTCATTCGTCGTGAGAGGGCACTCAGGAACGTGTAATTATTTCCTCTCTCCCCTCCCTGAGATCAAAGCCGTAACAGGAGTGATTACAGAGAGTCAGGTTGTCTTTGAAGATGCTCCTCGGTTTGTAACTCTCTGTTTGGTTGCTGCATAAACAGGGCTGAGAGATGATTCGATGCTAACCTCTCCTTAGCAGGAGTGCACTTCCTGACGGGCAGGTGTGCCTCTGTTTACTGTTGGCTGCTCCTCGGCCCTGACCCAGCTTGGGGTCTTTTTGGTTGTTGTTTTTTTTTCTCTCTCTCTCTCTCTTTTCTTCGACTTCTCTGGCTCCAAACTTTCTTCCTGCCTGCTGTTGTTGAAGACTCCATGTGTCTGTGAAGCGTATTTACAGATGATCTGTTTTTGGTTTGTGGTGTTAGACTTCACAGGGAAGAGAGATGCGCTGATTGCAGTGTTTACTGTGTGTAAGAGGAGGGTGAGGCGATGTATACTCCCCCGTATATCACAGGAACCCTGCTGTAGGGTTTTCTTTTTAATTTTACAATCCAAACATCATCATTTGCCTGGCACACTGCCGTCCACCAGCCGTATATTTACAGTAAATGGATAAGTGAATTACAGTGAGGAGCAGAGAATCAATTCCTCCTCTGTCTCTCGCTCTCTCTTACTCCTTTTCTCTCTGTTATTTTTATGTGGGAAGTGAACACTTTTCACAGCTGTGTTTCCTAAAATCTCAGAGCTGAGACATTTATAATAATAATAATACAATGTAATATCAGCAGTAATAATAATAATAATAACTGTATAAAATATAAAAATTAAATAAAAAAAATAAAAAAATAATATTATCTTAATATAAATAACATAACAAAACAATCTAATAACGTAATAAAATTAAATAATAATATATATATTTATTAATATTATTGGCACCTAAAATTTGAGGATTAATAAAGAACAAGATCATAAAAATCTTATTTATGAAAATTAACAAATGTATTTCCTTAGATGTGTTACATTTGATGGTAAATATAAATGCAGTAGCGTTTCCATTGATGAACACAACGTTGTATACTTCCTGCCGCCCATCAAAATGAGCAGTGATGAGGTGGTGGGTTTATTTAATTCTAATGAATAACAACAAAAACAATGGCGAGTCAAAAAGTTCTAAGACATATCTGCACTTGTTCCTCTGTCTGCTTCTAGAAACTGAATTTAAGTTCATTTCCAATGAAGTCACTCTAAACCTGAACAAAGGTTCATTAAGTTTTACAGGTTTTAATTCCAGTCTGGTCAAATCAACTTAAAGATTTTTTTTTTTTTTTTTTTGTGATGGTCCGACATAAAAATAATAAAGCGTAACACAGCTCCACACTTGGCGAAGACATGATCATAAAACTGGTCAAAACTTTTCCAGATGCCTGCGAGTCTCTTGTTGACACGTTTTACTTATTAAAATTTAAACCTTTTGGAATAGGCACATCTGTCTTGGAACTTTTTGACTCACCATCATATAACTGAAGGCTCCGTGCAACAAGGCAAACACTGTGCGAGAACGGTTTTTACGTCACCTCGAATGATGAAAAGCCCTGTGGCAGGAGCAGCAAGATGCTAACCATTAGCAAATTTACGTCAGCCCAGGCTCAAAGGTCAGCGCGGTGAAACAGACCACCCAACAGCTTGGTCATCAAGGACAAAGGCATACAGGAGTGAGAGAAAAAAAGAGAGGGGGACTGAGGGGTGAGACGTGGATGGAGGAGGAGAAGGAGTGTGGCTATCTCCTTTCAGACAGTCCTGTGAAAATGTGCTGAGGCGACACATGCTCTTGGACACTGTGTGCACTGACTTGTGAAAGCCACATGTATAGTCAGCACTGTTCGAGCATTGTTCATTACTGTACATGGACGCCTGTGCTTTTATGCATCTGACTCTATGACGCTCACATTCATCTCTGTATGTGTGTGTGTGTGTGTGTGTGTGTACGTTCCCATGCATTAGTGCATGTCCAGAAACAGTGAGTGGGTAGTTTTTCTTTCTGGCTGCACAGCGATGACAGTGTCCACTCTGCTGCACAGACACTGAGCTAACACTGCCAGGCAGCACAGGCATCAGCTTCACATTTTTCAACACCACCTGCACGGGTTATTTGGGTCGTCGTGACATGACAGAGTAATTGCTCGGTGCAGATCACTCCCTATATTTGACAACCTGCCCCATTTACTGTCTGAGTGCTCCGGCCAAGCTGCTTATAAATCTTTCAGCGACTTGATTAATTGTCTCAAAAGTGCTCCTCTGCCAGGTAAATAAATAATGAGGAAAAGAGATGATTTTTTATTGTTGTCCAGTCAGCACAACGGCCCGCGGTGAGGTCAAGTGTGAAAACACTTCTCACAGGAGAACAGGATATTTAAATACATCTAATATTGGTGTTCATTTTATGGCACAGCTGTCGATAATGTTTGTGTGTCTTTCTGTGGGTCACCAACTTTATTTGTCTGGACGCCTCAGGGGCCGGACACTGAAATAAAAAAAAAAATAATAATTTTGTCTAACATTATCATAACATT
>NC_024307.1:8465339-8468116 GCF_000523025.1 Cynoglossus semilaevis | reverse complement strand
CAGCGGGCCTGATTTGGCCCATAGACCATCAGTTGATAATCACTGTCTTAGACATAAAATCTATCGGCACTGCTTTTTCCTTAAATTATTAATTTTTCTTTTGCACGTTATTGGGATATTTTTAGGTGGATAGGTGGACAAGTAAAAATGACCCATTTGGGGGCAGTAGTCCATCTCCAAAATCTCAGTGCTGCTGTTAAACCTCAACAAATAAGTTTGGCAGGAAGCCAACTCTAAGCCATCTTTTAATTTTATCTTTCTTTCAGAGGTAATTTTGAGGTGGAAATATTGACCATAAAAAATAAAACCAGTAGGTGGCAGGGGCAGTAATGTAACTCCGTGTACTCATTGTACTGTTAAAGCTCAACAAATAAGAAGTAGGCCAGGGAGTGAAGTTAGCATAACCAATGTAACCCCTGACGGAATCAAATATAATTTTATATTTGTTTCATATGTTTTCTTTTAATTAAATCCGATTGGTTGTTGTCCCAATCCTAGCAGTGACAATTGAAATGTATTTATTATTATTATTATTTATTCTAAATATTCCTAAAAGTAAAACTCAGCTAATTTTATTGTGTATGCCTTTTTCCCTCTCAGAATTATCATGTTATCAAAACATCACACATATGATGCAGGTTGTCAGGAAACGTTTCATGTTGCATAGCATTTGTCGCTTTATTCTGAGCTTATGTGCAGGATTTGTTTTCCTTCCTAAAATCATATTTCCTTCTGTTTATTGACCAACGTTTCCTTGCAGTTCTATGATTTGCAGCAGTAAAGATGAGGAGAAAACAGTGAGACCTGGTCATAGATACAGTCGAACTGCGTGGTGTTAACGTGTGCATGGTAAATGTGTTCGGTGATTGCACTGGTGGGCGGCTGTTCATGTGTGTTCGTGGACGTTTATTTCTCCTCCGCCTCAACTTTAATGACATCAGAGAAGAGACAGTAGTTCTCTGCTGGAGAGCATACCAAATAGGACGGCTCCCCCTCTCTTCCGTACAGTGTCTCCTCGGGTATTACAGCTGAATATGAGGCGTTCTGTTTGGCCTGGCTGGGTTTTAATAAAACCTGACAAGGATTTATCACCTGTTCGTGGCTCTGTGTGCTGCCACTCTGTCAGCCAGAGATGGTGGGTAGAATAAGGGAGTTTGAGTGGAGGGGAGAGTGGGATGTGGGAGGGTGGGAGGGTGGCTCTGCATGCAGCACTCATATTATTGTGTTTGCAGAACTCAGCCGTCACAGTGGAAGTAAATATATGAAAGAGTAAGGTTACTTTTTCTGTCAATCTTCTTTTGTGCCTTATGCAATTCTTTCTAACTTGAAGTATTGAGGGGGGGGGGCGGGGGTTTGCGTAGGTCGATGAGTACACGCAGTAGAGTAGAGTACAGGACATTTTGTCCAATGTGGTTTGGGTTCTCACATGTACACAACAAATGTATCTTCAATGAACTAATCAGTGGGTTGCCTTTTCAAGCTGTTTCCTTTGTCACAGCCCTGGCACCACTGGGATTAG
This sequence comes from Cynoglossus semilaevis, assembly GCF_000523025.1. NCBI lineage: Eukaryota > Metazoa > Chordata > Actinopteri > Pleuronectiformes > Cynoglossidae > Cynoglossus > Cynoglossus semilaevis. Next base: position 8,466,597 of record NC_024307.1, on the reverse strand, counting down.
AACCAGCAACTTTTCAGATTACAGGCCTTTCACCTGTTGAGCGCACCTATTCACTTTGAAAGCAAATATTCATGGGCAAACTGGTGGTTATTAATGCCAAAGTGTCAGAGCCACCTCCTGGCACAGTCCATATAGGCGGTTGTCGTAGCTGGTATCTATGGTAGGGGGCGATGAAATGACCCATCAGAAAAAATGAACAACTAAATTGAGCCACAACATTTGGTGAATTGGTACAGACTGGTCAGAAGTGGTAACACAAACAGCGTTGTGTGTGGAAGAGCTCAGCCTTATGCTAGCCTTTCAGCTTCAGGTTGCTTTGCACTTGTCATGACATTTTCAGCTAAATAAAGTGGTAAGGACGGGTCTGATATTCTGCCTCAAGTGGTCAGCTGTATAACAGCTGGGGTGTATCAACAATGCATATTATACAGTAAATATATATTCAGCCTAGTGTAAATTAAATGAAACCAAAGGAACTTTTTTATTTTGGTTTTTGTTGCTTGCGCTCTATGACCTTAAACAACACTTTACCTTGTAGTTGATCCACATGTCTTCTTTTACATGTTTTTGAATTTTAAATTTCATTGTTGCTTGTCACCGTGTGCGATGTAAACACCTGGATCTTCAACATCCTTAGCGAACCATACAAACACCTGTAGATATATGATGGTGTAAAAACGCTCTAACGCTGAGTCTTTACTCAGACAATGGCTGTCTCACTTCATAATGTCCTCTAGAGAGGTTTCATTAACCTCTTTCTATCTACCCCCCTCTGCCTCCCATCATCCTCTCTACCTCCTCCACTTCTCTCCATCCTTCTTTACACCTCATCACCATTGCTGTGTGTGTGTGTGTGTGTGTGCCTCTTACTAGGCATCCCCATTGAGGACTTCCTCAGGACCGTTGCTAGGTGATGGCCCCCTGATTAACGAAGGGGTAAAGAAGGGGGGGTCATATGTGTGCCTGTGTGTGTGTGTATGTGTGTATACACGTACGTGTGTGTCTCTTTCTCGGCAGTTATCACTAATTGACAGCTGCCGGCCCTTAGGGCTCTGCTCTAACCCTGCGCCCCCTGTGTAATCGTAGGGCAGGGCTGTGTGCCCCCCACATCCCCTTTGTAAGACAGTGAGGAGGCTGAGGGAAAATGGGGGGTCATGGGGGGGGGAGGCTCTGGACTTATGGTGGGGGTGCATACTGCAGGACCTTTTTGGAAAAGCAAAAAAGATGTGGGGAGATAAGGGGGTAGAAGGGGCGGGTG
>NC_024307.1:8451395-8465282 GCF_000523025.1 Cynoglossus semilaevis | reverse complement strand
GCAAGACAGTGAAGGCAGGAGGAAAATATGGTGGAGCGGGGAAGATGGAACAGAGAGTGGGAGGGTGAGGGCATGGCATGTTGTCTGAGGGAGGAGGTCCCCAGCTCTTCCTCAGTGCCAGTCTGCCGGCTCAGCACCATCTGGAAGTGTTGTGGAACGGTGGCCAACGTCCCTCACACAAAGTAGGACAATCTAATTATTGAGTCCCCACCCCTCCCTTTTGCAATATAACTCAAATTAAAATGAGATTATTGCGATCAAACTTTGGACTCCGTGGTTGATAATGATTTGTGGGCTGGTGTGATTCTAGTTGCGTTTCAGGTCTGTGCTTCGAGCGCTGCAAATGTTTGTCGACGAGGGTCTCGAGTTTGCTCAAGTCTGAAGGGACTTGGCTGTTTGCTCAAGGTTCTCGGAAACAAACAAAATATATATATATTTTTATATCAGAGCTCTCTGAAAAACAAGTGGTGAGAAGAAGAAAACATTGTAGTTCTCCAATAATGCCGTAAACCTCTCCAACAAAATAGTGGCTCGCAGGCCACATGCAGCCCAGACACAACCTCAGATTAGTCCAGTTTGTCATCATTTAAGAGAATCTCAATTGGCATTGGCAATTCCCAGCATGATTTCCCTAGGAGTACATGTATTTGAATTAAGTATTAAGCCTGGTAAAGTTACTCGATTTGATATCCTGGCATCCTTACTGGAATAGTTATTTTGCTGCATGCCCCCAGCTTGATCTGAAACTCGAGAACGGTATTTGTCCAATATGGGTCAGAATTAAGGATTGAACAATGATAGCCCGTCGGATCCGATACCTGAGCTTAAATGCTCCCTTTAACTTTGCGCGTCATGCCCTGAACAGAGACACTATCGTCCCAGCAACGGCCCATAGCATGTTGGAGGTAAAAAGAAGGTATGAGGCATGAAAAGGTTGTATCAAGCCATCCTTAATATTTATTTACTGTAATTTGTCGTTCCCATCTCTTTATTAGTCACCACATATGTCCTGTCCAGTCTGGTTTCTTTCTTTGGCTAAAAATCAGGCCTAACTAAATTCATAACTGAATAGCCCTGCAGAACATCCCGCCTTTTGGTATTATGGACATGGTTATGTTAAATTAGTACAGGATAATTGTACAAGAGGAGAACTCTCTTCTGTTAATGCTTTGAAAGTGCATGGAATGCGCTCCTCATCGGCGACAGAGGCAAAAATCAAAGAGCAGAAGTTCACAAGCTTCTGAACCCTGAACGTTTCTCATCCTTTTCATTGGCAAAGCAATAAGGAGAAGCTCCATTGTCGAGTATTAAACGCTCTTAAATGTGAAGTGTGATGCAAAGAGCTGTAGTACATCGTAGTAAATTATAAGTAATTACTGCAAGGCTTTTGATGAATGTGCTATTGCACTCTCATTACGGCTTCTCAACACCAGCAGACAGGCAGTCAAATGAAATTGATACAAAACTCTTTCCAGAGTTGGTCCACCTTCTAAAAATGTAATAAAAACCGACATCTGAAGTTTTGCTAATTCAATTGAACTTGAGCTCCTTTTAACTGGCAAAATGGGACGAAGCACTCTCAGAGTCTTTGTCTTTGATTGAAACTATTTGGTGAAATTAGATTCTAAGAAATTGATCGCATAAAAACTTTGGGCCAAAGGAGAAATTAGACAGAAAAGGTCAGACAAGTACAATTTGTTTTCAACCATAGTTCAACATAGGTCACAAGTTTAGGTGCCAAGGTTGGGCTTCAAAGGAGCGTCCACTAAAGGTTTGATCTTCACGGTTTTCAACTTCTGCGAAAAGGTTGTCGATGAAATGGTCCTAGCGTAAACGTATCCAACCCAAAAGAGAGTCGAAAAGTTCTACGACAAATGTTATCGTAGCAAAGGGTGTCAGAATTTAATGACCTCTCCAACAGCCTTGACTAGATACATTTGTATATCTAAGAGCTGTCCCGGGACCAAGGTAAGGAGGGTGGCTAGAACTGGGCCTCGTTAAATTACGAACGACAAATGTTATCGTAGCAAAGGGTGAATGACCACTCCAACAGCCTTGACAAGATACATTTGTATATCTAAGAGCTGCCAATAGGGGGAGACAAAAAGGTCTACTGTCCCGGGACCAAGGTAAGGACTGGGCCTCGTTAAATTACGGAAGAGGAGCTATGCAGGCGAGAGAGAGCCCATCTAAGATGATCTTGCCTTGGGCTTAGGCAAAACCGTCAGTTAGCCTGATCTAAGGTACCATTAATGAGGAGCTAATGGTAGAATTTTCAAGAAACAATTACTTCTGCTGAGCTGACCTTTCGGAGGAACTGTCCGTCACTTTTATTGTCAAGACATGCAAGTCACCATTCTGCTAAATCAGTGGTTCTTAACCTTGTTGGCAGTACTGAACCCCGCCAGTTTCATATGCACATTCACCGAACCCTTCAGTGATGGCCAAGCAGGGGACATGTCATAACTAATCATATGAGTCGGGTGTGTGTCTTGTCCTCCGCCGAACCCCTGAGACTGACTCACCGAAACCCTCGGGGTTCGATTGAACCCAGATTAACCACTGTGATAAATTTATCACAGTGATAAATTTTGTAGGAAATTATGTTTCTCCAAACAACTCCAAAACATTGTTGGATTTTTATTTTTGTGTTAATTGTGTCATGAGTTGTAGATTTAGAATCCAGAGAAACTGCTAACTAGTCATCTCTACTCTGTCCAACAGGAACATGCGCATATTTATTCTCCCAGGAAGCATAAAATGAATTTGAGTTTGGGCCGTGTTTGTTTCATGATAAAGCTGCTTTGCCACCACCGTAATTATCTTCATATTACTGTAATTATTTAAAAGTGTGCAAAACGGATTATTGCTTGTCCCCCTCTGTCTGGATGCTCCAACCGCCTCCACCGTCCCCTCCCAGCTGACGCCTGTCACGCTCGGTCTGCCTCCAAGTCTTCGTTTAGACTTTGACTTTGCCTGGCGATCGATAGATCTTCAGCAGAGAAATGCATCTGGCTCTGATTATAATGAAGATAGCCGGTCATTTAAAATGCTAATGGACAATTTCACCTATTAAGAGACATCCAGTCCAGCAGTTCATTAAAATTTAGAGGTGGAGAAGTCTATTCCAATTAGGTTCCACCCTCTCCCCCCCTGCCAGCAAGGAACCCATTAGGATTTTAAGAAATGTCGAACTGCCCCATCTCACGATCTTAGCACTCTGCAAAGGAAGTGGGTTTAGAACCCGAGAGGAGGGTCACTGAACAAAGGCACGATTGAGGGACATTAGTGGCAGTTAGCATGTGACCTCATCTGCCACCACATTTAGGTCGCTGTGCATAACCAAGATGTCCACTCCTCCGCCCCTCCCTCTTCACAAAAGGATCTATTTCCTAATTTATGCTGCTTTAAAAAAGCAATAACATGAACTAGCCTGTATTTATTTACATGTTGAGCAGGCTGAAATTTTAAAAAGTTTAAATAAAAAAAATTAAACTCAGTTTTGACTGGACCTGCTAAATCCCATGTGTCATCAGTGTGCAGTATGCATAGGGAGGAACCGTAATCACAGCAGTGTGAGCCCCCTGCTGTTCACACATCAGCAATGTCATAATTACACGTTGTGCAGACTGACTGTTGAACCTTCATTTCAGACAACGTGGACTTTGTAGTTTAATAAAAGTTTACATAGAACTGAACACAAAGACTGTTGTAAAGAAAACATAGGTATATTTTCTAGTAAAATATGAACAAATAGTTCCCAAATATTTTTAAACAGAGCAGGTATTGTAATCTCATTTTGGATGAGAAATGACATTCTTAGACTACAGTAAAAAAAATATATACAATATATATAATAATATAATATATATATATAATAAATAATGTCTAAAAAAACATACAAGGATTAGGGTCAAAATGTTAGGTCTCCCTAGGATCTGACCTACACATACAGATACGGTATATCTGACATATATATGTATATATATCCACATATATATATATATATATTTATATCTAATTGTTCATATTATATTACTATATATCTATATATAATGTCAAAGGTCAAAGATCCTAGTTCCAAAAGTAGGGTCGCAGAGACACGGAGGGGCACACATAAACACCCAAAAAGAATAAAATAATTTATCTGAAGAAAAATCTTCAGCAGCAAAGACCTAAATCTGTGGTTCACAAAGTGAAGGGCAGGGCCCCTCTGGAATGCCATGGATGTACAGCACACAAATTATAGTTTTTTAGGTAATGTCTGATCAGTGAATATCTGAAAAAGTCTAATTTACAAAAGGGGGGCGCTGCAGAAAAAGTTTTGGCAACCACTGACCTATAACCTACTTTAAAACTAGCATACAGCAGTCATCAATGCTAATGTTACTGTCTGTGAATCCAACAGAAAAGCTGTGGAGTTTAAAGTTTGTGTAGTACCTTCCTTGAAGAAGAAAAAACTTTTAGCTTAGCATACTAGTACTGCTGGAACTCATCTGTGCTCACTGACCTGAATGGTGGTCCTTCAAATTACTTTCTCACAGTCAGTCATACGCTTGTTTCATAATGCCTCCTCCCCGCTCCCCTTCTTTCCAAAGCCAAGATGCTCATTTCAAATGTTGTTTAACAGCCTCACAATCCGAGGTGTCCTATTTTGCAACTCCGCATTTTATGCATTTCAATTTAGTATTTTTGCTGCAATGTCCCCAGTTACTCCCCGGTGCACTTCGAATACGTACAATTCCCACGTTTGTCGTCTGCAGAACCAGAGTTCTGTGTTCTGAGAGGAAACTGCATCAAGAAGTTCTGCAGGAATGAAACCTGTTTTTCATATTCACTCCTATGTGATCCTGCCAGTAACAACAGGACAGTCAGGGCCGGATCGCAGGAGGCGGCCCGTACGGGCGGCCACGAAGGACACAAATGGAAACCAATAAGATCCATTTGCAGACAACCTTGAGTTTTATCCAAATCTGCCCCGGTGATACTGATCACTCCATTGTACGTTCTGGTACATTTGTTTGTGGAGAGAAAATGTTCTCTTAATTTCGGATAAAAAAAAGTAAAAAAAAAAAGAAAGGTCAACCATCACATTCGGCAAAATGGTTCCATCTGCATAACGGAGAAATGAGAGGATGTGCCGGCTCGGTGTAAGGCTCAGATCAGATAGTGGAACAACAAAAAAAGTGAAATATAAACACAGCGATCTACGTGACTGGCTGATGCACTGGGAGGTTGTTGATTTTTATCCGGCTTTGATTCGATTGCTTATGTGTAAATATAGTCTATTGAATTAAACATGGAGACGCGGATGCAGATTTGCTTTAACAGGTCTGTGAATGAAGAAGAAAAACAAAGGCACGACGGCCGTTTTTTAGATTCTTATTTTGCACGAGTAACTAAAAAAAAGCAATTCCAACATGATTGGACACTTTGTTTGCCATCTTTTGTCCAGATAAAATAATATTTATTTTGCATCAAGTGTTGTCCTCTCTTGTAATGTCGCATTCATAAGACAAGAGGATCTGCTCCCACACAGCCACAACACACACAGATGCGTCTTTACTTCCTGTAGTGCACATAATTTTGCCCCGCCGCCGTCAGAGAGACATTTTTAAAAACTTTAAGGTGTAATTTTATGGCTTTTCATTTGTGTTTGTCATTGTTAGTTCCCTGTTTTAAAAGCACAGACGCATCATTAAATTGTATTTTTATGCCAACAATTAAAGCGCCGTCCTCCTCGCAGCATCTTAAATAGCACACACACACGCACACATCTCATTGTTTCTTTAATAATCCAAACCTATGGCAGGTTTATCAGGAGGCGAGGCAGATATGGAGCATCAGTTTGCGTGTCTCAGAGCTCAGTGTGTGATCTGAGAGCGCTCCGTATTAGCATAGTGAATCAAACAAAAACAAAGGCTTTGCCAGAGATGTAAACACAGGGAATTAAATCTCCTGCAGTTCACTGCTCGGTCATCTTCAGCTAATTTGACTGTGCAAGAAATCAAGTCTCCGCTCAATTACAGCATCTGCTTCCCGCGCTGAATAGTGAGAGCAGATATCATTTACAGCTGAAGATTTCTTGGAGACTACGTGGACCGTAAGCCCTCTTCAAAGGGGATTTATATTAGAAGAAAATAGGCCTTTTGAAATGATCCCCCTTCCTTTAAAAATTACAAATATATGTGCATAATACTGACACAAAATGCCTGATGGGACTTCATTACAGATGCAAGATGTGTTCTTCCCAAAACATTACTTTTTTTTTCATCCTGCTCTCTTTGTTGAAAGAGTTTTTTTTTTCCTGACCATTTTGTTCTGAACAAGACCTTTTTTTTCTCTGTGGTTCAGTCTTGGAACCACAGGCAAAGGCAATTAGGCCTCAAACTGCTCTTTTCCTTCATTTTTTTTCTGCCAAACTTTCAGACTTGTCAAGGGTCTAACCACCTACTGCACACATACGGGGGTCATAATGGGCATTCTCCTGCCTAAATAAAAACAATATTGACTTCATTGTTTAGTGGTGAATATAATTCAGCTGCTGCTAAGGCTGGACTGCACTCTGAGTTTCACTTCCACTGAAATCAAACGCCTTTAAAAACGCCTAATGTGAAAACTCAGCGTCAATGAGTGAAATGCAAAGGTTGGTAATGATCTGTAATAATGTGTGTTCCTGTTCCTGGTCTGGGAACTGTACATGTGTTTTACCCATTCTGTGCTCGACTTGCAGTGGGGAGACTGTTTAAAGGGATTTCAGGGCCACCCAGTACTGTTATAAGCCCCGCCCCTTTTTTAACATATGTTTCACAGACTGATTGGCTGCTTTGAAGCGGAGCTCCAAAGTCTTTCTGCAGATTCACAGGCTAAGACTTAGGCAACTGGACTGTGGACTGTTCTTCTCGGATCATCACAGCCATGCAAGTAGCGGCCCACGGGCCACATGTGGCCCAGACACAACATCAGAGTGGAGAGAATCTTAACTGACATATAATGGGAAATTAAGCCAGTAAAACAGACCAGGAAAAAGACCATGGGCAACGTACAACTAACGATACATCACTGGTACACTACTGGTAGATCACTGGTAAAACATCAAATGGACAAATACCAAATATGTTCCACCAACATTTGCCAACATAGCCCAAATATATAGAATATAGCATACTAAAATATAGAAATGAATTTGCCTCATCTCCATGTGATAGGTAAAATATAGAAATGAATTTGCCTCATCGTACTCCATGTGATAGCTCTGTGTACCCAAAACTGACCCAGCTCCTCACTTTGAAAACCAGTGCTTCAGGTCAGTGTTGTATTGGCTGACAGTTTGAGGCACACATAAAACATACTTTATACTTCATTCTTCAAGCATCGAGTGAGGGGATATTATTTGCCGTATTTGCCGCTCTGTGTATCTGCGCCCCCTATTTTGGGAACCATCAATGGTAATTATTTATAACTTCTCCTCAAACAAAGTGGTGAGTGCCTCCAACTTTTTCATTTCCTCAGTTTGGGATTCCCTCCTGTACCGGATGGGAGGTACTGGGCCGTATGTGGACTGTTCCACTTCAACTCCCCCCAGAGGCTCCCCCTGTCTCAGCACTGTTGAATAGCAAGCAGGGAGGCCGTTAGTGACCTGTTGACCCCAGTCACAGAGAAACAGAGCTGGGTGGGATTATATCAACGATAGCTGGACCCACGCCAAAGCTCAGCCATAACATTCTGACCAGAGATAACATACTTTTTAATTACATATAGACTTCAGCCATGGTGAACGTCTCCTGTGGAACCCCCTCGTGGGAGTTCGCCACCAAACTTGACATAACGCATCAAACACATCTTAATGTGATTACTCTGTGGAGGGGCCGGCAGTGGAGTCATGAGCCAAACAAGGTTAACCCTTCTGACTCGGGAAAACAACGTAACGTTCTGTAGAAAATGCTGTTTATTTTTGAATAATACATAATTTAGTATTAACAGAGGGTGGGTTAGGGTTAACTGTTAGCTGGTACACATAAAGAAACATTAGTCTGTGACTGAAGATTGTTGATTTGGCTGCCAATCATCATCTGGTAGATTCATATATATATATATATATATATTTACATATAGCAAGATATATTGATATCTTATATGTAGATATTTAATATATATATATTTATCTTTATATGTGTTGTCTTAATTTGTATATGCAGAAAGAGATTTGTCCTTTCCCCTGTGGATTACTGTATTTATGATATTCAGTTATTTCAAGATGAGGTTTTTCTTTGTTTTGTTTTTTTTTTGCTGTTAGAAATTATATTTGTCGCTTCAACGATTCGAAGTATCAAGACGTTTTATTGTCTTTCTAGGTTGCACCTTGTTCTTGAAATAGACCTGTGACTGAATTCACAGTTACAGTCCTCAGAATAATAATGGTAAAAAAAGAGATAAAAGTTAATAAGTCAATAAAGTTAACATTAAAATGATTACTAAACAACTACATTAATTGAGCTAAGTCACTTCTTATCGAAGTTAGCACGAGGAACAGTATAATGTACCATCAGCAGGCTACATGGTAGCAGAACAACACTGTGTCGTCAATAAATAACAGACACTGTATCTTCAGGGTTCTTGTCTAAGTTAAAAAAGTGAGTGCTAGAATATGTCTTTTCTCTGCGTATGCATTTTAAGAGCTCTCCAAGGTTTTTCTAAATTTATGTTATATGTAAATGTAAAAAAAATTCTTGCACCTGGTGGGTGACAGCTGTATGAATAACTGTGAATTTATGGAAGAAAACCGAGGCAGAGCAACACCCTTGATGTTGTCGTTGATGAACAGTCGTGGACGAGCTAATGTTACAGCCTGTATTGACATTTCAGACACATGGCCGTGATGCTGCTCCCCCTGGCTGTCATTATTAAATGTGATTTAGAATAAACAGGTGCTGTTTTTGTTAGCATAATGGTCCGTGTAGATTAATTACTCCCAGCCCGGGGTGTGATTTGTTTTTTGTCAAGCCCTTGGCCTCGTGCACTCTGTCTTCCTATTACCACAAAACATGCAGAAGTCATCTTGTCCATCAGGTGTGTGCCATTTCAAGGTAACCTCACAAGATAGTGTCAGATATTTAGCGGCTAAAGCGGCGGCGGCCGAGACTGGGAGGTGCACCGAGCCATAGATTCTGGGGTCAAAGGTGTGGCGTCATCACCACACCGAGAAAAATGAAGCTACTGTAAGTAGCTGGAGAAGCCATCTGGTAGCAGTGCTACAGTCTGTCGCAGGAGCATCTTGTTTTGACGTTCTCCATCTCCACTTCATCTGTTCGGTCATTCAGGCTGACGGTTAAATCTTAAGCTTCATAAAGGATTAATATTTATATTACGGATGACAAGCTCGGTAAAATTCATGAGGATGAACCGCGGTGCGGCGCTAATGAAGCCACGTCGGCCCCCGCAAATCACGTTACTCTGATGAATTATGTGTTGTGTGAGATTAGAGGATGACTGAGAATATGTCCAAACTGTGCATTTTAAAAGGAGAAATTTTGATTGCGTTGAACGTATTGCTGGAAAAACAAATTACAGGACTTTGCAAATTAGGCCGAGATTGTTGGTTCAGCTGATTACAGATATATTTAGAATGAGTCAAATCAGTGAGCTGCATTCATCAGTCTACTGTGATTGCATGTAAATTTAGCACTAGCCTCTGAAACAATGGTCTTCACTGTTTCAAATAACAGCCATTAACAGCGATGTGCTTTATTCAAACTTGTATTGTCACTGTTTCAAATAACAGCCATTAACACCGATGTGCTTTATTCAAACTTGTATTTATATAATATTTTCCCAGTTCTTCTTTAAAGGTCAGTTCACATTTATAGCTGCGTTGATATTCATTCCCCCAAACTATGAAAAAAATAACAATGCTGAAGTTAAATGCTTTCATCTATTTGCTCATTTCATTAAAAATGAATTATTGTTATCCACAAATTTCCAGTACATCACTGAGGTTCAGAGTGTAATTCAACTACTTCCTAATCACACCAGTGTTGGACAAACCATTTGATTTGCATATACGCTTGTCCTAAGTTTGCATTACTGCCATACCTGTGCACTACACACTAATGAGGCAATTATTTAGACAGTAGAGCCGTGAGTCTGTTGTGGAAAATGCCACAGAGTCCGCAGCTGTGGGATTAGCACACGGTTAGCTGGACTTCAGAGAGTCCCGGGCAGAGGCAGGGAGGGATTTCATACCGGCTAATGAAGAAGACTTTTCACATTTCATGGCAAATAATGATTCCTTAAGCAAATTTGCTGTGCAAAAAGAATGAGCTTGGTACGAGCAGTGGGACGCATTTTAAGTGCTGGGCTTTTTAGGGAATGTCAATTTCAGAGGCATCTGCCATTCATGCTGCTAATTCAGAGGATTTGGCAGCGACAGCATTCAACAGGAAAACACTCTAATGAGCCATCACTTGGTCTGTTTGCTGTAATTTCTAATAATAAATGCGATTTATAGTGAGTAATCATCCAATTGAATCGTTGGACTCTCACTTACTAATGACTGACTTATGAGTAGCCCGCTGGAGGACTTCAAAGAGCACGACCAAAGGATCCTTTTTAACGCCCAGGCTGATCAATCGCTCTCCTGCTGCCATGACTTTAGCTTGATGATGGGTCACTGGGGCAAAAAAAAAGTGTGATTTAGTGCAGTGCACACGCACAAATATTTTTTTATGTCTGTCTGCAGCACAAACAAAGTGGAAGTTTGGTTGGATAACTGCTGCAAACAATATTATACATGTTACCAGGCACTGAAATATGACACATGTTTTATTCTAAATTGTGACGTTGACCCATATTCACATAGACATATTTTGTGCAAACTTAAATATAAATATATATATATATATATATATATATATACATACTAGTATTGTGTTTAGCCTCACTGCTAAGCGCCTAGCCTCCTATATGCTCTTAGTGCGTTTATATGTTTATGTTAGCATCTGTGTCTCGTGGTCCCATATACACATAGACACATATTGTGCACACATATATATAAATATATATATATATATATATATATATATATATACATACTAGTATTGTGTTTAGCCTCACTGCTAAGCGCCTAGCCTCCTATATGCTCTTAGTGCGTCTATATGTTTATGTTAGCATCTGTGTCACGTGGTCCAACCCTATAACACATTCATCACCTGTGGCCTTAGAAGTGATTTCCATGTCGCTGTAACCTTTTTATAAATGACACATTTGTTTCAGTGGTTTAAACAGGTTAAAATCCATTTCAGGAACTTTAGTCTCTCACTAAGATTTATTGTGATTCAGTCCCTGCACGTTGATGAATAATGAGAAGCAGTGGGACATTTGGTCGGATCAATCTGAAGAAAAGACTTTTTTTTTACAAAAGCCTGACTAATTATGATCAGACATTCGATTAGTGTCTGGAGCTAAAGCAACAAAATTATAACATTCAATAGTTTTTTTTTTTTTGGTTTGTTTTCGAAAAAGTCAGGGTTAGCACAGAGCGACCCATTTTAACTTCCCGTTGCATCCTGCAGGCATATTTGTCCCACGCGGTGCACTGTGTCCTCATGATGATGAGGAAGGAGGCTCGCTGTTCCTCATGCAGGTTCAGTTAAAGTTACACATTAATATCCACTGATGACCTTTCGGATGAGCCACAGCATTAGTCTTGTGCGCTCTAACCTGTCCTGTGTGGACATAGAGTAATGTGCTGGTTGACCGCCGCCCTGACCCCTCCAGGCATTAGAATGTGGACCACATGTATTGACTGTGTCTACCTCCAGTGGAACACGCGATAAAGTCTAAAACAAATACAAAGCAAATGTGTTGTATGAAGTCTTATCTGCGCGCCGCATACTCTGCTGATGAAATAAGCTGTATCTGGTTTGTTCGGTTCCTGTTTAACGTGCACTGGCAGGCACGCATAACGTGCGTGCACGCACCTACGCAGCTCACGGCTCCTCCGCCGCACAGAAATCAGCTTCAACCTCCAAATACCATTGAACTCTAAATCTGTTTGTGTGCTTCCCACAACAATGGGGAAACGTTGATTGACAAGTTTAAATAAGTGGAAATATTAGCATCTTCATTCCAGCAAGTGTCACAATCACTTAGCATCTCCTCTTCTAGGATGCGACTAATAAAGGAGAGGTATTCTTGTTGCCGAACAAGCCCTCCTTTACAACCTAATTGCTTTTGGTTCAAGAGCTTAAAAAGTCATTAATTACAGGTCCGGCCTGTAATGGAGGTTAAGGTGGCTTTTTCACCAAGGTAATGAGCCGCCGTGCACAGTAGCCCATCTGATTTTGATCCGATAATAGAAGTGGTGAATAACATTTTTTTCCATCTTTGCCCAATGACAACCCGGGTTGAGAGGAGACAGGGGTCCTTTCATTGTGCTGGGGTGGGGGGGCAAAAAATAAATAAATAAAGGTGTCCTTTCATTGTGCTGGGGTGGGGGGGGCAAAAAATAAATAAATAAATAAATGCGCAACAGATAATTGAATTCCAAAGAGTGCTATTTGTTTAGTTGGCAGCATATTACGCTGAGGTGCAAATGGCCTTAGCCAAATGTGGATGACATCAAAATGATATGCATTGTGGTAGCAGTGAATGTAATGTGTTTGTATGTGCAAATGTGCATGTCCATTCTCTGGGTTTTCATTATAGTCTCCGTGGTGACGGTTGGATCGCTCTGTGTTTGTTTGCTGTTTGACTGTTGAGTGTTTTTATTTTTCCAATTCACTTCACGAGACATGCTATTTACTCCTCTCTTCTATTGATTACCTGCTGAGGATTTCAAACATGAAAATACACTTTCTACAGCTGTTATTTCACCGGAGTCGAGTGGCGTGTCAATCCACCGCCAGCTTTAACGATATACATGAATGAAATCCATATAAGTGGTTTGTTTCACACAAAAGATCACATTTTTTAAAATGGCCTTCACCAATATCTGTCAGGAACACGAGTGAACCTTGAGTGTAAACACGTTGCCCGACGCCTCCTGCGAGCTGCCGTCCATCGATCAGAGAGAAACAAAACACACAGCCGTTCCTTTCAGACTGCCACGGAGAGAACACTCAACAAAACATTTTTGTCCTATGACCTCTAACCCCCCAGAGATCTGATGGCATTTCATTGATGGCCTCCACCTCGTGAGGCAAGTGAAAATAGAGGGATGGTGAGAACGACGGAAGGGATGGGAGGGGAAGGGGAATGACAGCAGTGGTTGCTCAGTGACTTTGGAAGAGATTAGAAGATTGAGTTCACCTTTAATGATGGTGGAGATAGTCTTTCAGTTGGGGGGGGAAATGCCAGAGCTCAGCAGTTTGTTTTGTGTAGCTCTAAGAGCTTCCTGTGTCAGGTTCAGGTTGCCTGTCTTCCTCTCCGGCAGCAGCCCATTGTCTCTGCGCCACAAAAGGCAGCACAGTGTTGGGTGATGGACACCGCGACTCAACCCAACTCTGCTCCGCCACAGCAAATCTAACCTCCCGAGGGGGTTCCTCAAGGATTCTCATGACCGCACGTGTGGGTGGGTTCCATTGCGGAATTAATCCCCAACACATGTGCGCACACTTAGAACTCGTGCTGTGTAAAACTTAATGAAAAGATCGGTCGCCCACATGCAAAAAGTGTGATGTAATGTGAACAGGCCTGTTGTAGAGGAAAATATACACCTGTTGAATCTGTAGCAGGTCATTTGGTGAATCATTTACCAAATTAATTCTATTAAGTTAACTAAAAATATTAAACTAATTATTATAATTAAAGGAAAATATTGATATAAAAATATAATCTTGTTGCACTTTGGCCCAGAGGCTGTGTCTCTGTCATTGGTGTGGAACCCAG
>NC_024307.1:8443026-8451248 GCF_000523025.1 Cynoglossus semilaevis | reverse complement strand
GCCTCCCCACCCACAGGAAGGTTCACGAGGGGCTGGTGCAGTGCAGTGTGATTTGGGTGGCAGTCATGGAGACTGCTGCCCCCGCAGCACGGTAATGGATAAGTTGACGAAGATGAATGGATGGACAGAAATATAATCTTATTTTAAATATGTCCGATATCCATGGACTATTCAATATTATTACTAATGCTACTAGTTACTATTCAGGGTTAGTCCAAATGGTGCTTGAACACTTCATACAAAAATTAAATTTTTGGCCAGGTTCATCAGAGTTTTGTGTGTACCTTCCAGTGGACTCACCACCTGTATAAAAAAATACAGTCCGATATCCATGGACTATTCAATATTATTACTAATGTTGTTACTATTCAGGGTTAGTCAAAATGGTGTTTGAACAATTCATACAAAAATTTAATTTTTGGCCAGGTTCATCAGACATTCAGTTTCGTGCTGAGGTCAGAGGTGAGAGGATAGGCCGGGGGTCTACAACCTGTGGATCTCTTTGCACTGGTTCACTGTAAGATCATCGTCGTCTCTGAAGAGGTGCTGTGACTGGGACACAGCCTCCAGCTGTGAATCCAAATGACCTTACAACAACTTTGCACCACAGCATATAAAAATAGGAAATGCTTGAGCAGGTGAGGTCTGATAGGTCCAGAATCCTTAAGCTGACTAAAGAGACTGCGACGTCTCCCCTGTGTTCAAACACACACACACACGCTGATGATCCTTTTCCTGCCTCTGCTTCACCCTCTCTCACTTGCTCTTTTTTCCCTCACTGCCCCTGGTTCTGAACCTGACATTCCTGTTGGCCCCGGCTCTTTGAAGTGGCTTGTTGGAGTGGGCTCCCGTTTCAGGGGCCGGGACCGGCGAAAGCCGATCTGTCTGGCTGAGGAGAACAGCCCTGGCCCAGGGGTTAATCAGCAGACCCAGCACACTGCCCACTCTGTCCACCGGCGCGCACACATACACACGGACACAAACGCAAACACAGCTTACACTGTCCCCGCAGCACAGCTGTAACAAGACCAGCCAGATTTGGAGGTTAAGAAAGACGGCCGCGTCCCAGGCGCTTTGAAGTCGACTGGCAGCCTCTAGGATTTAGACTCTTAGAGACGAGACGTGGCCCAGATTCAAAAAACATACAGGGTCATGCAGTGTAAAGGTGTGTGTGTGTGTGTGTGTGTGTTCAGCTCGGGGAACTGACTAATCTCTATTTTTAAACCTCTGCTGAATAGTCAGCTCAGGTTGTTACCATGAAGAGTTTTTTTTTTCAATACCTAAACTATTGTTGAATTTGTAAATAAATAAATAAATAAATAATGCATCTCCCAGGATCACCTCAGTTAACAGCCATACATGCAAGAACAGTTGGGATAAATAGGAATTTTGAATGTACATTAACCCTTTATTAACAAATAATGAAACCATTAGCTGGGTGCATTTAGCGTAGCCATCATGCATGTTCATATTCAGATTGCTTTTATCTTGACTTAATGCATCAGCGGTGTTATTGTCGGGAGTCATTCCACAAAATAATCAGCTGGCAATAAACCCTTAATAAAGAACAGAAAAGCAGCTAGCGGCTGCATCCAATCATCCAAAGGTGTAGACTAACAATTTTCTTTCCTTTCGAAGCGCTCATTATGAAGTCTAGTGCATCATTACTCTAATAAAGGCAAGGACACAGCAAAATCAATATGGAAAACTTCATGGTCATTTGGGTTTTTGTTTTTTTTATCATGTTGTATTGGATTTCTAAAGGCAGCTCAGTGGCATTTTTTAGAATTCATTCCCGTGGCGGTTTACTGCAATCTTGATGAGCTCAGCATTTTTAAATGTAGCTACTATGACACTTTTCTGGCCATCGGAATCCATCAAAAACATTTGAAGCTCCAAAAGCCTGTGCCAACTTCACGTCAGTGTGAAGTAGTCCATTATAAAAGACACCCGAAACTAAATCAGAGTGATTTAAAAGTCTGTTTGTTCTCCACTATCCACAGATTCAGAGTGAATATATGGGATCGTTGACAAGTCTGTTCTGCACCAATCCACTTATCTCCCATGTAGCATCTGGGCATGGATATGATGGAGTGGACACAATCCAACATGGCACCATGACAAAGTCAACAGTATAGAAAGCTCCACACGAGGATAACTGGCTCCAACACCTCTCACTCCACACTGTTGGGGTTCAGCGGTGGCTGTGAAGCTTCAGTCAACACGACATGGCAGCACACCACCAACTGAACACAATCCTGGGAGAAAGGTGTGTGTTTTCGCAATTTGCTTGTGTAAATCATTTGTCTAAAACATAGGACAGTGTTTCTATTATGTGTGTTAAGCGGTGACTATCGCTCACCACACAGTCCCAAACATTAGATTGTTTCATATATTTTGTTATTTTATTTGCACTCGTTTCATGCGGCGCTTCTTGAAAACTCAGACAGACGTGATAGATGGTCTGCAGGTGTCGATGTCTTTCACGGCCGCTGCTAGTCGTCTTGCTTCTGAGTGCATTTCCAGACTTGACCCCAGATGCACATTAAATGTTCCAGCATGTTTCCCTCTCTGTTTATTCACTGTGTGCGTGGGTGTGGGGTAATCGTGTAACACCGAGGGACAAATTCTGTCCTCAAGTTTGATGTTGTTTTGGCGAACGTTGAGATCGTCAGAGCTCTGTCCTGGTCCTCGGGGAGACCATCTTCATTTGTGTCTTTTGTTTATCAAAATATGAATATTAAGACGGGCCATTTCTGTGGTCCTAATGAAGCAGCGTCGCATACCCACACATCTGCACGTTTCCATGCTGCTCCGTAATTCCTAATTTCCTGCTAGTTGCACGTCATGAGAACTGCGATTTGCATATTTGAAAAAGGTCTTCAGTCGGTGGAGTCTCCTCCCCCATCTCCCCTCTGTATTCAGATATTTTTGTTTATTGTTCATTTGCATTTTTGTGTAAACACCATTAATGTAAGTGCCTGTTGCTGTCATACAAGTTTAAATTTACATGTGTTTGATGCTCAGGACTCCAAGACAAGGATGCTAATTGTTCCCACCAATCTGCCGGCTTGCTCTTTAACAGCCGTGCCACAGCACCGTGAGCCACTCATCAACTATTCACCTCAGCCTCCGACAGGTGCTGCTGCTGACTGAGGTGTTTATACCCTCAGCGTCTCCAGCACAAAACTTTAATATTCATGTCGGCCGATAAAGGGAATTACTTCTTGATTGCTCGGAGGAACATTGATGCATCTGGCAGATAGTGAAGAGCATTAGTTTAAGGATTCAGATCAGGATTTTTATTTATTTCTTTATTTCTTCAGTCGTGTTGAACTTTCTCTGGGAGCAAAGTCTATTAACAGCAGTCATTTCTTATCTCACTCGGCACACATTTGTTCCTGTGCATGCTAAAATACAGCTCACCGTGTTGCACGACCTGGTGGGGATATTAGTAAATAAAAAGCCAGTGCCCACAAAAACAAAAACACATAGGCGGCTCATGGAGAAGTAGTGATTCCATTGGGTCGTGCCTAATTGGCAGGATTGGTGCATTAATTCATTATGACAAGACCTGGACTATGTGGTGTCCACTCTTAGGAATCCATCCATCCATCCATTTTCATCCATCCATTTTCATCCGCTTATCCGTTACCGGGTCGCAGCAGTCGCCACCCAAATGATACTGCACCGTACCAACCCCCCTAAACCTTTCTGTGGGTGGTGAGTCCACTGGAAGGTACCAACCGCCCTAACCGGGATTCGAACACCAATGACAGAGACATTGCCTCTGGGCCAAAGCAACACCTCTTAGGAATAGAATTCTATTTTGAATAGACTTAATTTGAATGTTTTTTTTGTTTTGTTTTGTTTTTTGTTTTTTGTTTTTTGTTGTCTTTTTTTATACAAAGCAGGTTTTAATCTGTGGAAATTGATTTATAAATAATCCTCACCTACTTTTTACTTACCTGATTAGATTAAGAGGGGGCTCAAACCCATGTGAGCTGGGGGCCTCTAGTGCCATCATCATCTTTTGGAGAAACACATCAGAGACTGAAAAAAAAGCAATTTATCATTTTCCTTTAGGCCAGAAAAAAGCCTCATTTTTGTAAAAGTTTCAAACATTTAATCTCTAACAACTGTGCTAACATTTTTTTAACTTCCAGGTAACTTTCAAATAAAACACTTGTGTGTCCAGCAATTGTCAGTAAACATCAACATCACTGATCCTCAACTGGCGGCCCGTGGGCCAAATCTTGCCCTCCAAATCATTGAAAATGGCCCAGGATTGTATTCCAAACTTGTGCAGATCAAAGAGAAAATATGGTGCGGTCCCCGCTATTAAAGCAACTAAAATAAAACAACAACTGATACTTCTTACGTATCAGTAATCCCCACCATTTATGACTGGATTCCATTTGCATTACATTAGACAAAAATTTGATTTTTATTTTTTTCAT
Organism: Cynoglossus semilaevis; assembly: GCF_000523025.1. Lineage (NCBI taxonomy): Eukaryota > Metazoa > Chordata > Actinopteri > Pleuronectiformes > Cynoglossidae > Cynoglossus > Cynoglossus semilaevis. The sequence continues at coordinate 8,446,788 of NC_024307.1, read as the reverse complement.
TTGATTGTCCGGAAAAATTCTGACAGATATAGTTGGTGAACCTTGAACTACATTAACCACAATAAAATCTTTACATTATACAGACATCTAGCATGGACAAGATGTGGGAGGTTCATGGGCTTCAAGTAGTCCGTGGGCCAAGAGTTTGATATCCCTGGGTTAAGTAAACATAAAGATGACACTCATTAACACTCATGAAGGGAATATAGCAAAAACTGATGAGAAAAGTATTTGATATTTCAATAGTATATATGTCACTTTAGTCCACTATTGATGCAACAAACAATTTTCCACCCTTTATGTCAAAGATGAAGGTTTGACATGATCCAGTTTGATGAAAACAAGCTGTGTTGTCTGCCTGTGACCCGAACCTGCCGGGCCTCTTCCACTGACACTGGCATCTCTGGGTAAAGAATGACCCTCATTTCTGTGGACACGGCACTGTGTCCGCTCCCCCGGATCTGGGCGCCCATTCCATTTCATGGTGCATCGCCCTTGCGCGTGATTATGCTGTGCTTTCAGGTGCAGAGGAGGAAATGTTTCGTGAAACTGATGTCCCTGTCAGCGCCGTGCGACTCTCCCTTCTTTCCCGGCGAGCATGTCAACCCGCTGATTGGTGAATTACCATTCCAATGTGAAAAGTGGCTCCGCCCTTGTCCCCAGCTCACTGGCCCTGACAGCAAATGAGGAGCTGCATATGTTAGAGAGGCGATTCCTCTCCTGGCCTCATTTGCATTGGCTGAATGGAAATCAAATGGTTTAATGTTGAGATGAAGCTGGTAAATAGTGCTGATGTTAACACATTAAACACACACACACACGTGTGAATGCACGCTGCACTTCTGCATGAGTACCACAGGCATCAAACCAAGAGGATATAATGTTTGCTAGCAAGTAAATGAGGGATGACAGGCTCAAGGATTTGCCTAGTCTCCCCTTTAAAGCCAAAAGTGATGACATCATTTTAGTTCTGAGAATGTGCTGCATGCATAGAGTGGAGCTGAATCCCAGCCAAATAAAATATGCATAGCAAGGAGAAGCGGATGATTTGGTTTTGGATATGTGCAGTAATTAATTAGTCATTAGTTAATTCTTTGGCCAGCTGAGACAACAAAATAAAATGCAGTCAGCAGTTCTGTTAACTTAATACTCCAAACTCCTGTGTACAGGATTCTTCAGTTGCTGTTTACTATTGTAAATATTGCCAAAAATAAAAAGCAACAATGTGCTTATTTAAATAAAATCTACATGCACAGTATTATTTTCCTGCTTGTGCAAAATCTATTGGGGGATATGCAGTGGGAATCATCAGAATTTGTTTTTTATATATTGTTATAACTTGAACCATATAACTTGTTGAACCATGTTGGTTCAACATGTTGCAACAAATGTATAGGTAAATGTGAGGACAAGTCATGTTAATAGACATTGTATAATATTTGCATCTGCTCTTAGGCAAGGCTTAATGGCTAAATATTTGGCAACTCAATAGGACATACTTGTCTGCGAGTGCACTCATATGAATGTGTGTCTCTCTCTTATTGTCTGACAGAATGGCATGCAGCCCTGGGTTTCTCCTTTGGGCGTGGGCTGGTCTATTCTAGACTGGAGACACTGACTCAGTAGTCGACTGGAATCCTTCAGGGCACCAGGGACATCTGATTCCACCACTGTCTAAGCCTTGAACTAAATGCCTCTGCATTATTCATGTGTATATCACTTTATTGCTGTGCAAGGTTTTCACTTAAAGTTTATGCTGTACCATTTACTGAATGCTCCTCCCCATCCTCCGTAGGTGTCACATAACAAACTTTTACTAATCATACTTTATCACTTGGCCACTATTAACGATTGCATGGATGGTGTGGTGCATGAGGTTTTGGATGATTACGTAGATAAGGTCTTGTCTTCAGAGGAAGAAAGTGAAATAAAGAGTTTCTTCTTGAACTCACCAAGCAGTTGAGATTTGTAGATTATTCTTCTTCTTATTGCAGCATGTGTTTAACAGGCAACAAGACAGGAGAACCTTACAATTTGTAATTTTAGTGATTAACTTTCTTTAATATCAATAAATGAATAATTATTTTGTAATAATTATAATTTATTTTTTCCCTCAAAATGAACATGTTGAGCACAAAGCTCAAAGTACAGAAATTAAGTTGTGTTTTGTTTTATTTTGTTTTGTATTTATTTATTTTACAAAAGATAAAACTGTTGGTAAAGCTTGAATTGCGTGATAAACGGCGAGATGACGATAGCGCGTCTTACGACAGCTTCCTAGGTTACGCAAACTACGTAGTTGGGGTCAGCTACACTACAAAGTTATCATCGGAGCTTTCTGTTGGATTATTAAATTAGCGATTACCTGCACAGCATTAAGAGACGGCGTGAGTAACCATTTTAATCTAACTGTAGATTTTATCTGTTTCCACTGAGACTGTTGAATGTTTAGTTTAGGTGTAAAATTTCATTTTTTTTCTGCGTAAGTTGAACATGGCAACATTTAAGGTAACTACTCGTCCCTCGTTAGCTGTTTTGATGGTAGCTCATAGCTAATATATGACGCTATATTCATTGGCTGTTTCCGTATTGAAGTCACTGTTTGGGTTCGTTGGAATCTTTTTATTGTGTATTGTAGTTGTACGAAGTAAACTAGATGGGGCTGAGAAGACTTTTAATGTGTGTGTGAGTTAATTTTGCTGTATTTATTCCTCTTCAGAAGAAGATTACTGGAAAAAAAATCTCATGAAGATGGCTTTTAAAAGGCAGACCCAGTTATAATGTTCTACATTTCTAGTGGTTTGTATTGAAACTGAATCAATTTCTCAGTGTTATATTTCTTCATAGTGTTGTATTAAAAGTCCACATGTGTACTAAACACTATGCAAGTATCTTCATGTGAATTACTTGCTTTAGTGACCAACAGAAATGGCCGAAAAATAATCTTTTACAGTTGTTTTGGTGAACTAATCAAGATCTACACTACAAATTTGGCCATGATATTGTGTAAAGTTTAAAGAGTAGATCTTTGTAAAACAAAATGTGCACTACTGGGAGAGAAGGCCTATCCACACACCTGTAAACATCAGTGAGCTCTGAAGAGGTGGATGGGTTTGTATCTTCACAAGGACCTGAGCAGGGGACACTCACACCACTGCTATTGTCAAGAAAGTACAGCATTGCCTATATGGCCTCAGGCTGAGTGTCCATAGTCGCCTGAGGCCGTACACATGTTCTCAGGGACTTCCACCGGGCTACCGTTAGAGACTATCTTGACAGTCTACTTCACCACCTACTATTGGGTACTAGCATGGAGTGCAGCTTGTAGCACGCTATTTTGAAATAGAATGATATAGTAAGTTATCATTAGATCCCACAGATCATTGGTTTTCAGTGAAATGAGGATCACGTGAAGGATTACAGCTAATTCTCATCCTGTTGGAGCCTTATATGTAAGTTAATTCCTTAGATCGGCTGATCTGCTTAATCAGCTCTTTTCTTTCCCTTGATGCAAACCAATTGCTGGAGAAATGTTTTTGTCCTAGCAACGGATAAACATAAACACAAGCAGAGTAAGATGGGAGCTCAATGGAATGCCAGGCTGTTTATGTGGAGTATTTCTGAAGATAATGTGGCATGACTTGTAGTTTTGATCTTGATGGCTATAACAAAAGACAAAGAAAGATACTAAAAGGAAAACTTTGTGTTAATTATGCTGGCAGAAAGAACAGCATGATGGGGAACAGAGACAACAGTTAAGCT
>NC_024307.1:8427820-8442982 GCF_000523025.1 Cynoglossus semilaevis | reverse complement strand
ATATTGGCAGTGTTTTTGCCTCGGTCTGACGTTTGGTGCCAGTTCAGCATTGATACTCATTTAGGGGTCTGTGCTCACTCGTCTATCTTCAGATAGCTTTCATATGGATCTGAGCAGCAGAAAGGAAGTCCCACTGGGGAAAGCTTGAGTCATGTAAGTTGTCTGAAGAATTGCTGTACATGTCTGTGAAGCTAATTGGACCCTAACATACCAAAGACCCCATCGTCAGTATGTTTCATATTAACTGCTGACATGGAATGACAGCGGGGCCTTTAAAATGTCACGGCAAGATACCAGGCCAATGCCTACCATACCTTTCTTAGAAGTGCAACACGTGAGTTGTGAAATTACAACTGATAAATATAATGATTAAGACAGTATGGCGCTGCATCTATACCTGCACGGCTGCTCCATACCTCAAATTGACTCTGTCAAGGTATCTGTGCTCTTTGTACGCAACAATAGAGGGTGACAAAACAGAAAGGACAGCTTTTCTAAAATGTCAGCCGGTTGGAGTCCCGCTGAAATATCTCCCTTCTCTCTCCGTCTATCTTGATCGATAAAGCTACCTTTGACAATGCAGCATGTTGTCACCATGACATTTGGTCACCCTTCTTTTCTCCCTCACCTGGCTCATTGCTGAATGGGAATATAACAATGAGATTTAATACAGGATCAATAGCTACACTCCAATGATACATTCAGTCGCATAATGAATGCTGATGGATGAAAACAAATACCTGCATGGGGAATTTGTATTCTGGTCACCATGTCTGTAATAGCCCTGCCAATGATGTTTCATTACATTTTTTCCGCTTGTGTGTTTTTTCCTTCTATCCATACAATCAAATAAAGGATATAGGCTTGATTTAATCAAGACTATGGCAGTAACGTGGCCCCAACCTCTTGTGTATTTATGAATCCTGCCGTGTGTATGAGTGCTCTTGCATCAATGTGATCTCATGCCCGTGAATATTGTGCCATTGTTTGCCTTTCATTCAACAGATATAGGCTCAGTGCAATATGTATAATAAATACTGAAAATGAATTGATTTTTACCACATGTCTGTGTGTATATTGAGTGGTGTTCCTGAGTCACACATTCATAGTGTTTGTACTGCGTGCATGGAGTTGTGACTGGAATGTACATGTGTGGTTTATCTTTATTTTTGTATTGAGTCCATATACATGAGTTGTTTACTGTACATGTTGAGTGCACCGTAATAGTAGGTTTATACGCCGCATATGTGGCCGAATGGATGTTGGTGTATACAGTATGTGGATACATTTTCATGCATATTTGAGGGAAGGAGTAATTTCTTTCTGCATGGATTTACTTTTACTACTAACATCACCTTCAGAAAGGTCAGTGCAGTTTGTCAAAATGCAAAAAGTTCAGTTTGTATCCTAGAAATGCATTTTAGGCTTTGTAAATAGGTAAAAGAAAAGAAACTGCTTTAAGTGAGAACTTAATTTGGTTTCTACGTTTTTGTCAGAGAAGAAATAAACTCTAACGGTCAAAGTTAGTTAATTTTAAGATGTAAAAACTTCCGTTGTAAATAAAAATACCTTCGTACAATAAGTAATGGCAAAATGATAAATTACATCCAATGGTGATGATGCAAAAAAGTACAATATGCTTTGACTGGCAAGTTGTACAAAAAGCCAGAATCCAAACTCTAAAGGATCATTAAATTACACTGGCAAACATTGTTCAATCATTTTATTTTATTTGACTTTACTTAAAAAAGTAAAGTCAAATAAAGTAGGCTTTACTTCTAAAAACACCAAATGAAGACTCCAGTTATTTGATAGTCACCTCACTTCATTGTCATATTTGGTGTCTGGGCCTTGGGCCTTCTGTCTGGGGCCACGTGTGAATGATGCCTCTAACAGCCACTGTTTAAACATCTCTCTACATGTTTCCATTTTGATCAAGGTCTGCCATTTCTACTGATTTTCCAAATCACTGATGCTTGTCAAAGAATTAATTACCTGGATCGTTGCTCTGCTGCCTCCAGCACCAGCTGCGGGTTCACCAGAGAGACCTCACCATTTTCCTAGCATTCCAGGCTAATCACCCACAATCCATTTCAAAGTCAACCTGATTGGCCCACTACCTGGAGAATAATGTGAAATTAGACTGCATCCTGACAGTTTTATATTTGCATACGGTGTATGGTAGATTAGTTTGCAGGAGCCTGCCAGTGGGAGGTGAATATCAGCATCACTGCCAGTGCTAATGGTAGATGCCTCCTACAGTTTATTAGATAAGTAATGGTGTAAAGCATTGTGCTAAGCGCAAATCCTCACTTTGTTATCGGCTGATGTGAAACAAAATGTGTTCATTTGGCCTGGGGACATAAACAGTCGCACATTCACACTGTTATAAAATGCGAGGACGACATAATGTTTTACCTGATATCATCACAGAACTTTTAAACCTGCAGTTTTAATGAGAGAGACACTTCAATGTTTGCTCTTGTAGAGCAAGTAAATGCCACCTACTGATTACGATATATTCAAAATAAATTCACCTCCAGGACATTGTGGTCATGTGCTGTGAAGATGCATAAGTGGTGAGGCTATAAATACATCTGCTCTCCTTGCTGGTTTGTCGGTGAGCATGTCCATCTTCCTGTCGGTGTGTCAGTGGGGTTGCAGCAGCATGACGTCAGCCTAGCTCGGAGCACTCGCTGACCTCTGTAACGAGGATTGGAGTACAGTGTGCTCCAGACAGCAATATACGAGTGCAGACAGAGTGAGCAGGGCAACAGCAGAGACCTGAGTGCACAGGGAGATGTGTTACAGTGTTAGTGTGTAGCCGTAATCCAGGGACGGACCAGTGGAGGAGAGTGCAGATAGGCTGGCTGTAGAAAGCTGGCTTCACAAAGATCTATGTTGACAGGTTATACGAAAATGTAAATCAGGTGGTAAAAGGAGATGTTACACAGAGTACTAGCAAAATTCACCCCTGTTTCTATGCAAAGGTGTTAAGACACTAACACACCCCCGCACACAGGATGCATATGCTGCCACTAGGAAACGTAATAAAACCATAAAATCAGGTTTGAACTACATTACTTGGAAATAAACCTCCACACAATGGTTGTAGGCCCTAATAGAACTATTGTAATGATTTTTCATGGTGTGTGTGTGTGTCCCTGTTAGAGCTATTGTAGTAAGTTTTCTTGGTGTGTGTGTGTGTGTGTGTGTGTGTGTGTGTGTGTGTGTGTGTGTGTCTGCCTGCGCGTGTGGGTTTGAGTGCTTACATATGTGTCTCTCTGTGCCATCACTGTAGTCATTACCTAGTTTCCGTTTCTTGCCTGAAGCAAAGTAAGAAATGGCAGTCGTTCACTCTGACATTCTGTCATTCAGGTAGTTACCCCATTCCCCTCCCAGTTTCCCTTAAAGACTGTCCGACTTTGCTTTCATAATACTTCAGAGAATTTTGACAGCAAAAACAGTTTGCAAGTTGACAGGCGCGTTAATATAATATATAGACATAATAAACCTCAGAAAGTCTTACAATAACAAGTGTTCATTGTTAACAAAAGCCATTGTGTGTGTTATTTTGTTTAATGTAAAATTAGTTGGTTTTAACTCAGGGCAATGTATGACCTTAAACTAGTTTGGGAACACTTTTAATGTTATTCAGAAAAAATATAATAATCCCATTCCTTGACAGTCTTAGATTCACCAAGTCTCCTCAGGCTTATTTCTTTTACAGCCTGATCCAATTTCACAGAGATACGGCTTTGCCATATTTACCTGTGACAGCCTCAAGGATTTGGAAACCAATGCTAATTAAAGAAAAGTAATACACATTTTCTCGACCATATACAATACAGTCATAGTTTAGGGCTGACGGGAATATACATATGACACAGCATTTATTTGGTTTTGTAAATGTTTGACCTACAAATTGGAAAGTCAATCCTTTTTGGGGTCTTAATATTTGGGAATGATTTATGGTATGACATTGAAACGTCTTTGTATTTAAGGCTTTTCAAGGACACGGAGTAGTACTTGGCCAGAAGAAATAAGTTTCCAGCTCTCAGCTCTAGTGTTGTGCTCCCACAAAATCCCACAGAACAAAATGTTTAGGTCACTACTGAGAAATGTTAAAATGCCTTACTGGTTGTGACAAGATCAAATAGACCTGGGGAAAAAAACTTAATTTTGGCACAAAGTTATCTTTTGGGGTCAAAAAGATATAGGTAAATATCAAGCCTTTTTAAAAATACAGAACCTTGAAGCAGTAAATTATGCATGTGCCCAAAAATACATCAGTGTTTTAATTGTGCCAAAACCAGTTTAGCCATCCCAATATACAGTATCTGAAGAGACAGGTCTGTAGTTTTAAAAATGGTTCCATTCTTGTTTTGACAAATAAAGTGATACAATTCACCAGTCATTATTTCATAATTTCTGCTACAAATTGAGACACCGAGGATTTCTGTCATGATGGGATTAATTTAATCATTAGGCATCAACTCCAATATCCTATCAAATGTCAGATGTATTAAAGATGGTCACTAAATTTATGCAAGATGTTTTTTTCCTATGTCTTTATTATATACACACACACACACACACACACACACACATATATATATATATATGAACAGTTACTGCATTTGATATTTTATTGCTCTTGCCAGAACCGTCCTTCACCCGTTCAGCTTTTTCATTATTTGTCATCACTTTGTTCCCGTTTTTTAAAACCCATAATTCATTTGCCAATATCACTGAGTTTTTAATTTCAAGTGATTGTCTACTACGCCATGAAAGTAATCAGGTGAAAACACATTGCTTGTGCCCTGGGCATTGCTGCACACACAGCCCATCTCAAGTCAGAGATATGGTATAAAACCGTATGGATCCATGAAAAAGCACCTAGCACTGAAGTGAGAAATTGGCTATGAGTCATTATGCATAAACACCAAATGCCTTGGCATTTTCTCTCACTGCCAAACAATCATCTTCCTCTCCTCTGTCTATTTGCAATTAATGATTGAATTTTATACCCCTTCCTACCTCACCCCTCCCCAGAAAAAAAATCCCATCTCTGCTTTGTGTATATATCCCCAATACACACAGCTGCTACCAGTACACATGGCAGCATGCACAGCAAAGCTTATCTTCAGCCTTTAGATGGGGGCCTATGGAAACAGTCTTGATTAGTTCCCTCCTTCCTCAAAGCACTGCTGTGTGCTTTGGGATTAGAGGCTTTCTGTGGCGGCTGCACATGCACACTCACTGGCTGGAGGCGAGAGAGGGAGAGAGACAGAGATGGGGATTGCACACTCACTGGCTGGAGGCGAGAGAAGGAGAGAGACAGAGATGGGGATGAGAGGGAAGGAGAGAGAGAGCAAGAGAGAGAGAGAGAGTCCTTCTGCTCAATATAACACTATCCCCTCCCTCTTTCCTCGCCCGACACACTAGCCAGTCCTAGGAGTATTACATCACCCTGATGTAATGTCTAACCAATCACAATGCAGTGGCACTAAACCTTCCAGGATTATGGAAGTTAGTAGCTCAGACTGAGAAATGAGAGAGAGTGAGAAAGAGATAAATAGAGAGAGAGATCATCACTCAAACACATTTTCAGGAATAGCCTACGTTTCCTCCTATTACTAAAGAACAACAACAAAATATAACAATACACCTAGCAAGTACATTTCTATCTATCTAAATTGAAAGATTCTAGGACTGACAGAATTTTTGGACTGACAGGTTAGACTTAAACAACATAATTTTGTTTAAATGTATTTCAATTAAAAAAAAACCCGTTGTTGTTGGTCTAATGGCTCAAAATTAGGAATGTAATGAAAGAAGTCTGTATTTGTCAAATGGAATTTCTTAATCAATTGATTCCTAATCGCGACCTTAATCTTGACCTATCATCCAGGAGAACCCTTTCTTAATCAATAAAGCATACTGTTAGACTAGAAGAGACGATCACTCTGGTTGATGTTTTGTACTTGGTTTTAGTTAGCAGATAACTGTTACTGTTTTGAATTATGGGTTACATATGTGCACTTTAATGCTTTGTGTTTCAAAATACCGCCATAATAAGTTTAGAACCCAGTCAGTGTTAATTAATCTGGTGAGTCAGTCAGAAGCTTGTTGAAAATCCTGACTAAAAGCATCAGCAGATGTCTGCACCGGCTTTCCAATGAGGTAATTGTTCTGAACACGTAGTTTGAGAACACATGTTACAAGTCGCTGATAAGTGTTTCATCTGTTTCTTTCAAAGTGGTAGTAGCTGTATAAACAGAGCTGACAGTAAGTATGTTGGATCCGAAGTGCTTTTAGTATAAGTATCTAATTTCATTGTCAGTTGTTTTGGATTTTGCTTTTTTTCCTGGTGAGTTTGAATTCAGATAATAATTCAATTTTGAACAGAATTTTGAGTGGATTTTGCTTTTTTTCCTGGTGAGTTTTAATTCAGATAATAATTCAATTTTGAGTTGTGAAAGTCTGCTTTCCTTCGTCCTTTTTTTGTTTTTTTACAAGTACATCTGGCTCCACTTGCCTGGTTGTGTGATTGCACCTCATTGCAGAGTAATAAGAATAAAATGAGCTAATTATCTTGACCCAATAATGTGTGCGTGTCTAGATGTCAGGGTTAGGAGGCGGTCCTCAGTGTCCTCTGAACCGTGTCTGCCTATTAACTCAGCTCTTTGTTGTCCTCGGTCTCTATGGAAGATGAGGAATGCCCATCATGGTGATTGGCACTGCACTGTGTCACCTGTTTTTCTTAACAGGCACACACCTACACGTCTTCTCCCTTCCAAGCATCATCTCCATTGCAACACTGGGACACACATGTGTACTCATCCTTACATACAGCCTGCAGGCACAGACAACATCAGACGCTGCTGCTGCAGCAGCAACAGCATCAGCTTGCAGTTTGCCATTTTCTGCAGTGCATGGTGTATGACCACCACACCGATACACTGAGTATGGCACACTTCTCTGGGTGCCGGAGGGTGAACTTCACATGTCTGAGTGGTAAATGCATGTAGCTGCTATGGTAACACTACAGGGAAATTACTGTATTGTGTAGGACAGACTGGGACTGCTCAGTTCTGCCAGGGATTTCTCACTCTGGGAATGATGAAGTGCTGATGGGATGGCAGTCGGCAGCCCGCTGCAGAAAAATGCTTACTTCTAGAATCAATGTTCCATACCACCCGTACTTATCTGCACTTAGGTTGTTTCACAGTGCAGTGGTAAAATTGCCGCAGTTTTCCATGTTACTTTCCAATTTGTTGTGTACCATATGTAAGTGGAAGGCTCATAGCAAACTTGTCAAGGTAAAACAGTTTTGATCGGTATCAAGGGGCCTTACACTTTGCAATTTCTGAGCCCATTCCAAAGTCAAAAGCATACATAGCAATTCTGCCGGAGCTGACATTGAGTTTCATATTTAGTATGTGTGTTTGTGTGTGGGCACGGTCGAGCTGAGGTAATTCTAACACCCTGATGCTCAAAGCCCCCTGGGCCTGTGTGTAAGCGAGTGGTGGCAGCGTCAGTAGTGTCAGGTTTGCTTCTGTTCAGTCTCAGTGGAGGCGGACACAGACAAACTGCTGCTGGTTCACCTGACACACTCCTAATTCCTCTCTACCTCCGGGGAGCATCCACACCCCAGCTCTTTTGTTTTTCCTCTCCCACTTGAACCTTTGCCAAATAGGACGGGGCCAGACTGAACGGCCATGATCTTAACCTGAACACCTGCTTCTCTGCTGCGACTACAGACACCCACTGCCTTCAGCTCTGTCTCTTATTCACTCTCTTGTTATTGCTTTCATTCTCATTTTCTCACTCTTCACTTTCAGATCAAGCAGCATCTCTGTTTGCCCCTGCTCCCCGTCCTCCCCCTTCTCGCAAGCTCACTGCCATATTCACCATGCAATATATGCAACTTTGGATTGCAAAACAGGTAGAAAAATGAGACATTCTGTAATGCAGGCATCTCATTAGAAATATATATTCAAGCGTTTCCAAGCACAGATTTTAAACTTCACATAAAGGGTCATAGAGGGGAGAAAAAGAGGGAGACAGAAGGGTAGGGGAAAAAAAGATGAATGTAAATCTCAGAATAAGGTAGGCATTAATATTTCATTAGTGCCTCTTTTTCTCTCTGAGTGACAGAAGAGGGGAGATAGTGGCTGATGTAATGATTTTAGACTCTTCCTTTTATTCTTTTGCATTTCTCCCCCTCCAATGATTCTGCTCCCCCCTTTCCAAGTCAGCAGATGGGCTTAGCCCCATTTTTTTTTCACAATTCTTCACAGACCCAGCTGCACATAATTACAGTCAATTCTGCCTTATCTTTCAAATTAAAAAGATTAGATTATTTGTGAAAGAAATGTATGCAGCGCCTCTCAACTGATCACGATGAAGAAGACAGCATAGAAAGGCTGTATATGTGAGAAACAACCCTAAGAACCAGCTTCAAAAAATGTCTCCCACAACACATAGATACCCCCCCCCACACACACACACACACGGACACTTTAACCTCAAGTGTGCAGATATCAACTACTTTCATGCCTAAACAGATACTACATCAATTTACACTATTATCTTCAATGAAATGTTTAAGTATCGCACTCATCTTTTCTCTTTTTTCCCCCCACAAACCTCTCTTTGGTTATGGATATGTTCTATATCTGCTGTGAATCCACTATCACTGAACAAAGATTCAGCTCTGAAATAGAAAAACAACTTTGAACCTTTGTGTTTCCATATCACTTTTACAGTTTGCCTCATGCTTGGTTCAGATAAGATATCGCAATGTGTTCTAATGCACTATGCAGCACACAGGTAACATTTCTGTCCTGTATGGAGCATATCTGACCCAGCTTCATGGGTGTTAGCAATAGGAAAAAGAAAGAAAAGAAAAGAAAAACACAATGCAATAACTTAGGGCTTTTCTATATTGAGTATTTACCATATATTGATTAGATACATTGATGCACCGACAGCAATTTTTGGCCTGTTTTGTGTGAGTTGCCTTTATTGACTTTTGACGATTTTCTTCAATTGATCAATCATATCCGAAAACTAAAATCTTCTTTTGGGCAAAATTTTATTCTCATAACAAATAATTACAATATGTTATGAAACTTGGTAACAGGTACTCTAGAGACCAACAACATTCCACAAGTACTAAATAAAAATGATTTCCTGTACACCGAACTTTCTGATCAAAGCTTGTGAAAAAGGTATTCAAACCAAAACAAAATAATCTATGTATTTCTTTTAGTTAAAAGAATATAATAAAATATCAAATAATTACACAGGTAAAGGGCATTTTTCAGTATTTTGTTCATTTATTTACTTTTTTTTGTTAAATGAATACATATAATCTCTGTATAGTTTTCTTTGAATAGTGTCTTTGCATTCTGTTGTTACTATTTTATAGGGAAAACATTGAGATAAATATATATTGAGGTTTATAAAAAAATATAGTTAGATATGTGTTTGGACCATGGTGTCTAATCCCACAATAATCCCTACATAATTCAAATGAATTTTAACTAAAAGTTTGGAGACAAACTATAACAAAATGAAAGTGTGTGGATATAAGTGAGGTTTTAATAATATTTTGAAATAGATAGGCTGGGATGTGGAACAATACATCAATTTGTCTGTCTATTGATTTTCTACAGTAATGTTGTTTGATTAGTCTGCGCTGGCTTCCAGCAGAAAGAGTCATTGCTGAGTGGGAATGCAATATAATCTAGATTTCCCTCCAGCCACCCAGGGGATTAGTTTACTCACCCTCACCCCCAGCTCTCCCAATTGATCGGCCCTTTCTGAGCACATTCATTTCTGGTCATATACTGTATTCAGCCCTCAAGTAGTTGCAATGTTCTTCAAATCTGCATAGATGCTGCTGTTGCGTGTTCAACCTTACACCTCTTGTATTGATCATTTTGCTTTGAGACACTTTTCTCTACATATTGATTTTTATTTTTTGCTTTATTTTGACGAGCTCAAAGTCCCATTTGTATTTTAGTCTTTAAAGGAAAACACTTCTTAAAGGGTCCCGTGTGTAGCATTTCTTTCACACCTTCTTGTTGTTTTGTGCTGGTTTCAGGCATCAAATGATCCCACTATGCAAAATTAACAAAAATGATCTATTTGACAAGCAGCAAGACGCTATCTTAAATTTTAGTTGTTGTTTAATTGTATGATATGTCTGCACAGAAAGGCCATAGCACCATTGTTTAGTTGTTTTTGTTTGAGATTTACAAAGGATGCACCGGAATTAATATTTTTGGCTGAAACCAAAAACCGAAAATGAGGAACCCAAGGCCATAAACCAAAAACCGAAACACTGAAATAAATGATGCCAATTATTAGTACCATTGCAGTTATGGCTATGACTGTGTACTAAACCAATACATTTTAATGTTTCAAAGATGTTGCACAGATCTTGTGTATATAGAGGCTGTAGAACGAATCAACTCTTCCCTAACTACTATTACTTCTTACAACTGTTTTGCTAAATATACACCCACCCATCCCATATTTGTGCTTACAGTACATCATACTGCACGTATTTCAGCCATTCATTAACAGCCATTGAACTGAGTGCCTTTTACACACAGTGGGGTGTTATTTCCATAAAACTTTGTATTCGTTTCATAATTACAAAGGTCCAATTAAGGCAACTTTTAAACAACATGCTAAATCAAAAATACCTTATTTGAATAAATCCCTTTTTAGGTCTAACTTTTGCAAAGTAATTATTACTAAGACTCTACTATCAGATGAAGTACTGGTAGACTTTAGTTAGACGTCAGTAATAAACTGACCATAAGTGCAAGACTTTCCATCGCAGGAAGAGTTGCATAATGGATTAACAAGTTCTACTTATTCTGTAAAATGAATATTATATGAGATGAGTAATACTCTTCTTATGTGAAAATCAATATGAGGAGAGAGTGTGTAAAACTGCAATGTTAAAAGGGTTGGGAGACCTCTGGAAGACTGGAGCAAGAGTTAATTGATCAAATGGAACTTTCTTTAGTAGGTGGCCATTATTTTCCATTTGAAGGGAGAAAAAAAGTTCTGATTGACAGGACTTATGTTGAGGATGCTTTAGGCAGCGCGGTAGTGTCACTGTTAATCATGGCGTGTGATTGGACAAAGACACTCATTAGGTAAAGCAGAGTAAAAACACATGTTTGTCCTTCGAATAAACATCCCTAATCGATGGGCATCATTACACACAGATTAAACCGCTGGCTGAGTGCTGGAGATATTTGATTGAGTTATTTTGATTGTTGTGTTAGTGGATTGTTGATTAAGCCTGTGTTACTTTTGAGGTGTTTATGTTGGTGTAATACTCACTACTCCATTTTATGACGCCATTTTGCTTTTCTGGGGACATTGTTATGCTATTGATCATTAGTCAGCCTCACCATGAAAAGCACCATCAATACAGGTGGCAATGGCACTAAACCTGTCAGTAGGGAAGTGTAATGGAACGAGACCTTTTAATGGTCCAGACACAATTGAGATTTTTTGTGACCGCTTGTATATGACATACATTTTGTTACAGAGTGGCATTTTTCAAAATGACACCATTTATTTAACTCTAACATCTTAGATTATACAAGGTCTATAAAATTGACTTTCTCACAGCCCAGCATAGTAATAATAATCATTTAAGTCTAATTAAAATTCAGGTGTTCGGATGTTGTACATTAAGGCTGAACTATTGTATGTGGTATGCTGAGTTTTGGTATTTTTAAAGGAATGTTGTACATGTTAAAAAGTGGCCGAGGCTCCACTGCAGAGTGATGTGTGTGCGATGACAGTCATGCTGTGCTGTGTTTGAAATACGAAGACATTCATGGGGAGTTCAGGCTGTTTCCTCATTCAGGCAGGGGATAGTGAAAATATTTTACATCAAACCAAGTGTCTGTGCATCGACAAGGAGTGTGTTAACCAGTTGTTGACAGCCTGGGCAGTAAAGTTTTATTTTTTAATAATAGTAGAGATTTTTCTAAATTAATAGATAATTGTTCAAGAGACAGTTACGACCTGTAGAAATTTGAGAAGTTAGTGGATACCTTTGATGGTGTTGTGTGTTTTTTTTGTTTCCTGGTTTGAATGAGGCCAAAAAAGTTTAAAGAAATTGTGCTTACACCTCTTGTGTATTGTATAACTAAAACATTAAAATGTGTAAATGTTATTATCAACACCTACATATTGTTACAGCTAAATTTATATTTAATCATAAACACATTTACTAATCAACCAAAAAATAATAAGCTAAGATAAAATCCAAAAGTCATATTACTAACAAATTCCAAAAGGCTGATGAATCATCTGATCATCTTCTCTCAGCTTTTCTCTCAATTTTAACACTTTTTAAAAAATCTTTATTTGAATATTCAAACTTTGGTGAAATACACATTTGCATCCATTGCAGCTCACTTAACTTTGTGTGTGTGTGTGTGTGTGTGTGTGTGTGTGTGTTATTTAGAGAAAAGGTCTAAAAATACCATCAGGCTACTGAGTTTTATGGATGTTAAACAAAACCGTACATTTCTGTCACTTTTCACAACCTTCCGTCTCACCTACACATACTTCCTGTACACTCCTTATTGTGTGTCTTGCCATCAGCTAAACAGATGTGCTCATTCACAATATAATAGGCAGAGCCCTGAAAGTCAGAACCCTCAAAGGGAACTTGTCATTGATTATTTAAAAAAAAAAAATCAAAGGAGTAAACACACCCCAGTAGGAAAGAAACCGGTCAAACAAAGCATTCATGAGGGGGGATTTTCTTGAGTCGACAGGATGGTGGAGTTATCTGGGAGCCAGCAGGCTGTAATAATGAGTCTGCCAGCCTTAAGCTATAAAAACATAAGAAAAGATGCCTCCCATGTGCATAGAACATACCTTACATGTTTGCTTATCTGTGCCAGGAGGAGAAAATGGACAAGGGAGAGAGAAAAAACCAGAACAGAACACAAACCTCAAATATTATCAATGGAAGCTGTAGTGTAGATTTGGTACAACATGTTTTACAGCTTTAACAATGCATGTGTCATTTGTTTTGGGAACATTATTTCCCAAGAACAACAATTTAAAGCCACATTAGACAGTCTCTGCAAAGCTTTGATGTTTGAGAAGCAGTTTTAATCACATTCCAATAAGTTATTGGAAGTAATGTTTACAGAAAAGGCCTTTAATAGTATGTTTCTTCCTGTTAATGAAATGTCCCCTTCCTTATCTGGCTACCTTATGATCCATATGTTAATGTCTTGAATGGAACTGTATATCTGTTCAATTTGCCCCCTCTCTCTCTCTCTCTCCCTCTTTTTATACCCTCTCCACCTCTCTTATCTAAAATTGTGCAGTAAATTTGGCACTGTGAATCATTATCCTTATCGACCTGCCCGTA
Source organism: Cynoglossus semilaevis (assembly GCF_000523025.1). Taxonomy (NCBI): domain Eukaryota; kingdom Metazoa; phylum Chordata; class Actinopteri; order Pleuronectiformes; family Cynoglossidae; genus Cynoglossus; species Cynoglossus semilaevis. The sequence continues at coordinate 8,429,541 of NC_024307.1, read as the reverse complement.
AACCTCATATTAAAATTTTGTGGCATGATTAGCCTATTTATCTACTTAATTGGATTGGAGTTTGGGTTTAAGTGTCTATGTGCGAACCGCTACAGATTTGAAGGACCAGGGAAAATAAACACTGAGGAAGATGGCCAACGAAATTGTGCTTTAGATAAATTTCATTTGCATATAATCAATAGTTCACTCCTTCAATTTTTTTTGGAGTCTAATCAAGTTATACTTGCCCATGAGATTATTGAAAAGAAAATAACCCTGGGCATTGTGTAAAATGAGACAACATAGAATTTACTATGCTAGGGATTAGTGTCATGAGACCGAGGAGATTTGCACAGACAAAATGTGAATAGTGCAACACAATGCATTACAGTTTCTGGCATGGTGTAATTCTTGCAAACATCCCTAGGCTATTTATACCACTCCACTACAATCTAATTGTATCTAATATATAATCCAACTAAGAGTTACAGTGGCAGGAGTTCAAGTCCTGTCAAACATGAATATTTAAGATGTGTTGGCTGTTGAGAACAAGTGCTATAATTTGTATGTGCCACTGTTCCTGTCTCTGAGGGCACAAGTGTTGGAAAGATTTTCAAAAAGTGACAAGTGTAAAACACATTACCAATTCAAAAAATAGTTACATCGAAAGCAACTGGACAAAGTAGTTTTTTTTTTATTTGTTTCACCTCTGACTGAGAACCTACACAGACACATTACCAATTCTTTTCAAGAAAGGTTGTTACATTGGTTAAAAACGCTGTCAATGGACTTGGACCTCTATTGATCAGATAAGAAGACAAGACGTTGTTGATCTCACTGAACAAAAAATGATTTCTTAAGCATAAACTAATTTAGAACGTAAAAACGTGACCACAAAACACCACAGGTCTTGGGACGTCACAAACCAAGGACCCTCTATATCTGTGTCCTGGTAAATATAATTGTCTCTGTTTAACTCGTATGACTAGTGATGGAAGTAGTCAGGAACAGCAGAGGATGGAGAGTCTGCCTGTTGCTACAATTTTAAAAATCCTTGTAGCAACACTGGCATTGCATTGGAAAATCTATAAAGTTTATGAAAAAATATCTCGTATACCTCTTTCCCAGGTAAATTCTTAAGAGTATATTCTGTGGTGCTTTAAGCTTTCAGAAAATCATATCCTCAAATCATTGATCATGCATTTACCAGTGTAATAGTGGACCTCTGCACCCCGTTTTATTGAGGTTTCAGAGGCATGGGTAACATGAAATGTGACTTTTGCTTTCATAATAGCTCGTGTCCTTCCCCTCTCCTCTTTTATTCCGAAGCACAAAGTAAAGAAATTTCATTACCTCGTCCAAAAATTGATTGGATAATGTTTTTCTCTTTTTCCTAAAATCAATAGCACCTCACTCAGTTTACTAATTGGATTACGTGTTTTTGCTCAAGGATTTTTCGAATACCAAGGTAGTGTGAATTATTTATATACAACATTACCTTTAGACAATAACGATGTATGTTGACTTCTTATACATGTAAATTCATTCTGGCACTCGCAAAAGTAAGATGCTTTCACAAAGCCCTGACAATGTAGGTCGAGCTGGCTGTGAATGCCAGAAACTGGGATATTAATAGCATTAATACTAATCATTAATGAAGCCGTGCTTCTTGAGGCTGCTATGAGGACACGATTGCCGAGTGTTTATTAATCAGGGAATAATAAGTAATTTGTGAACATTAA
>NC_024307.1:8407854-8427781 GCF_000523025.1 Cynoglossus semilaevis | reverse complement strand
CACTTAAGCCTCAGACTTCATTACTGAAGGGCAGATTAGTGGAAAGGAGAAAGAGCGTTACACTAGTCACCTGTGTGTGTGTGTGTGTGTGTGTGTAAGTGTGCCAGCCCACGCAAACACACACTCTGTTTCCTTCTCTCTCAGTCTCCTATGACAACATGATGGAACACTGTCAAGCTCATTTGCTCTTCTATAGACTATATGTAATTAACGGCATCCTCTCATAGTAGCTGCTGAAAATAAAATGAATAGACATCAAAATAAATCAGTGGGTGACGTGTGCTCCTTCAGTGCCTCCAATCCTATAGTGACATTTCTCACAAATGCCCCCACTGCTTCAGTAGCTGCTCTGAATGGATTTGGAGGTGTTTTTATATTCACTCTGTGGCTGCTCGATGGATTCTTTTTTTCAGCACAAAGTTAATATTACCCAGGCCCTGAAACATCCTTTGACTGTTCTCTATGAGCATATATCCACAACCTCTTCATACATCACATGGATCTAATGTAGTTGGGGAAATTTCATAATTTATCCTCAACTGTTCAGATTGCACATTGCTATGGCATCAACCAAATGGCTAAGTACTTAGAAGAGACATGACAATACAAAGTTCTCCCTGCTGCGCCATAACATGCTCTGTGAAAGTGATAAGAGTGTCTGATCATGCATCCCAGCATTCTATATCAGCCTGTCTATAATGGATCCCCCCAATGACTCCTTGTGGCTGCATTATTTAGATGGAATAAAACGCCGGAAGGAAGGGAGGAAAGGAAGCAGAGATTCAGTGTTTCATAAAACCGGGCAGTGTGGAGACTGGAGCCTGTAGCTGCGTTTGTACAATACCAAGGGGGTTATTAGGGTGAAAAACATCCAGTTTATTTATTTCTGTTGCTATTAATGCTTGTGCTGTGAGTATGGGCAAAGGATGGAAACAAACAGTGAAGATAACTGGCAATGGAAAATGACTATTTGTAGTTATGACATACTGAGGAGAAAAGATAAAAAAAAAAAAAAAATCAAAAACCAAATACCTACACAGATAACAAAAAAAATACACAAATGCTATATGATTACCATTGTGATCTTAAACTGGAAGACACCAAAATGTATACACTTACTGATTGAGTTGTCATTTTACGGTTGCTTATCGAACGGCCATCATCAGCCATCTGTGGTTTGATGCTAATTTTGTATGTAAAGGTTTTATGGCCCTTTAGCGATGCCATGGGGCTAACATGATTTAAAGTGAAAGTGATTTATTTGTCATTATTTGTCAGCACAACAACACACACAACACAACAAAATATGTCCTCAGTATTTAACCCATCATCACAGTCAGCAGGGGCAGCTTGAAGGAGCAGTGTGGGGATGGTGACATGCTCAGTGCACCTCATGGGATTGGTGTATTCAAACCGGCAACCTTCCTTAACCACGAGGTTGCCACTGCACAGATTTAAGTAACCTGGTTGTTTTTAGACAACTAGCAGTGCTTCTCCTGATGTAGTTGAACAACCTTAAGGGACTTCAGATAGTATTTTCAAATTACTGCTAACTCGTTGTTTCATCAGTCCATTGAAAGACTAAATAATTGTATTATAAATCACTTGCATTAGATAGTCATGTACTATGAGAGTTGACTTTGTAATGTATCGACTTAAACAGTAGGAGGGTCTCTCTTCGTCCAATTGAAACATTTGTTTGTCAATACTATGACAACTGCGATCATCATTTAGTCTTCTACAGCCACAAGCAATCAACGGAGTTGCATTACTACTATAGCAGCTCCTTTGATTCGTGCTCAAACTTCACACGGAAACATTTTCAACACACAGGCAGAATAAACGTGACACCAGTGGTAGCTCTCGAGTTCGCCTGTAACCTGTAGAGACAACAGAGGCTGGCACAGCGTGCAGAGACAAACTTACAGCAGGAGTGATGTTGTGTGTTCTGCCGCCGTTCAGCCGCTGTAAACTCATGACAACATGTTGTAAAACAAACAAAAATAATCTGAAGGCTCTGCCAAATTTATTTGTGCTGTAAAAAAATATGCTAAAATCACTTGACATTGTGTCAGTAAGTTGATGCTACTGTATCCAATCGACGGCATGAATCCTGCAATGACATTTTAGTGTATGCTGAACATAAGGGGAGGGATCTCCAAGCTGTGTGAAAAATGCCACTGATCATCATGCTCAGGTATTTTTTTTTATTTCTGTCATGGCTGTCGCCGGCGAGAAAAACAGCATAGAAGTCTCCATCATCAGCCTTAGACCCCGGGGACAGGAGAAATCACATTATATCTGCTGTCACACAAAGTCACTGTCGAGGTGTGTTGGAGAGAGTACACAGCAGCTTTGGTGTGATGCTGGGGACCCAAAAATACCTCAGGCACCTCATCTCAGCCCCCGGCTAGAACCAAGCTGCCATTCTAACAAGTGAGATACGTCTCGCAGTTATTTAAGGAAGAGAAACCCTCTCTTCCATTTTATATGTACTTACTGCAAACCTCTCCATCTAAAAAGTCTGCGCATTGAAATGCATGGTGGCTTGTAAGGAGTTCGGGAGAAAGGATATGCAATTTAGTTAACCTTGTGTTCACTTTAGGCACTTCATCACAATTTGATAAAGAGGGTTTCAGATGAACACAGGCTCGCCCCCTCCAGGTTTTCTAATAAGGGGAACTGCCTATCAAACCTGTGCCATGGATGATGAAACTGCAGTGCAATGGTGAACAGCAAGATGTGGAGCAGAGCCATGTGCATGAGTGTGCTGGTTCAGCACACACACACACACTCATACTCATGTGTGAACTCTGTCTGGCACACACACACACTTGCTCTGCTGACCATGTTTTGTTGGACTTCCACGGGGAGCCTGTCTCTGGAGGTACTGCCCAGTGCTGGAAAAGAATTCCATGCTGCTGTGTTGAAGATGGAATTAAACATAACAGCACACACACACACACACACACACACAAAGCTCTGGAGTAATATGGTGTCACTTCACTCATTCAGCCATGTCTGTGAATCAATTTATCACTTTTTTATCAGTCTCTTCGAGCTGCTGCAGTATGTCTAATCTGCTCAGTGTCTGTGAGTCCGAATAATGCATTACTTTTTGCCGTAGCAGGTGCAGTGAAAGAGAATGAGGAGGGGGAGGGAAGGGGGGAGACAGTTGGAAAAAATAGAACACTTCTGTTGGCTGACAATAGTAACATTTTCTTTTCTATCATATCAAACCAGAGAGTAGACATTAGCTAAACTGAATGTTTTTGTTTATGTTTGTAACTTTTTTTTGGCTCTTTGTTCATTGTATTTCACCAACCTATAATGTGCGTTATCTCTCAAACAACTATCACACTTTGAGTGCTTTCCAATGTGCTTCAGGACTGAAGGAATTTGGAGGTGAAAGTCTAAAGGTGCATTTAATTAAATTTAGTAATTATTGCAAATTCTAGCCAAACGTTGTCACCTACAGGCACGTCTAAGTTAAGGGGATTACATGCTTGAAAGCAGGAGCACAGCAGATGCTCCAGCTTCACACTACTCAAGGATTTCACCTCTAAACTGAAGGAACAGCACAGACGACAAAATACTTCAACTCCAGACATTTTTGTCTTTTTCTGTACTTCATTCGCATAATGATCCATTTCCTTATGCTTGGAGACATTTCTGCTTACTTCTAATTCCGGCCATCTGCCCACTAAATGATTAAGAAAAAAACACATATAGATTTTAAATAAAGACTAAGTATTGCTTTAAGATTGAACCCACAGATGATACAATGAAACAGGTCTGCCATTCTTGTACTTTACTTTTGTTCTGTGGATGTTAAATTTACACAACAATTTATTTTTTTATTTGGTTAATTAATATGTGAAGATTAATCTGATTCAAATTTTTAACGCAAGGGCAGAAAGACGCACACTATATATATAATAATTCCACATTTTATCGCTCAGAAGTAAATGTAATCCACCAAACCTATTGTTTGTGTTATTATGTTATTATTTTTTTAATTTATCCATTATGTGGGTTAATTCCAAATAAAAAAAAAAGGTGTAAAACATCAACCCCTGTCTGCTGTTATCGTCATATCGTTTGAGCCACATACAGGGAAAGGGTTTCTTTCATATTTGGGAATGACAGTTTACTTTGATTAATCATGATAAATCCAAAGCTACCCTGTGATTAATCTGGTTCAAAATTGTAATCGATTGACAGCCCTAGTGTTAAAACATATCGGAACGGTACAACAGGTTGGTGTAGTACTGAAGCGCCACACTGAGAGGAATTTCATGCAACATGAAGGTTTTGAACATCACATTTCTGATTTTGTTCTCTTCCTGAAAAAAGGTGTTTCCTATGCTATTACTTTTACTATTACTTTGCCCTGTTTTGAATGTATTGTCAAAGAAAAAGTGTGTGTAGCACATGTTCCCATGGAGTCAGTCATTACTGTGGTATATATATGTTTGGCATATATATGTTTGTGTCTTTTCACCATTGTCCAGACCTGTTAATGAGTTGATGGGACCTTTTTGTAAATTATTATATATTACAGGATATATGGATATATTTTTACAATATTAAGTATTATATATTTTTAACAATATTCAGTATAATATTTTTTAGGTTTTTAAAGGCAAGGTTTAGAAATAAGATACAATAAAATACTACAGTTGAGTTAAACAAAATAATCTAGAAATGTATTGTCTTCATAAACGTGTAGCCCTACAGGATATTTAAAGCTGCTCCTGTTACTTTAGGATCCCTGCGTGTTTGCAAAGGTTGTTTGCCTTTGTCAGACTTCTCATGTGTTCAAATCATTAGCCATTCAACAGCGTGCTGGTTACAGATGTTAATGACACATTAGTTTAGATTCCTACTCAGTATCAGGCAGCAGTGAGTGATGGCTTGACGTGCCCTCTACCTTCGGCTCTACGTACTTTTAACAGCAGCCCACCTTTGCAGCCCACCTTTCACTCCCTAACCACCAGAGTGGAATCAGCAAAAATGGCCCCTAATCCCACAGAGACCAACTCTATTTCATGTCAAGAATAGCAAATGGGCTGTGTGGATAAAAAACAAAATAAAAAAAAATAAAAAATCTAACACAGCCGCTTTTTCTTGATGTCTTTTCCTGACAGCTGCAGATAAATACAATTTGTAAGTTGCCATTGTTCGGCACATTATTAAGCACAAAAGCTAATTTTTTTGTCTAATGGCAAATATATACTCATTTGCTACGAAAAACAATTTGCGTTCAGATGCATTTGTTCTGCTTCAGTTCCAGGAAAATGCTTTTACATGTTGAAATATTATCAGTCGGGGCATATACTTAGTAATTTTGAGGTGATAAATTAGCGTCCAGAATAAAGAAGATGTAGCTTCCTCCTTGTGCACAGAGATGAGATTGCTCTGCATTATCCATCTAAGTTAAGTTAATTTCATCATTGGCCACAGTTCTTTAACGCACTCTTCAGTCACACAAATAAACATATGCAGCAGGCACATGCGTACTCACCATAGATGCAGCACAGACACGCAAATGCTGCAATATAGTGAATGGCACCATGGAGACATTTTTGATGTACGTGTGATGCTGTTCACATCTTTAAGTAAATTGATGAGGCTGATTAGCTGCCGCTCGTTACAAGTGGGATGTTGGATTGAGTGGAGCTTGGCAGATCTGGCCTCATTTCCCTTCATGTTGCTGCAAATTAAATGGATTCGTTGTAGCACTAAAAGCTCAAAGCTTGGCCTTGGTCTTCAGCTGATGAAATGGTACATCTGCTGTGGGAAAGAGGTTCGGTTGGTGTGTGCGAGTGATTGGTTCTCTGTTTGTGTGTGGCCTTGTTTGCCTCTTTTTGAGAACTGAACTTTCAAAACTAGAAGACTGCTTTGTATCGACAAAGCTGTGAGGGTCAGATTTTGAATGGAGGATGCAGCCATTTTTAAAAAGTCAAAAAATTGTAAAAAATATGTAATCTTGTCCTTAAACTCATTTTAAAGAACGTATAACAGCAAAAATCAATGTGTTATTCGTAAATTAATTTGCGAATATTTTGCTGATTTAATTTATTAATGCTTTTTTGCTCATGGGCAGAAAGACTGGCACTGTATGACCAATAATTCCACTGTCCATTCACTTATTACGTCAATGCTTAGATCTAGCCTGGGTCTAAACTGTATTCATGAAAAAGAGACGTCTTTTTTTTATACTCACCAACATTTAAATACTGTAAATATTCAAAATGTCTCCATTTCCTTTTGTTTGACATTAACACCTGCCAGATGCTGGCTGCTCTAAGACTGACCATATAACATCTCACTTTTAATTCTCTTATAAACATTGCACAAATAGGTGCATACAACACACACACACCTGCACTCACAGTAACCCTCAACTCTGACCCCACTGGCAGGATGTGTTACGCATCTACAAACAGGAATTCCATCCTCAGATGATAAATATGGATATGCATTCACTACACAGGATGTACTTTGACACGATTCCTCAAATGTCACCTTCTCAATCTTGGCGTTCAAACCTTGGATGGATTCCTTTTTAAGCAAATGAAGAGGAAATGAAAATCAATTTGTTTACACTACACGACATTTTACATCTCCGTTTCCAAAATATAGAGGATTAAAGTCACGGCAGCATCTGTGTCTACGACCTACTGTCGCTGTCTTCACGGAGCCTGTTGTATAAAAAGTATGTGTTTGTGTGACTGAATGTGAGGCAGAGAATGGAAACAAACCCAGCTTTGAGACTGTTGTAGTGGAAGTTATGGACAAATTCAGCATAACAACCAAATTAAGCAGCAGACCAAATGACTAGTAACAGTCTTCTGGGACAGACAGCCATATGCATGGCCATTAAGAAACAACAGAATAGCAATTCAGTCCACATCACTGTGGCAGACGACTGAAAGCTACATAAAACCTGTTCGTCAACAGTATTCTAACTTTTGTTTTGGAAGCAATATTGCTGTGGTATCCCAGCCAAACAGTTAGTCATTACAAAGTGAACAAATAGATGACAAGCCAGAGCCACTGGGCACATTTTAAAACAAAATAAATTATGGTACAACAAATTATTCAGTATGGTAAGTCAAAGCAAAATAAAACTTTGATTACACCACTATTACTGTCTCATATTATAGCAGTGGGTTGATTGGTGATTTTTGCCTGTTGGTACCAGTCCCAGCTAATAACACTATCCTTTCCTTGTATAGTTTGTGCCTGCTACCTTTCTTTCTTACGAATAAATAGATTGTTGTTTTTATTATTATTATTATTTGTGACTATGGTGTGATTTATATACAGATGATTAAACCTAATTTTAGACAGAACTATCAATTCTTATTATTTGCTGCTTGTTATCAGTCCAGGAACACTCAGAAGTGGCAGTTAGCTTTTGGCATTCTGCTTCTTATGCCTGTTTCAGAGCAAATTTGCTTAATAACACTATTATAAAATAATAGTTCTCGTCCTAGTTGACATATGCATCGTTTGTTTGTTTGTTTTTATTGTTTTTGTTTTTATTTAAACAGAATTATGTTTAGGTGTGCTAAAATAGGTGATAATAAGCCTCGGCTACTGCTGCGTTGCTTCTGAATAGCTCGTTGGATGTTGTCAAGCTAGTGAACCATTAGAGACAACTTTATCTGGTCGTTTTAGCTTGGTTTAAAGAAATGGATTTTACTATCCGGTTATGCTTACGTGTGTACATGTTTTAAGAAAAGTACAGTTGTCACAAATGACTAAAAAGTGAAATATTATTTGTTTGAACATAATGCTCGACATATTCTCCAGATAAAATTGAAACTGTGAGTTTTAAACCTCAGAGTTGTCCCAAATACATGTACTGTAAGTAATTTAAGCATGTATCACCAGAAAAATATATAAGAGCTGTCACATAGCTGTGACTTTTGTAAGACCTGTTAAATTTTAGTACTGGTAAATTACATATAATACCCCATATATTATATAGCTCATATTCACACACTGTTAATGACTGCAGCTGTCATTACTGGGAGCCTCAGAGTCTAATTCCCATGGCTTCTTATATGTCTCACCAGGCTGTTAGCTGTGATAAAAGAAGACTATCATGCAGCCCTCTCATCTGGAGTTCATCATCTCCTAATGCTTTGAATAAATCTAAAATCAGGAGGAGTGCGGGGCTCCGTTTTGTAGGTTATTCAATTAACTAATGAGAAACGTCTTTTTAATAACTGATCAAGGGTCGTCATTAAAAAATAATCTAGCAGCCATGTTACTCTACGCCATTCCTCCTATAGTGATGCCTATCAGACAAGTGGTACACTATAACACTATATCACATTAATGGTACACAAGGGCATTGCAGGGTACAAGGAATATTTTTATATATCTTAGGATAAAATTTTTTTAAAAGTGGATTTAATATAATTATTTTGTTCTTTGTGATGAACTCAATATGAGTTACAAAGTAAGTTACAGTAACAAAGGAATAGGAATTGGTTATTTTTATTTTATTTTGAACTGGACATATATAGGAATAAATGAAGATTTTTTTCTATTTTAAGTACAACATCAGCTTTTATACTGTATGTAAACTTTTTCATCTAATAGTAAAGACAAACAGAATATAATTTATATTTTTCATCTTTCTATTTTTGTTTAAAGACCTGCTTTATTAATGTATCTTTTTGTTATGTACTGGAGCTTCCAGGAGGTGACATTCTGGCTCTTTGGTGATCTAATGAGATTGTACATATTTGGTACATTTTTGTACATTTCTTGGCTTAAAATAGTTTGTTTATATTTAAGAAATGGCTGTCAAAATGAATGTGTAAACTGCTATAATTAATTTGTGAAATTAAATAGAGTAATTTGTTTATACTAAGGATTCACCAAATGTTTTGGCCGAAATGGGCCCTAAAGGGCATTCTGTTCTGACTTCCTATGTGACTATCAGTTGATTTTATGTTTGATTTTAAGTTTGACCACTTTTTGAAGACTCGTCAATGAAGGGTATTTATGCTAGAACGAAAAAGCCAGAGGGGGCTGTCCAGACCAAAATGGGTTGGGATCCAATGCAATAGGATCAAGAAGTGTTAGATCAAAAATTTGTATTGGGCAGAATGATTGATGTCATTGTACAGAGAACTATATGAGATGCCCACTTTGTTCCAACCCTGAGTGAGGCAGTGTTAACTTGTACTTAATGATGTACACCCCTTTTTGTTTTGCATATTTATTTGATATTCATGAGGTGTCCAAGCGCACGGGCTTGACATGCGTCTCAATAGTGATAAATTATTGAGAGGTCTTTTTTAGTGTGGCAGTTGAAAAGCAACGCCATTAATAATGAACAACTCTGTATACTCTTATAATTGTGTTATTTTCCCTAGAAAGTTGTGCTCTCATTTTTCACTCTTAGCTTTTGTTGGGTGGTTTTAATGTGTGGATGTTAGCCAGCACTTAGCGTATGTTTTTTTCTTTCTCGACTAGGAGCGATTTGGTGTAACTTTCAGAGCTGTGGGGATTTATCAAGTTTCTCTTGTTGATGTTTAGTACAGTGATTTGCTTGAACAGATTTGGTTTTGTTTTTCAGCTGCCTGTTGGCCTATTTTCCCATCTCTTTGGATGTGCTCATATTACAGACAAAAGGATGGATTTTTTTTCTTCTAGTAACTGTTCTGGAACTCTGGTCTTTTGCTTCCAATGAGATTAGGCCTGTCGATTAAATGCCAGCCTTTGGCCTTTTGTGAGGGTAAGCCCTACTGTAATGTTAAACTCAATATAATTCTGTTATTGAGAGTTTGGACCACATTTTATCACACTGACACCACCAAGATATACAGGCAGTTTCATCAGTCAGAAGACTACAGGCCTGTTTTCCACAGACTGCTGTTACTGAGAGGATTGGAGAGGACATGTGTAATGTGTGTGAAAGGATGTCCTGTTGAGAGACAGCCAGACTCATCTGTGCCAGCTCCCTGCCTCTATCACTCGCTCTCTCTCTGCTGTCCTTCCCTTCTTCTTCTCTCTCCATTTTGCCACTTTCCTCCTCTTTCTTTTACCGTTTCTCTCTGACTTTCTGTCACTGTACTTTTTCCCATTCCAGTTTTTTCTCTCACACGCAGGCGGATCAACACCCTTTATGACCCAAGTCCCACTCCAGTACAAACATACACCCAAACAGTCTGTCTCTCTGCTTCTCTCAATCTCTCCCTTCCAACCTTTCTCCCTCTTCTTCTTCATCCTCAGTCAATTATACAGATGTCTAATGCTTTCTCCCTGCTGTAGGGATCGGACAGAGCATCTATCATCCTCCGGGGGGGTGTAGTGGTGATGGTAGGGAGTGCAAGCCCCACACTTTCCTCTGCCGTAGTTGTACACTCGTTCCTCTGGGCTGGAAGGACGCCAGTCGACTGGGGATCAAACCTTGGCCCTCCGCCCGGCAGCAGGCATCCGCAGCTCCCTCCCTCCACCGCTAGATCTGGGCCACATCCATGTGGGCCAGCAGCAGGCAGCTTTTTTTTCTTTTTTTTTTTTTTTTCAGGGATCTAATCTGTTGTTTTTTTTCCCCGCAAGTGTGCTGTTGACGAGCAGGGAAGGATGTTGAGGGGGAAATGGAGGAGAGAACGGTGCTGTTATCAGAGGGACCAGCAGAGTCTCTGTGGCCTGTAGGTGATGTTTGCCAACTCGATTTCTAAGAGTGGAAACACTGGGATAAGAATATCTGACCCACTAACAACTGGATGCCCTGTGAGGTGTTGCAGTTTCATCCTCTACATTTCAGTCTTACTGTGAAATAAAATCATGTTTTCATGTCATTTTCACCAATTGGGGTTCTCTTTATTCACTATTCCGATAATATCGTCAAAATATAGCTGCAGCTATCTGTTTTTTTCAGTAAGATGGAGAAACTGGGATGGGGTGAGCTCAGGGCAGCTAACAAGAGACTGGGATTCTATTTTTTTCTTTTCCCAAACAACATCCGACTCTTTTGCTAAAAGCCAGCAATAAGACACACTAGCAAAATATGACTGAAAATAATCTCGACCCATCGATACCTTATCAGAGTCACAGGAGGGAGGAGAGATGAAGGTGAGATTACCATCAAGACAGACTCAGTATTTCATCATTTTGTAGATAGTACGTGTCGGCCGGTTAGGTGTGGGAGAGGCGTGGGCCGCTTTTTTTTCTTTTTTTTTTTTTTTGCAGGGATCTAATCTGTTGTTTTTTTTCCCCGCAAGTGTGCTGTTGACGAGCAGGGAAGGATGTTGAGGGGGAAATGGAGGAGAGAACGGTGCTGTTATCAGAGGGACCAGCAGAGTCTCTGTGGCCTGTAGGTGATGTTTGCCAACTCGATTTCTAAGAGTGGAAACACTGGGATAAGAATATCTGACCCACTAACAACTGGATGCCCTGTGAGGTGTTGCAGTTTCATCCTCTACATTTCAGTCTTACTGTGAAATAAAATCATGTTTTCATGTCATTTTCACCAATTGGGGTTCTCTTTATTCACTATTCCGATAATATCGTCAAAATATAGCTGCAGCTATCTGTTTTTTTCAGTAAGATGGAGAAACTGGGATGGGGTGAGCTCAGGGCAGCTAACAAGAGACTGGGATTCTATTTTTTTCTTTTCCCAAACAACATCCGACTCTTTTGCTAAAAGCCAGCAATAAGACACACTAGCAAAATATGACTGAAAATAATCTCGACCCATCGATACCTTATCAGAGTCACAGGAGGGAGGAGAGATGAAGGTGAGATTACCATCAAGACAGACTCAGTATTTCATCATTTTGTAGATACATTTCTGTCTGACATTATCATTTAGCAAAGTAGAAATTCAAGCGTTCAGACCTTTTTTAAGTTTTTCTTTTTCAGACAAGGAAGATTCATTTTTTTCAAGACAATCCAGTTCTCCTTTGACGTGTGCTGCTACACAGCGCTGTTATATATATTTTTTTAAATGTATCCTCTGCCTGGGTTTAGATACACTGGAAAATGACTTATTGACAAATAAATAATGCAGCTTAAAAAGCTTTTTTGGAATGTGTTCTCTGCCAAAACATTATGTTCACTTCCACCAGCTCAATGACTCAATACTGTACATCATGTTCAAAAATGTATAGAGCCAATTTAGGTCTGACTGCATAAGGAACTTTGGTGTTTCGCCCTGCTGTCCCGCTGTGCTGTAACTCTTTAGTGTTTCTCCCAGAAGGTCAAGGGTTAACAACTGAAAGTGAAAGCTGCGCTTGTGTCTGTGTGGGTGAACGTAGGAGCCGCATAATCAATACGAGCACACAGTTATCATGACTGTTGAAACATCCCCGCCTTAGGGTGAGCAAAGAAAAGCAAACCAACATGGTGTAGAGGTGAAAGGAGGTTGTGTGGTTGATGGTTGTGTGTGACGGTGTTGGATACAACGCTGATAGGAGAGTGAATTAATGATCCTGGCTTTGCAGTAGTTCAGGAACACCATAACCTCTGACCACATACACTGTGTGTGTGTGTGTGTGTGTGTACGGGTGTACGTGTGCTCACAGGCACTGCAACTACAGCAGAACTCCAGGAGGGAACTGCAATTCCCAGCTGTCAGCCTGACCCGCGGGTTAGCTGCTGTACTTCTGCCTGACCGGCTGTAAAATTAGGAGCAAACAAGGTGCTCTTTGAAAGTAAGACCTAGCATCAAACAGGGTAGTTTTTCCCTTCTCTTGGGGTGAATAATTTATATTAAAAACATTGCTCACAAATGCACTAAAAATATACGCAAGGCCCCGAAGACTGATTTGCCAAACCAAAGAGCTCTTGTGTGAAATGCACACTGGTGAAGGGGATCACTGAATCCACTGGGTGGTGTATTGGTATAAGTAGATCATGGAAAAAAAAAAAATCCAGGATCCTGTTCCACTTCTAGAAATAAGTGGCTCTAGTAATGGAGTTGAAATTGTGCGTGCATTTTCTTTTTATCATATGAGATTGGCTCTGTGCTGAAAATATTATTATATAAAAGCAGGTCACAGAGCTCGGAGTGACTCTCTTTAGTCAATGAGTCACACTAAAATGAGCTTTTCATAACAGCAGTGGTCCTTTTCAATCTCATTTTAAACAGATGCCACAGGCTTTGCACTGCGCCCAGGAAAATGAGGCAGCTCTTATTTTCTTTTGGGGGAAAAAAAAAACCAACACTCTTGAGTTGAGTGTTTTGAGACAATGGGAAAATGTTGATCTCACAACAAACCCTCTTTGTGTATGAAAAACAACTTTACTACTTGAAAACAAAGGGTGTTTAAATCAGCAGTTTTTATATAACAGTTGCTGTAAAATAATGGAAATCTGATTAGCCTTGATTCATTTTTAGACTTAAGACAGAGAAGATTTTCTCGTCATCCATTCTGCTTAAAGGGTGTGAGTTAGTATTACACTTTAGCAATGTTATATGTGGCTATCAGTGCCCTAGTAAAGTAGGTCAATAGATTCTGTGTGTGTGTGTGTCTAATCTCTGATCAGATGGTGTTCTCATCCAGGGCTATTAATGTGCTGATCCACTAATTGGGAGTGCTTGCTCTCTTAATGCAATGGCCTTCTAAATGTGTCCGTCCCAGTAATTTAATAATGGCCATTTCATGCTACTCTGACTTTTCAAACAGCTTGCTCGGGGCAGCCACAGGGACTGGTTATTGATTGAAAATGTGAGGCTGCCTGGCCTGTGCTTTGGGTGAGAGAGGCTGATCAGACTGCTTCCCAGAGTCCAGATGCAATTCAAGCCCCCCACCCTACCCAGCCAGCTAGCCTTCCAGTCCAACCTCCTCCCTCTTCTCTGCATGCTACTCATAAACACACTAACACAAAGCATGCATACACAGGAGACAAGTGCATACTCAGCCATTTACTTGGAGATTCCACTGAGATCATTCACACTAGGTTTGGGCATTTTAGCACAGATGGGAAAAATAAACAGTTGTGAGAAAATGTACCAGAACTCTGAAATAAAGACAGGCGACCCCCTCCAACAACTCTCTTATTCCCCTACCTTGATGTACAGCTCTTTGTATAGTCACCGGGGTCCGCTGCCTGTGTCTGAGGAGTAATGAGGAGAGGGCCGAGGAGGAGAGATAAGAGGAAGAGTGATGGAGGTCAGGCTGCATCATCGCTGGCAGCCCTCACGGACCTCACGCACCACCCTCCACCCCCCCACAACAGGCTGTCCAGGACAACGTTTGTTTGCACAAGGTGATAAATAATTTGGCCTGGGCTGACATGGATTAATGTAGCCCTTAGCCCCCTTTTCCTCCCACTGTGTTCACTTACAGAAAAGCTTGGCCCCTCCAACAGCCCCCCACCCCCTAATGGCCAAAATGCATGAAAATTCTTATCAGCTTTCAAGAGCAAGGACCAAGAAGTGATAGGCTACTGCTGAGAGACTATCATGGTGCTCGAAGGATGCTTTTGTACATTCAGTGCACTGACCTTAAAATGTTTCCTTTGGGATTTACAAGGAAATTTAAGAGGCTTCTAGTGCTGACGGTACATTTGCTGTCTTATGCTTTGATTTCAGTGGTGCTTTTCACACACTTAAAATAAGCATAACATTTAAGTATGAACATAACATTACTGATAAAGACTAATATGCTACAAGACCCAAGAATTTTGTTCTCTCTCCTCATGCTCCAAAAAGATCATATCAATCAATCAGATATCAATAGGATTTCATATCCATTCTCTTATACAGTTTTCTTTCTAGGTAACTTTTTAATGTGAATTACACACTAACATTTGGCTTTCGATTAAAAAATTAAGGCTGTCTGAAATAACATAATGATTCTCTGGAAAAACAGATTCTCGATTCCCATCCCTAGGCCTTAGGGAAATGAAATGAAATGCAGCCATTTCAACCGCTTCTTCCTAAATGCCATGTCTATGATGTCATCACACGGATATGTCTTGGAGCATATGCATCTGTGCTGTAGATTTGGGATTGTTAAGAAAGCAGACTAATGACACCAAGGAATTGGGCCATCAGGTGTCTCTATGTGTCTCCTACTTGTCAGTGGTCAAATTGTTATGGATTCGAGAGCAACAAAAGGTTGTGTTGTGATAGGACTATGATAAATGTTATTTCCTTTTTGTTTCTCTACAAGGTCTTTAAAAGTAATTAATGTAATTTTTTTTGGTGGCAAAACTGTGAAGGTCACTTTGACCCAAATACTTCATAATGCTCTACGGTCCATTACTGTTTGAGTTAATGTTTTTTTTCTGCTGGTTACAAAGGTTGCAGTCATCTGTGACTCCAGACAATTCCATAAGAAGAATTAAAGTAATTATTTTTTAACACTGATATCTAACATATTTTTTAAGACCTAAATGTTTTGAGCACAGATATTGCAACAGTAAACCTAATGGCTGTGACACCCAGTGGAGGCATTTCTTTTATAACGAACCATGTAGAGCAACTTTTTAATACTAGACTAAAATTATGTGGCCTCATTTTTACAAAGTTCTAAATTACTTTGGGGCAAAACCCATAACTTCTTTGCACTATAAAAGCCAACAAACTCATGTTTTGAACAAACTACTCAGCAAATTAAAAGGTGTTTTTCGTGTCTTCTTCACAGTTTTTGTCTTCGTGGGGGTGATTCTTTTCAAACTACATTATCAGAGGCACTTTAAAATATCTAAAGATGTTTCTTGTTTCAATAATTAAACAGTGTACGGCTGAGGGCTTCCATTCTCAGTCTTCATGTGAATGCCCTATGGCCTTTGTCTTTGATCTTTCATGCTACTGCTTTTGCATAATTTTAGGTATAACGAGAGGCACTAGAGCTGTTATATCCTTCCTCCTCCTCTTGCACTCTCATAGTTTAAACAGGGAGACTTTTTTTCAATGTTCAGCTGTTGCAAAATGTTAGACGGGCTGAGCCTAAACATCTGGCACAGTGTTGGATTAAATCACTGATTTTGCCAACCTGAGTTGCTTGTGTAAAACCATAGCTGGAATACAAGGATGTCCAAATACTGTTTGTTATTGGTCACTGAGTTGTTTAAATTTGTGCTTCTCTGAAGAAGACTCAATAAGCGATCATTAGTCAAAGCATCATTAATTAATATTTTACATATGTATTGTCATTTATTGCATATGTACCTGCTAGCTGCTACCTGCTAACTTATATCGTACATTTACAGGCATGTCATGGATGAGTAGATAGATAGATGGATGGATAGATAAAACAAAATTGATAAAATAGATAAAACAATTCTAAATTGTAGTATTTTAATATAAAATACTGTATATAAACTGTATGTTATTATTATATATACAATGTTTTGTATGTATTATAATTCATTTTTGAAATTATGGACTCATGCATTTAACCCACCATAAACAAATCATATGCTATATGCTTTTTAATGTTATAAAATGGGCTAATAAATGTTACAAATACATTTATACATTTCTCTCACGCCCATCGTTTACTGTCCCCTCGTCTGGTGACTCCTGGCTTTGGCGCCAGCCAGTTCCCTGCATCTCTGAAAAAGGATGTAGATGTGGGAATAAATTACATTAATATGTGAGGTTTTTCTGATTAATAATTTAAAATAGTCAATATTTTCTCATTAAAAACACAACATGTAAACTGGTTTATGCCTAATTGTACATAATACACTTAAATAATAAAGTGAGATCTTTATTATAGATGGTAGTAAAACGCTCCTCTTTAAAGCATGTGGCCAACAAGACATTCCGACCTAATTCTGTGACACTGCTGTACAGAGAAAGACACCCAGAACTTATAAATAATTTGGCAATATCTTGTCATTATTTGTCATTAGTGTCAGTGTGTTTATAACTGATTAGACAAACACGAGGTTTAAAACAGCTGCAAATTAGAATTATTAAATGCTCTTTACCCACAATGCAACTGTCCTGTCGTACTGTACATTTGGTGTGATTTGGGCTACGTTTTAACATCTATGCGTTTAAAAGCTAAATAGATCTTACTTTTTTTGGAGGGGGGGGGGGGCATTCATGATGTTTCCCAAGAAACCTGTTTGAATTCAAGTTTTGAAAAAGTTAACCTGAACAATTAATTAAAAGATCTCAGTATGAGAATTTTCAAGGACAAATTAAGGTGTTTCCAGGGCTTTTGTCTTAAGCCCCCGCTTATATCTGACCCTGATTCACACTGTAATTAATATTAACTAACCCCCCTGTCCTCACCTTTTCACCCAACCCTTGCCTCCGTCTGGCTGTGTCTGCATCTGTGTCTTCCTTGCTTTGTCTCTCTGCATCATTGTTTATCGACGATTGGCCGACTGTAAAACTGAACAGCAGGCACGCACAGACCAAAGCACCGGTGATGCTGTTGGACTGAATTATTCAAAACTCATCTCCTCACTGAATGTGTAAACGCTTGCTTGCTGTGATTAAAAAACAGTGGACTAGGTCAACAAAAGGTTTAACTTCAAAAAAGGAAAGGGCCGGTTATCACTTAAGCTAATTTACATTTAAAAAGAAATAATGTGACCATACTGACTTTTGTTCTTCTGGTAGACTTTTTTTTAACATTATTATTTATGGTTTGAGGTTGAGGTTGTTCTACACACAGAACTAAAACCACAGTGTGCATTATACAGTAAGTTTGCTTCTTACCTGTTACCCATATTACTGGTTTGTGAAAAATTGCATTGAATGTAGAAGCGACGTATCTATAAATGGACTTGGTGTGGTCTAAGAGATTAAAGCTGAAATATTTTTGGAAAGGATTTGTTTATTGGTAAACTGAATGTTGAAAAATTGGATACAATTTCATTAATCAGTGAAGGTACTTTTAACCAACATATATCAGTTGCTTAAATCTAGGGCTCATCAATGCAAACATCAGTTTTCAACCCCACATAGAAATGTAGGTTTTTTAATTAAGAAATATATCAGTAAAAAACTTAATTTTTATTTACATTCACCCATGGACCAGATGTCAGGGTTTGCGGGACGTAAGTGGCCCCTGGGCCAGGAGTTTGACATCGCTACTTGAATGCTACATGATAATTGATTGTCTGACAGTCTTCAACAAAAAACAGAAAACAGCACAAGAGAGTATTTAGACACCTGCTAAGACAAGTTGTATCTGTGTATTTGTTCTGTATATTTTTTGTAGTAATGGTCTTATTTAGTAAACATGTTTCAGTCTGTCTTAGATTATTCATTTCAGACTCCTTGTGGACAAGTTCTGGAAAAGCATTTTTGTGTGTTAGACTGACTGATGCTAATGAGAGAAAGACACATTTCTTCTTATTGAATTAACTCAGTGGTAACGAAAATATTCTGTACAGAGTGGTGAGTCAACACTAACAAAATACCTTTGACTCCATTTCTGCCACTTAAAAGATGAGATCATTTCACCTGTAATTTGACTTTGTGAGTGTGTGATAGTATATTTGTGTGTCCATGGATATCCGTACTACTTCAAAGCTCCTGTGTATCATTACATGTAGAGATTCAACACACGGCTTTTCTGAAAATACCTGCCCACTGGCCTATACATTTCTCTCACGCCTGGCTTTTATCTGGTATATATCATGGAGAGGGGGGAGACAGATATAAACACACTCTCCCATGGGCCGGTGCATAAAGGAAAACTGCACTTACTGCATGTGAAGGCAATTCAGGTGTTCCTTGCACACTTCTAACCCTGTTGGACCCCCATATGATGAGATCTGTGTGATGTGCTTCTGCTATATGTCCTAGTGTGTGCCGAGAATGCCAGACGGTTGAAGTCAATCCTGGACATGGAAAAATGCAAATGAAGTAAATATGGATTAATGTTGAGGAACAGCCGCACCATCAAAGCACCACACTCTGATGCCAATTGTAAAGTTCAATAAGCTGGAGAGATGAAAGCTAATGAAAGGCAAACATGATAAGGGTTGTGTTGGGGAGGGGAGGCGATGTGGGAGTACTGAGGGAAGGAGTGGAGAGGGTGAGTGTGAATGAGCAGGGTATGAATACAGACGATGTAAGACCTTGTCTCCTCTGGTCAAATCAAGCCACAGGACACAGCAGTAGTCAATTGGAGGAGATGAAAGGGATCTTGGTGTGGAGGCGGTGTGGTCTCATGGACAACACTCTCGGTGCATTCTTGTAAATATGGATGCGTATTTGGGTTCAGAGTCTCCACGAGTGAGGCGATGCCAATTTAGTGTGTGTTTGTGCCAAGCAGGTCCATGCATTTCTATACAATCACAGTAAATGTGAAGCCAGGGACACATGCCTGCTGTCCTGGCTTCTACACATTATGGCTGCTCCCTGCAGTGTCCCATGGGTACAGTACACTATGTTCCAATCAAGCATCCTCAGATCATACCTGCAGCATCTACTGTACTGCAGCACATTAAAATCATCCAGACGTGAAAAAGCAGCACATTAAAATCATCCAGACGTGAGGGTACGCTGGGAAAGAACAGAGTCACATGGACAATTTGATTATCACACTGCCATAACACTTCTTTCTTTATTGAGGATAGCAAGGTACACACACTGACTTTGGAGACTCAAGTTATGTATACATTTTTCCTTTATATAAGAATTATGTTCATGTATTGATGAAATACGTGGGGTCGCATTTGTGTGGCTAAATAATGCATTGGTTGAAGTATATATGTGTATATATATGTATGTATATGTGAATATATATGTATATATACCTGTATATATGTATATATGTACAGTATGTATATATATGTATATATATAGTACATTGTATGTATGTATTTTTTTACTTTTCTTTCGGCCTTGTCCCTTTTTTCTGTATGTATGTATGTGTATATACAGTATATACACTGCACATATATAAATATGTTGCTATATTCTATATTTAAATATATACTATATACACTTTTTCGGCTTGGGAGCTCCTTT
>NC_024307.1:8398760-8407754 GCF_000523025.1 Cynoglossus semilaevis | reverse complement strand
TTTTTTTTTTTCCATCGGTCTCTGCTTGATGTGAAAAGCTCACATTTCATGTCAGTGCATCACATTTGGCAACTCTTCAAGCCTTTTATTTCCTTTCCACATATGAGGTAACTCCCTGTACCTCATCTTCACTTCGCCTACACTGCAGTAAACTGCTGATTATGTAAAATGTGTTCTGGACACAGGGGACTAGAGTTATGGCAACACCTGTAGAGAAACAATGGCTGCTTGTGTAAGAAAAGAAAGGAAACATTTTACCTAATTGCCGTAGCAGTATTTTTTATTTATTTCTATTCTCCTTACTTACCCCAGCTCTGTGCTGCTTGGCTTACATTTGGGAGAGTTTTAATAGCCAGTTTCACACTCCAGTGCTGAGCTGTGAGGTGCACTGGCATGGGATAGGTAATTGGTTTTCACAGAGTGAACTATTTCTGTTACAAAGATGAGCTGGCATTTGGTCTGGTTAAGTTGGTTTAACTGAGCTGAGTGGAAATAACGAGACAACATTCAGTCTGCACAATGAAACACACTAGTTAATATAGGAATACAGCTGTTGTGTTTTGTTGTCTTGTGTCTTTTGTTCCCTTCCGGTTATTTATGTTTTGCTTTCTTGACCTTGCAAACAAATATTATACTCAGCAATTTAACATTTTGCACAAAATACTAGACATTGTGTTCTCTTATCTAGCATGATGAGAGAACACAAGTTGTTATTAAACCAACAGCAGGTACATTTATGTTTCAACAACAAAGCCAGTAAAAAGGAAAACAAGAGAAGATTTAGAAAAATTGAGAAAAAACCTAGCACTTGATGCACCGAAGAGACACATTAATCGTCCAACACCGACAATAAAATTGTGAACAGTTGTTAGGCCGTTCTAAAATGAACAAGCTGCATATTTCACAGTACTGTACAACTGAACCTGAACCCTAAAAATGTCACTTTTCAGATTCTTTAGTGTCTTATCTGCAAACTAGAGGGTGCAAACTAGGGCCACATAGAGGAAATAAAATTAGACAAAACATCATGAACATGAAGTGTTTCTACAAAATTCATCAAGTGGGCTGGATTGAACCCCCTAGTGGGGCAGTTCTGGCCCGTGGGCCATATGTGTGAGCTACACAATCGTTTCCTCATCATTTCGTCTGCTTCCTGATGCACATGTAGCTGATTGCCTGACTCACTGTATTTACTGCTTCAGATTTGCAGGCTACTTGTGTCGACAAGGTCAGATCTTTTGGATGAGTTGTTCTGTACAGCAATGACTGCAGTAATGATTCAATGGTTTTTCCCTTTTCTTTTCAGTGTCTTCACTTCACTTCACTACAACTGGGTCTATGTGGTTTTTTGTTTGTTTGTTTTTTTTTTTCCCAACACTTAAAGTGGCTTTTGGTGCTTGAGTGCTTACTGTCATGCATTAATCAAACCTTCTTCATATTTACCTATACAGTGAGTCAGACTAATCTTTAAAAGAAAGAGAGAGAGAGAGAGAGAGACCATACGATCTATGTAAGAAAGTGTGCACTTTGCATATTTGATGGGCAAAGTGTTTTTCCCCACTTCATGGCAGAAGGATCATTTAATCGAGAGGGAAAAGTGGATCACAGACAGAATGGCTTGTCAGAGACGAGCCGCGTAATTCACAGTCAATGACAGTCCTGTGACATCATTTACGCAGCGGTAACAGTTATTAGACTAAATGTTCATGACAACACAGATTGCCTATTAACAGAAGAATGGTGTGCTTTATTGTTATGTTGTGGCATGTGTGAAAATTTGTGAGTTTGTTGGCCCAGAGCCAGGGAACCTGTTATTTGGACTGTCTCTCCGTGTTTTCTCTCTCTCTCTCCTTCCTTCTCTTTGCCTCAGCCGTCAGGCATTTGAGAACTGAGGTACTTTTACACATAGTTAAACCCTGAACAGTCCAGGACTCAGCCTGTAGGCTCACAGCCTCGCGCCGGTGGATCAGGATAACAGGAGTGCCATCTGCTGGACACTTGGTGCAATATTTACTACCCTGAATGTACTCCAAAGTAAAGTAGAGTGAGGAGATGGAGGGGAGGAGGGGGTTATCTCGCTTAGTGAAATTTAAAGGCATCGTTTCTGACATGTGAGAAGATCGGTGTCAGGACTTGAAACTTTTCTGTCCATCAGTAAAACATTTTGCTCTTTAGATCCGATGTCTGTACCATTTAAATAGCACAAGGCACTTAAAAAACTCCTCAGAATCTGGAAAATGACTAATATATATATATATATATTACTTTTAATTTGATAAAAAGTATATGTTTGATCAGTGTTGTGAGCCCTTAAAAATTCAACAACTCAAGTGTCCAGAAGACAAAAAGAAAATGCATGTTCATTTTTCAAGTCATCACCAAAGAGGAGAAAAAAAAAGCTTTTTCATTATTTTTAAATCAAGAAAAAAAAAAGTGCAACTGGAGATACAAAAGCCCCGAGGCAGAGGGTAGATGTTCTCCACTGCTGAATATGCAACACTCTGCCGGCATTGTTAAAAACCACTGGACCAAGAATGAGTCGTTGCCTTCTTCACAACCAACAAATCGGCACCTTCGCACCCCTCTGCCTCTCCTGGTAGTCCAGACTTACCAGGGCAGGGGCCGTGACAGAGAGGAAGGAGCGGCAGAGCAATGGGGAAGGAGTAAATGAGAGACTGGGGATGAGATGAGGAGAGTGGGTGGGGCACAGTTTTTCGGACTCTCATTTACTCTCTCAGTCCTCCGAGCAGGGGATAGTGTTCAGGATCTATTGATCACAACTCAGTGGAGCAGTAATCCCACAGTCGGGATTGATCCCGACTGTTGCCTGGGCCTCGCCGCGCTGCCCAATCCTCCCTGGATGCTTCGTCTCTGCTTCTGTGCCTCTCCTCCCCTGTCCCCTTTTCCCTCCCCTCCATTGCTCATAATGCATTGATATGCATGACAGCCAAGGGGCCCTATGTAGGAGGGATACAAGGAGGATTTGAGGAGGTGGGGTGTGGTGGGTGAAGGCGTTAAGTGTGTGTACATTGCAGCAGGAAATAGCTGGTGAAGTGACGTGTGCCTTGACACGAGGTGGGGTCCCAAAGTGTTTCAAAGATGCCCGGCCCCTGTTCCCTCTCTGTCTCTTTTTACTTTTAACCAGACTAAAAAAAGATGAGTCATTGACTTTACTCTTGCTTGGAAAAACTAAATACTAGATTTAAAATAGAGATGAATTTAGTCTTTTTGTTCAGGCTGTGTGAATGCAGCTCAACTCACTGGTTACAGTTGAAGTGTGGTGGTACAGTAGGACATCATGTTGTTGCATTTGTATTTTATTATGTAATTGGGTAATTATTTATAGTTTCAAGACCTGCCCATAAAAGATGCACTTTTGGGCAGACACATCAAATCAACTATTGCCACTATATCTATTACAACTGTATCTTAACCCATTGGTTTTCAAAAGGGGAGGCGCTGTGGGCACCTCAGATAATTGGAGGAAAGATAAGAGGAAATATATATATGTAAAATAACCATTCTATATATTGTTGATGTTTCTACATATTTTGTTGCATTGCCTGTGGGTCTGACCAGATGCTAATGATTTTTTTTTTTGGAGGGGGGGCTGCTGTCTTAACCTATTGACACTAACCGTTGATAGTGCAGACTGCATCTGCATCATATCAATTATGATGATGTACCACATACATCTTGCAGTAAATTCAATCAATACATTGTAGTAGTAGTGGACACACAAAAGTGTTACATTGTATTTTATATTTTTCTAATTTGCATCAGTGCGACTTGACGTGTGCCGTCTTTCCTCAATGAACACTGCAGTGTGTTCCGTTAGATTGCATGCGCAGAATTTTATGTTGTCATGAGAAAAAGCACACTTCACTCATGCACTATTCATGTTCACTAACCTTCATCATTCACTGTTTCAGTGCAGTGATTGCTGTCAGCAGAAGGTGTGAAGTGGAAATGTCTCTGCTAGTTTGCTGCTAATGAAAGGGAAATGACTTCTGAGTTTCACCTCAGCAACCTTGATGTTTCCTCCGCTCTTAGCGATTTCCATTGGAGATGTGTAGTAAAAAAAAAGTAAGCAGCCAGTCACAGTTCAGATCCCCCTTGGCGTTACCTCACCTGCTATGAACCCAATGTGTACTTGCACTTTTGATGAAGGGACAATGTTGCCTAGAGTTAAGCAATGAAAACATAATCAACTATTGTACTAACTTTGGCGAGACTTTAAGGTCGTCATGGATAATACTAATCTGTCTTTGACTTGTCTTTGAGGATGTTGGGTATTCATAGTAGTGGTTCTCAACCTTTTCTGACTTATGATCCCATGAGGACATCACAACATTTCTGGCGACCCCAGAAACTCTTTTTTTTTTTTTTTTTACTTGTGCAGTCATGTGATTGCTGCTGTCAGTCAGATATTTTTATATTCTGCATTTTATTTTAACTCAATTTTGATCATAAGAGTGAGAAGAATACAATTGTTCAAGATTGTGTGTGGGTTTTTTAATGAAAAATTAATACTGTATATTTTGGACTGGCTCCGGTGTATAAGTAGCACTGGTCAAAGGATGAAAAAAAAAGCGGCTTACAAGAGTAGCAGATACTGGTAAACAAGCCTACAACACTTTTTTTTAGGTTGTGATTTTACAGTTGTTTTGTGAAGGACAGAGTTGGTATGACGGGACTACGTTTTTGTTGTGGCCACAGAGCAGAGGGACCCAGAAGTTCGAAAGGAAGAAAATGAGAAAAGACATGCTGAGGTGCTTCAGTTCTCACTTGCCATTTTCAATGACACACTGTCTAAAACAACTAAAACTCACTTCCTGTTTTCACATGGTGGGTCAGGATATAACACTGTATGGGACAAATATGTGGCTTTTCTGCATATATCGGTATCGGTTGATATCCAAGTTGGAAATTAAGTGTTTGGACAATATCGGCATATTGTATAGGTAAGTTAATATCAGACGTCCCTACTTTTTACCTTAATAGTATTTATACTTTATAGTATCTATTTATACTCTGTTGTGTTTCTACAAGGTGTACGCAGCAGGTTGAATGGTTCACTTCATGAATGGGACGACTGGGTGTATTTGCTCTGGCACCAGCATATTCAATGCGTCCTGCCTTGGATTTCAATAATATTGTGCCCATATTTATGCTTGCCTGTGTAATGGTGGTCAAGGGGTTACAGTTGTACAGCGCACAAGTGTTGCAGGACCCTTTTGGATGTTTCAGAGGCCACTTTTTAGGCAGCTTGACAGCTGCACGGGGAGGTGGCTCAATCCTGTTATTGTCCCTGGCAGCGCCCTGTGCCAGGGTTGTTCGTTTGGCACGCCTGAGCTCTGCCACACACTACAGAGAGCAGGGCAACAAAAAGGGGAAGTCGTTCTCAAACACCAAAACACACACACACAGGCACAGAAATTCAACACGTGCAGAAGGTTGGGATTTCAGAGATTGTCAGAAATGCAGAAATATAAAGAAGTAGATACTGTATTTGTCAAAATGCTTAATTGAACCAGGCCTCGGCCTTTGTGGAGTTTAATGAATCTCAGAGCTATCTATCAAAGCAGCCACTCACTCATTCCTTTCACATATTTTCTGTGTTTAAGTTAATATTTCCATGTACCGTAATCTTCATTTCTTTTATATGACTTTTGTAAGTGATGGTGTTCAATTAAAAAGCTTTTGATAACGACATTCTTACGACATGAATGCCTTTTGTGACATTTTTCTCAACACCTCATCAGGTAGTCCAAGGTGTTTTTATGATTTTCAAGGGCAAACAAAAGAAATGAACAGAACAGAGGGGCAGTCAAAGTGGAGGCAGGGGCACTTGTGGCTTGGTGGTTAAGGAAGCGGACTTGGGTTCGGAAGGTTTCAGGTTCGAGTCCATCAGCTGCCAGGTTAACCCTGGGGTTGTCCCCACTCACTGCTCCCCTGCTCACTTTAGTGATGAGTAAAATGCAGATGGCACATTTCGTTTTGTGCAGTGGTGTGCTGCATCACAGTGACAAGTAGTTCACTTTCACTTGGAGCAGTTTGAGAGGTGAGGTGAACATGTGTTGAGGAGAGAGTAGAGATGTTGGACACAGGCAAGATGATAAGAGGAAGATTTGACATGGAGATAGTTGGTGTAAAAGGGGTGAGATGGAGGCAGATGGCCTGCTGCGGTGGGAACAGCCAAATGAGAAAGTAGAAGAAAAAGAAGTAAAAGACGTAGAAGCCGAAGAAGAAGAAGCAGGGCAAGTAAAGAAGTAGAAAGTAGAAGAAGGTCAGACACATAAATAGTCATGAAAGTTGACCTTGTGATTTCATTGTTGGCACAGCATCCTTGATAAAACCATTCCAGACTGACTGCAGGGATTTTGCCTCTGTTTATTTTTAAAACTTTTTTTTTCTTCCATGTCCGTGCTAAATTGCCTACAGCTCTTCACTGTTTACCCCACAGACACAGCTGAGCTGTGGAAACCAGATAATATTGACAGCAAGGTTAACTTCCTAAATGTTTAAAATCTGTTTTATGTTCCGTGCTTCTTCTTCCCCCTATACATCCTCCTGTACAGATCCAGTCTGTTCAACTCCCTTTCCTCTGCCCAGTCCAACAGATTTTACTGCTCTTACACTCACTAACCTCCCCTCCTGTGCCTCCTCTGCTCCTCCCGGAGGTCGTAGTATTAGGGGGGATTCCTGAAGAGGGATTTTCCCTGCTTTGGACTGTCAGAGCTGCAATTAAAACTGCCAAAGATGCAGTGCAAAGTGTACACACTAACACATGTTGGAACATTTTGGAATACTCATTCAGCAGTTAGACTACACGCCGTCCTTGTTACTGCCAGAGTTAAAAGGTAATGACAATACCGTGTAAATAAATGTCTCATAACTGTCTGTCTTTGGTTTTGATGAACTGCACACGTGTGGAGTTCTGGCAGATGGAAGTCATTTAAAATAAACACAACAAAACTGTGGAGAATATAAGACAACACGAGCCACAGCAAGCTAGGAAAAACAGCAGTGTTTCTAAAGCTGTCGAAAAAACCATCCACAGACACATACGGAGTATTATGGAAAAGAAATGTAAACACCAACCTAAGTCAACCTAACTTTTTTAGACTGTTTTTTATCCCACAGTGATTTCTTTTACGTTTTCTGGTCTCATTCATTGGACAGCAGCGTGATTCCTAGTGCATCTAATACAAAAGGGTGAAAAGGTCAGCCACTCTCAGCAGTGCTTTTTATTCTTGGTCTTTTATGCACAGAATTTTCCTGAGACTTCCTGAATCTTTTCTTGGGCTTTTGACTGACAACTGACTGACATGTTAAAGAATGAAAATAGACACAACATATAGAATAGACAAATGTATGCTATAAAAAGAAATGACTCGCTGATAGAGTCTGCTTGTTTTGAAAACGTAGCTAAAGTTTGAAGATTCTCGCAAGTTTTCTTTCTATCTATCTATCTATCTATCTATCTATCTATCTATCTATCTATCTATCTATCTATCTATCTATCTATCTATAAATACTGCAGATTATGTTGCAGGTGTAGTTTGATTATTCAAAATTCCTCTCAGAGAGCAACAACATCAGGGGATGTGCAACAAGCTAAATCAGAAACTTGGCTCTAAACTGTGGCAAAATCAGAAATGGATGAAGCCAACGGAAAGTGACGAGCAGATTGACAGGGGCTTCCTGTGGCAGATGATGTTTACTACTGACAGCTGATGGTCACTCTCTGGTGAACGTGCCAACAACCTGATAGAATTTAGCCACAAAAAAAGAAACGACCCTCGGAGCTTCCTCTGACACAATAGCTGGCTCCTCTCTTCCCTTCACAAACCACTCCACAGATGGATAAGCAACAGTTTCGCAATTACCGTCGACCAGTTGGGGTGAGGTGCGGCTTGGTCTTCGTAACAATGCCTTCTGCAGATGCAGGCTCTCTTAAGTGCTGATTTATTGGAGTTTGGCATCTGCTCCATTTGCATTGGGGTTAATCTCCACTGGTTAAAGAAGAGAACTCAACTCCCTCGTGGGCGAGAAAACAAGGTTTGATATGCAAATGACATCTTCTCAGACCCTCCTTCTCCCCCCACATATTCAAAAACATTTCCCCTCTTCAATAAGGCAATTGTTCCTGTTGCCGGTGCATGTATAAATACATTTTTTATGAAATAAGAAATATCTTTAAATGAGTCTGGGATGAGTCTTGCTGGTGTGGTAATTTTTTTTTAAAGGCTTAAAAAAAGATGTAGAAATTTCTCACTTCAGTAGTCTCACTCTTTTTGAACAACAAGCGGGGCATTGTGCTTTTTTTAATGTCGTCTCAGTGGACTTAATACTTGTTATTTTCTTCCTCTCCTTTCTCTGCCGCTCTCTCCTTCCACCTCGTATTCCCAGTGCACTGCCAGAGTTCTTGCATCTGTAATCACAACATTACCTCATTGGGGGACTGCCTTTGTAGCGCGGGTCTGTAGGTGCGCGTTTAGGTGCATGTGTGTGGTGGTGTGTGCATTTTTGAGGTTCTGCTGTGGGCTGTGAGGGAGCTTAGCGGCACACTGGCTTTCAATGGGAGCCCACACCACTGCTCTGCCAGTTCTTATCTCCTACCATGCAGGAGAGCAGTGGCATCAAGCCGGTGGCTTATTAGAGAGGCAGGGAACGGATCCCAAATACCCCCACCCTCCCTCCCACTTACCACACCAACACATATGCACACAGACTCACTAAAAGACGTATAGCCTTGCATGGACTTGGGAGTGTGGCAGGACCTACCAGGGTAAAAAAAAAAACAAACAAAAAAAAACTATGTCCGGGTCTAGAGAGGCTGTTTATTGCCTTTTCCCTTTGTGTCGGTGAAGCAAAAATAAATTGCGATTTGGAGGAAACGCCACACCACTTTAAGTTGGCAATGAAAGCACTCTGTTCTGCTTTAACACTGTCTCGCTGCGATCAACAGAGGGAGAGAGCGGCAGCGGG
>NC_024307.1:8351809-8398755 GCF_000523025.1 Cynoglossus semilaevis | reverse complement strand
CAGAGAGCCAAGCAGAGTAATAAGAAATACAGTGTTTTTATATTGTTTTCTCTGATAGATGAGACCACATTAGGTGGGAATTTTGCCCTTGTTTCCGCTCCCGTCATGTGAAGTGAACCATTATTCGGGAGGTAAATGAGTGGAATCTGGATATTACAGTTGTTACTCCATTTTGCTGTTGGTAATGCCTTCATTACGGAGCGGCACCTCAGCCACTATTCCCGGGCAGAAGGATAGCAATCATGAAATAAAAGACCGGCAGGACCTTTCAACGGCCGCATCAAAGGCCTTAAACACAAACATCTACCATTTACCTGCAATCAAATACAATCTTACTTCATCTAGTTTTGCCTCAGCCCTCTGCACTTGCCACAGTCATTTTAACAGCCCTTTCATCCAAAAACTATACAGTAGCAGCAGGAGATGAATTTGTTTTATTTAATCATAGAACACTGGGGCCGAAGGTTGTTTGTGTGACTGTATAGTATATAAAAGGCGTAGACACATGTATGAATGTGGAACCTTGGAACGTGTGTATTAATCTCTGGCTTCCCTTGAACATGTATTCCCTATATTTATTATGTGTATGTGTGTGTGTGTGTGTAAGTGTAGGAAGATAATATTATGCATTTGCATGCAGTGCTTTAGAGTGGGAGAATGTCATTGATTTATAACCGTGATGAAAGGTCAGCTCACCTTATTAAACAACACACAGGTATACTCCTGCATAGTATCGGATAGCCATTAGAAGCCAATCTGTCCGTTCCCACTGTGACTGGTGGAGGCATTAGGGTCTCAGCACAGAAAGTGCATATAAATCAGCTTTAAATGAGTGCTGAAAACATAACCGTGTTGTTTTGTGAACTTGGCACAAAATGATAGTTTATTGAACTCTTTTTTTTCTCTTCCCTCTTCTTCTTTGTGCAGTGTTATTACAGAGTGTATTTTATGATCTGTTGTCAGTGGAAGTGGAAATCAAGAAATGTAGGTAATTGTCTTCACAGAGAGCTTTCATCAATTGATTTACACAAGAATGTCTCACATGTTTTTTAAAGAGCATATACAGTATGTATATATATACTCTGTATATATGTGTGTACATATGTATATACAGATCTCGCAAAATTTTTGCTGTATCGCGATATATATATATATAGCCAAAATTAAATAGCCATTTCGAAACCATCTTCTTGGGTGCCTTGAATGCACCAAGGTACAGTGCACATGTGTATTTTGTTCTGTTTTGTCGCTGGGTGCTAGTCGGGATTTTGCCGGGTGTTCTGCTCTCGAGCGGTCAGTAGGTTTTAGCATGCGCTGCTGCCAACAACCGCGTCTGTTGATTTAAATAATAATCGTTTTATTTCATTTTATTTCGATTGTGTTTTCATGATCGTGGGAAGCAAAAATCATAATCGGAATCAAATTTCGATTAATCGCCCCTACTGTTGAAAAAAACAGTACACATCAACTAATGACTTTATCTCAAACATGCTTTTACTGTATGAAAGAGCGGCAGAGAGCCAAGCAGAGTAATAAGAAATACAGTGTTTTTATATTGTTTTCTCTGATAGATGAGACCACATTAGGTGGGAATTTTGCCCTTGTTTCCGCTCCCGTCATGTGAAGTGAACCATTATTCGGGAGGTAAATGAGTGGAATCTGGATATTACAGTTGTTACTCCATTTTGCTGTTGGTAATGCCTTCATTACGGAGCGGCACCTCAGCCACTATTCCCGGGCAGAAGGATAGCAATCATGAAATAAAAGACCGGCAGGACCTTTCAACGGCCGCATCAAAGGCCTTAAACACAAACATCTACCATTTACCTGCAATCAAATACAATCTTACTTCATCTAGTTTTGCCTCAGCCCTCTGCACTTGCCACAGTCATTTTAACAGCCCTTTCATCCAAAAACTATACAGTAGCAGCAGGAGATGAATTTGTTTTATTTAATCATAGAACACTGGGGCCGAAGGTTGTTTGTGTGACTGTATAGTATATAAAAGGCGTAGACACATGTATGAATGTGGAACCTTGGAACGTGTGTATTAATCTCTGGCTTCCCTTGAACATGTATTCCCTATATTTATTATGTGTATGTGTGTGTGTGTGTGTAAGTGTAGGAAGATAATATTATGCATTTGCATGCAGTGCTTTAGAGTGGGAGAATGTCATTGATTTATAACCGTGATGAAAGGTCAGCTCACCTTATTAAACAACACACAGGTATACTCCTGCATAGTATCGGATAGCCATTAGAAGCCAATCTGTCCGTTCCCACTGTGACTGGTGGAGGCATTAGGGTCTCAGCACAGAAAGTGCATATAAATCAGCTTTAAATGAGTGCTGAAAACATAACCGTGTTGTTTTGTGAACTTGGCACAAAATGATAGTTTATTGAACTCTTTTTTTCTCTTCCCTCTTCTTCTTTGTGCAGTGTTATTACAGAGTGTATTTTATGATCTGTTGTCAGTGGAAGTGGAAATCAAGAAATGTAGGTAATTGTCTTCACAGAGAGCTTTCATCAATTGATTTACACAAGAATGTCTCACATGTTTTTTAAAGAGCATATACAGTATGTATATATATACTCTGTATATATGTGTGTACATATGTATATACAGATCTCGCAAAATTTTTGCTGTATCGCGATATATATATATATAGCCAAAATTAAATAGCCATTTCGAAACCATCTTCTTGGGTGCCTTGAATGCACCAAGGTACAGTGCACATGTGTATTTTGTTCTGTTTTGTCGCTGGGTGCTAGTCGGGATTTTGCCGGGTGTTCTGCTCTCGAGCGGTCAGTAGGTTTTAGCATGCGCTGCTGCCAACAACCGCGTCTGTTGATTTAAATAATAATCGTTTTATTTCATTTTATTTCGATTGTGTTTTCATGATCGTGGGAAGCAAAAATCATAATCGGAATCAAATTTCGATTAATCGCCCCTACTGTTGAAAAAAACAGTACACATCAACTAATGACTTTATCTCAAACATGCTTTTACTGTATCCTTTTATCCTTAATTGTCTGATGAAGATGTTCAACAAAAATGCAAAATGTTCATCTTGGTTGCACAAGCAGCACCATAATCGAGAGAACAGTGCTTAGTGTTGAGGATGGTTGCTGTACACATGTGGGTAGAACTGAGACCAGATACAGTAAATGTGTACAGTATGTATACAGCATGTGTGTGGGAGTGTTTCGCTGTATCTTTGCACCAGGTGGTTTTATGGTTAAACATGCATTTGTGTTTGTATTTGCATATACACAATGCATGTGTGATAATGATGGGGGCTTCTGAGTTGGGTTTTTTTTTTTTTTTTTTGCCCCACAACTGTTTGCAGCATGCATGCATATATCTGCCTGCCCCTGTGATTTAGAGCTGGTGTTACTCCCACCTGTGTACTGCCTCAACAGGTGTAAGCTTATGGTCAGAGCAGAAAACAGATGTAAAGAAAGCAGCGTCGTCCAATGACGGACAGACGGACACAACCATATAAAGGGAAACCATCTGGGCCTCCAGTTGCTCACCTTCACAAAGCTTCAGAACTCCAAACGCTGCTTCTGCCAGTCGCTGCCGGGGAGAGGCGTGGACGGAGAGCTGGCACGGCGTGGATGATGAGATGTAGGATTGGAGGCCCAGCCTGGAGCAGTTCTAGAAGGGAGGCAGAAGAAGAAACACCAGCAGGCCCTGGAGGTGATCCAACAGGAGCTCTCATCCTCTCAACTGTTGCAAAAGGATTGTTGGTTTGCGGGATAATCCACCAGTGTGGACACTTTAGATAGCTGCCTTCACATTTGAAGGCAGAATAGAAAGGAGTACTGTACCCAGCACAAACAATGAGAGTCTTAGGCTGTGATGTATAGATAATTTCAAAAAGCTGAACTCTGCCAAAATAAGCAAACAATTAAAGCTCAAGGCCAGAATTAGAATATCTTTATACAGTAGATTTGAATTAGCATGTGAGCAGTGCTGGTTTTGATTGATTTATTCCTGTGTGATTTCATGCAAATCACCTGAACCCTACATTCAATTTCAACGACTTTTTACTAAGAAAACATATAAATAAATTGTGAAAATATTATCATGTGAAGTAATGACGGCAGCTTGTCTTCACTGTCGTAAGCACATACAGTAGGCAGATTAGCTGAATTACCAGCGATGCGGTTTCTGCCAAGGATCTTTATAATCCTAAACTGTCACCTGATCGTCTGCTCATCACCCTGCTTAAAAATAAAACACTGTAATAGTGTTTAACATTTGAAAGGTCGTACATTTAAACAGCATCAAATGAAATGAATGCTGCAATATTGTATTCTTAAGGTGCTAACTAAGGGAGCAGCTAATCGTGTTTTCAGTTTTATATTCTTCATGGTCTAACCTAGGGTGTTTTAAGATGTGCTAAAGTTAATATAGCCAGGAGCTAACTGCTCAGATTTTTAATGTTAATCCTTATAGCTGCATAGCATAGAATTCTAATGCAATTTATCCATTTGTTTTAGCATATCATTTTCATCCAAGCTACTCTATTTGGGATAAAATCTACAACTCATGTCAACATTTTTTTCTTTAACTCAAAAGTCTTCAACTCATCTTGTCATTAAAAATCTCAATTAGGTCTGTTTTTGTAATGTGACTGCTAAAATTACCCAGAAATACAGGCAAAAAATACCTAAGAAATTTAAAAATGTTTTAAAAAATTTACTAGAACAAAACATTACAGAAAACATGTAATAAGTTAGCACCAACAAAATTAGATAGTTGCACAATATAGAGATAACTTATGCTAACAAATAAAAAAAGGCAGAAATTAAGCAAAAATGTAGCAAGTTTTTGGAAGGATAAACGTTGATCGGCCTAGGCTGCTCCAAAATCCATTCCCTAGGTTAGGACTTCAAGAAGGTGTAAAAACTATAATGAAATAAGCCTAAAGTTATTCCAGCAGTCGGAAATTAAAAATACTTTAAATAGCAAAGCCATGGACCACACTAACTCCAGTCCCCAAGCCCGAGTTTGGACAGACCAGTCAAACACCTACTGCCTGTTCTGATGCACTCGTGTACGAGGTTCTTGTACATCGTACTCACTAACCTTGTCAGCACATTGTTTTGTGTGTGCGTGCTGTCCTCCTACCAGCACATTGTTTTGTGTGTGCGTGCTGTACAGCAGGATTATCATTGCCTTAGTGTGAAACTGGCAGCAGAATGTCAATCATGCTAAACTTTTCTTGTGCATTCCAATGGACCGTCTTCATTTAAAAACATTGCTTTCACCTTTTAAATGTGTTGCCCTTCGCTAGTGGAGGTTTTTAAAAAATCTGTCTGTCTTTAGTGTCACCCTTAGTTACTGAGTTCGTTTGATGCCATTCTATTCAAGGGCACCACTAGATAATGTTCGACACCCTGTTCACACCAGATGGGAACCATCCAGGGTGGCATCAGGCCCATTTCCACAGGGTCATCTCAACCATTAGACCACCAACATCAGGTGACTGCTGCTGGGAAATCTCCACCAAGTGTTCAAGGAAGGCAGCGGTGTGCCAGGATGAACCAGTGTGTGCCAGCTGACTGGGTCTGGCAGCAAAGGTGTTCAGTCATAAACTTGAGAAATAAGAGACCTCAGAGAGCAGAGCTACGTGTCAGAGATGTAAAGATTGTGCGTTTGATGTTGAGTGCCCTGCAGTAAAATCAGTTAGGACTCTAATTTCTATGCATGCGAGCATTTTCAACTCAATATACTGCCCCTCAGACGCACAACATTAAATTAAAGACAAAAAAAGTTTTTTTATCGGTTTTACATTCATAAAATTATTGTACAGTTACAATTGTTTAAAGATACATATACCTTGAAAAACACAGGGAATATAATTTTTTTGGCCTATTGTAAAGCTCCCCCCAGCTCCCATGTCAACACATATACAGTTATTGTTTAAGTTCCACCTTAATTAAAACACCACGAATTGCTAAAATAAACTAGATAATTAAATATTATCATAGGAAAATATTAAAAATTGTTTGCCTTGCTTCACCCTCTCCACTCCTATCCAGCAGTATCTCCACACGCCCTCTAAGCTGGACCGGCCCCCCCACCTTGGGAACTGCTGGTTCAATTAAATACCAGCCTTGTTACCAGGTTGCTATTGGAAGAGCCTGTGACTGGCACCAGATGAGTGAACATGTTCTACTTTCATTATTTTCTGTGGCATATAAACATAAATAGACCGTCTTAACGAACAACATAGACTGTTGTTGGAGTTTGTATTTTTAGCTGCATTGTTCTACTGCCTTTGATAAGGTCTCCATCGAGCAGCTTATGAAGAAACTCTTATCTGTATATTTCTGCTGTTGTTGCTAATGGTCGCTAAGAAAAATGGCAGCGGACAGCTCAGCGGTAGGTACAGAACAGGTCAGGTTAGGAGTAATCAGTTAATTAAGTTGGCGAACATGCTTCAAAATTACTTCTTTAAAAACCGGTGGCTTAGAGAGTGTTGACTGTGGCGTACTATATTGCTTTCATATGTCATTTACGGCTCAGTTACACATTTCCAGGAAATATGTATGTCCTCAGTAGATATGCCAATTACCCTAATGGAAAGCAGGAAGCGTGACCGCTTCAATTAGCAGGCCTGTTCTTGTTTCATTTTTCCTGCAACACCTCGCAGAACTTGGTGATGAAATGCACTGCATTGTGGTGCCTATATGGTGCTGAGAATTAAGTGTCTTTTTTTTTTTCTTTTCACCTCAGCCTGATGTAACGCCACAGGAGGGTGATTTCACCAACCAACACATTGTAACCTGCTCTGTTGGTGATGCAGGATTCTTTGTGTTTCAAACCTTTTGGTGTTGCTGGTGTGATTGCAAACAACATCACGCGAATGAAAACACCTCAGTGATCCTGCACGGTCACAGTCTGGTGACTGTAAACTACACTCAGTGCATCTGAGTGTGTGCTGCTGTGCAGGTTATGGGCTTGTAAGATGCAGCTTGTGATTACAAGCAGACACAATTGCGTATGCACATACCAGTAAACACGTCAATGGCTTTTCCTTACATTTTATTAGCATCTGAATTTAACGCCACAACAGAGAGCAGTGGATGCAGTATAAAACCCCAGTCATATACTCTATAACAAACATGGATTTGCCACAGCTTTATACTCACATGACTACTACTTGTTTGCTTTTGAAAATCACCAGATGCTGCCATTTCTCCACTCTCAATCATGTGGTTGTGGCTAATTTACTGGCTTGTTAGCAGGGAGGTTTGTGCACTTCCAACTGTTTCACTTAGGGCAACCAAAATGTATTACTTGTTTTTCTGCTACTCTGGAGATGGAGCATTTATGGTTTGGGAGGGATTCGATTTTTTTTCCTCTTTTTTTGCTGTACAATGAGCTGTGCTAAACTGACATAAACTGGTCCAACACTTTTCTTTTTTTTTCTTTTGTAATTTGGGAGGCTGTGTTTTCATGGAGAAACTAGATTTGGCTCCCTGCCCGTTTCCATTCTCCTCTTTCTGTGAGTCCAATGGCCATTATGACTGTCAGTCATTTTCAAGCATAAAGGGGCTCATTTGAAAAGGCTGAATGCAAATCTCATATCTTACATGAAACAGTCTTGATTTATTTTTCCCCCAAGCTTTTCTTCCCTAAATCTTCAGACAACCTCCCAATTCACAGTCCTCACTCTCTCTGCATCCCCCTTCCATGCTGAAATTATGCCTTTCAACATTCATTCAAAGGAAGAGGCAAGTGTTCTGTGGACGGTTGCCACGGTCCTCTAACACCTTAACCCTCTCCCATCCTCTTACCCACCCGCCTACCTCGACCCTCCAGTAGAACGCTGCCCTCTAGCAGAGGGTTTCTGAATCCAGTCAAATAAAAAAGTTATTTAAAACTTGAGGAGCTTCATTGAAACGAAAACGTTTTCCAGCAGAGTGTTTAAATAACGTATAATAAATAATGTATCGACTGTGTATTAAAGCAGCAATACGTGGATGGACAGTAAAAAATATTTGATATACAGCAGTTATCATTCTGTACGTGTGTTCAAATGTCATAAATAATCTCACTTTACAAGTTAATTGTTACAGTTATTGCCTTAATTTTAACATCCCTAGTTTTTTAAATGCTGAATAAAGTGTAGCTGTGTTTGTGTCTTCGCTGAAGGACAGATGTATTGCTTTGCGCTGACCTCAGAATCTACTGCAGCACAAATCTGTAACTGAATAAACAGATGCCGACGTATGTGCATCTGACTAATGTTCACACATTTGTGCTTACGCTACTGATATTTGCTACGGTTTGACATATTGGAGGGAAAATAGGTCTTTTGTTGTTATGAGATGGTTCTGGGCTGATGAAATGTGGTTACCCAATGTCCAATAACAAGAGAGTTGTGATGCTTTCTCTTCCTGTGGGGTGTAGCGAATGACACAGTGCATCAGTGCCAGACAAGGGGATGGGGGCCACCATTGAGGCAGCTGTGACCTTGCAAACCAGAGCCCAGAGTTTGAGCCAAAACCTCACCCATCTTCCCCACCGTGAAGTTACAGTGTGCCAGCAATGCCAGGTGCCCCTCTAGAAGTGTTTGTCGAGGCCAGGGCGGAGCTGCCGGAGCTGTTTTACATTAGAATTGAGAGCAGAGCAAAGACAATATTGACTGATTTTGGTCGGTGGGTACTTCAGTGATTTGCACATTTTCTGTAGACATCTGTTGACTTAACAATACTTGGCAAAATACCCTTGGCTCACATTGTAAACTGTGCATAATAAACATTCTGATTTGATATGCAGATGTCGCAAAACAGATTTAGTTTAATCGTTTCTCTCTACGTTCATTTCTGTTTAGTTCAGCCAATTGTCTGATTAAGGTTTGGATTTAATCGTTTCACATTTTATTGACTAGTAAATTTAACTATAGGCACTCTAACACGTTGAATGTTAAAAAACTGATTTAAAAAATGCTAAATATCTCTCTTGTAAACGTCAAGGTCCAATCAATTTATACCAGCTTTCTGTAAATTTAAATTATGTTACAACACGAGCCTCTCGGGTGAGGAGATCAAGACCATTGTGTTGTGTCAGGATGATAGTCATTGGTGGT
The DNA here is from genome assembly GCF_000523025.1 of Cynoglossus semilaevis. Lineage (NCBI taxonomy): Eukaryota > Metazoa > Chordata > Actinopteri > Pleuronectiformes > Cynoglossidae > Cynoglossus > Cynoglossus semilaevis. The sequence goes on along the minus strand of NC_024307.1, from coordinate 8,389,645 downwards.
TTCTATCCCCCAGCTTCAGTCCTGGAATCTCCATAATCACCAAACCTCCCTCTGTGTGAAGATTATCAAAATTTCCATGTCGCACATCGTTTCTCACCATGCACTCCCTCAGGCCAAGAGGGGAAACGTGCATACATCTGGTAACACACAGCTGAACACAACAACTATGGTCAAACCTGTGGTCACTTCGACCTTGACGTTCATAAGGAGTGCTAAGCTAAGCTCACAAAATGACCAGAAATGTATTAAGACACTTTTTGACAACAGACCATCGCACCCATTAGCATGGCCCTATTGCCCACTTCTGGGCCACGACTCACCATTTGATTAACTCTGGGGTAATGTGGCGTTCGAAACAACCAGGCTAGACGTGAAAAAAACTGCAACAGGAGCGTCATTGTTCATTTGACTTATATTCACTTCATCCAGAACCAAACTGCCTCAGCTCTGAGGTTCAGCTTCGTGAGGATCTGAAGCTGCTCTGTTTCCTGTGATTTTCTCCAGACTGGGAGCAAAGCGTGATCCCTGAGATGCAATTGTGGTTTCCATAATAATCCCACTAGACTCCCACCAAATAAAGTCTGGTTTAAGAGAAAACAAAGTTCAGTGCAACGGGTTTTTAACTATTCAGTGTTTGTCACACTGTTTCTGCCGCGCAGTAGGCATCTTTGTAATTTTGAAACTTTCAAAGCTTGTCCGTATTGCTTCGTTTGCATAATGTTGCAATTAGCTCAAGTTAAATGTGCAAAAAGAGCAACTGAGGAAACATGCAAATGCTGATAAATACACTTAGAAAGCTTGAGGTCGTTTCAGCTCTGTTTTCAATTTACGTGCCCACATTCTCCCTTATGAAATGGAATAACCTTCAGTTGCTTATATAACCTTCTGCATTTGATTACCATATTAACGTCCTTAACAGCATGAAGCTAATTTGTGAGCTATGGATGTCTTTGGAGAAGGTCACAGTAATGAAGTGTACACCAACAACACAATTTTCAGCTACACTTATTTAACATTTGCTAATTGTTTATATTTGCCTAATTGGTAATCTTAATAAGAAAAGAATGCTCCTGACTTAATGTGTGCTACCTGTGGCTCACTACTCTTCTACTGTCCCACTCCTCCTCCTAGCCTCTGCTGTTTCTTATTACCTTCTCCGACACAAGATACTCTGGTAATTTCACCTTGTTATACTTCAGAGATGATTCAATTTTTTATTTTTATTTTTTTGGTGGTTTTTCTGCTAGTTTTGAGGCTTATGGCATGTGCAAAGTCATATTAAGCTAATTGAGGAAACTAGCTGAAATACTTCATTTTTTTAAACAAGTTAAATTCACAGTATGTGAATGATTTGGAACTTACAGTAAATGTTGCCAGACCTGGTTGAAGCTAAGTCAAATGAACACAACACTGATCATCTGGTTCTACCCTCTAGCTCTTCTCTGTGCCCTCCACGCCGGGAGTTGATTTGCCACTGCCCATAGGAGCACGGCCCCACAGTCTGCCCTACATGGGCTGGACAAGAGACACATGCTGGCATGTTGGCCACGATGTTGGCTTCTCGCTTCTGTCCTGGTCGGGTTAGTCCTTGAGACGGCGAGCCTCGTGGATGCGGTCGGCAAAACTTCCTAGTTTGGAAGTACATTAAATGAATGTGTGTTTGCCACAGTGTGCGTGTTTGTATGTCTCTCTGTGTGAGTGAGTGAGCGATGTGTCTATGTGTGGGGGTTGGATATTGTATCCTTTTATCTGTACAGCACTTTTTGCTACATTCATTGTATGAAAAGTGCTATATAAATAAGTAAAGTTAAAGTTAACGGACTGGGTTTCCAAATCAGACTATTGTACCTAAACAGGAGTGGTGTAGTCCAGGTGTAGTCCAGGAGTGGGCAAACCTTTATGGGTCATATTCCAAAATAGGTTCAAATTTTGACTCTGACATGTCAGTTTCATACTGGTTGGAATTGAAATATTTGGGTGAAATAATATAATAATGATAAAATGTACAAGGTTAAACCTAAAATTTTAAAGAAAAGTCTTGTTTTAAAGACTTACGTCTCCTGCCACTGACATCAGTCAGAAAGCCTTGTGTCTTGTGTTGGATGATTGATTTTTTTTTTTTTAAATGTTTGATAAATGTTGGATGATTGATTTTTTTTTTTTTAATGTTTGATAAATATAATTAGTGGATTTCACCTGCTTGAACCTGATATTTTTCTAATAAATGGGATGCCAAAAAAAAATCAAATTTCCTTTAACTTCTTCTCCATTTCCTTAAAATACTGCAGTTGACACAAAGCAACATGAACAGCGACTGCAGCACAGCACAGTCAGTAATCATCTGTCAGAATGATAAAGTAAGATCATATAGGTTGATTTAACATGATTAAAAAATGTCAGTGCACATAGACGCAAGATGATGCAATCAAACGTCCATGAATTGTGATGAGCTGACAGGAAATGCAGACTAATTACAGAGACTCCACTTAATGTTGTGGTAACAGAGGAAGAAAGATTAGAAAATCATATCCCAGAGTGAGTGTGTACGTGTGTTTTGTGTGTGCGTGCGCTGAATTTTCAGCGGAGAGAGAGAGAGAGAGAGAGAGAGAGAGGCCGTGTCACCAGGAACCAGACAAGAGCCAGAGTCAGAAGGTACAAAGAGGAGAAATGCTTTCAAAACTAAGTACATCTTCAAAAGGAAACCCCACAATGTTTGGGTGAAGCCACCTGCACACAGAGGGCAGACTGCCACTGTGTCAGTGGGCGCTCCGTGCTCACCCCAGCGGGCTTCCAGATAGCGGCTAAAGAGCTTATTTCCCAAATCTCTTTATCCTTTCTAGAACTGTGAGACGTTGACAGAAAGTCAGTTAACTCTAGCCAGTGGCAGCTGCATGGGTTTTGCATAATTAATTATTTATACGGAGCCAGACATAGTAATTACCATCCAGATGAATATGATATTCTAATCAGGCAGGCTTTAATTTTAATTGCCCTCCAGCATCTAACTGTCAGTGCTGGCCTGGCTTGATAAAGTGGAGAGTCTCTAAACACCATTAGACATCTGCTCTGAGAGCATTGCCTCCACTACCCACCGTCCCCACCCTCTGCCATAAAAATCAATACAGGACCCCGGTGTGTGTGTGTGTGTGGGTGCGTGTGTGTGAGTGTGTGCATGTGATCTTTCTCATTTTTCTATGGAAAGCCATTTTTCGTCAATGACAAAACCAGAGCAGGGCTTCAAGCTACGGCGCCCCCTCCCCATGATGGATGAGTTCTTTAGGATTTTTCTATTTCTTTCTTTCTTTTTCTTTCTCACTTAAGAATTTCAACTTCATAACACGTTAAATCCAGCTGATCATTTTTGTTGTCTTTTCAATAGGCTTCTCTCTCGCTTTCTTTTTTTTTTTGTTGTTTTTTACTGACAGGTGAAATGATGTCATCAGTGTTGACACTGATGTTTTGATTTATTGCCATGATTAGTGCAGCTATAAATATTAATGATATTTTATGAAACAAATCTATAATGTCATGCTGGATGCAGGTTCTGATGGGTGTTCACGTTCACTGGTGCCCAGTGTCGGAGGCTGGTTGACAGATCTCAGTGCAGCAGGCGCTGTAATCCCAACAGCTGTTACCGTACCAAGATTTTTTTTTTTTTTTACCCTGGTGGTATGATTTCCAACCACAATTCCAATAGAAAAATATTATCCCACATTTCACAGAGGTCTTACAGTGAGCGCCTGGGCCAGCTGTAGGGATTGAGTTGCGTACTCTAATTTTAGATGCTGACTGCATGTGATGAAATGTGAATTTAACGTGATTATATTTCACTCCTGAATGGCATCTCTGGCTCTATATCAGCGTCTAACAGCGCCAGCCTCTTTAAACCAAGTGACATGTAAATATTGGCCATCACTGGAGATGAAAGTCTTAATCCTGCACCATATGCTTTCTGTGATCCAGGTGTTGTCTTTAAATGCATCTTCACTTAGTGGTTATAATAAGCAAAACCCTGACAAACCGCTACATACAGTACATAGATATACGACACGGTGATTGCGCTACATACAGTACATAGATATACGACGCGGTGGGGAAAATTGCTCTATTTCAGAATATGATTTTCCAATCGACTACACACCAAGCTGTTGTCTGCACGTTTTTGAGTTGAGTTTGAGCCGGCACCTGCACCGGCATTACACAGAGATGAACTGCGTGGAAATGAAAACACTTAAACTTCCTTGACACAATCTGGAAAAGGCAACATATGGAATCCACAGTTATTAGGGCTCTGCACCTCAAGTGAGAAGATGGATAGCTTCACAGATGTGCCTGACAGAGCGATAAACCCAGTGGCCTCACCAGTTTGGTACATTTCCCAGAGCAGCGACCGAAAATGAGAGCGGCACTTTCACTCATATCGTGTGCAGCGACTTGTTTTTGTGTATATTGTTTCATTTTGAAAAATAGATAAAATTGCTAATTTCCTTTCCCAGCACGACTGTCAGAGTAACTGACTGACTGAGAAGAATGTTTTAGTCCTTCAGGTTACCCTGGTATTTTTTTTTGTTTTTAACCTTAACCTCCTATTGTTTATCATCATCCTCGTGCCTCCACAGAGTGGAGCAACCGTTATGGCATATGGCTCAAGTTTTTATTCTGATCTTAGAAGTGAGGTGAGGGGAATTCAGGTCTTTAGATGTCTGTGGCTCCTCATGCCCAAAGTTTGAATTTCATTAAAGACCCTGTCTGTTCCCCGGGCTGCCAGGAACAAAGCGTTAGCCGGACTCAATGGTAATCCTGCCTATGAGGCGCTGGTGTCAGAGGTCACTCGTCGCCAGCAGATGAATCCTGTAGCTGGGGCGGCAGGGGCTGTGATGGAGAGGAGAAGACAGAGGAGCTCTTTTTCTCAGGTTATCCAGGGAGAATCTAATGAGGAGGATTGGAGGAGAGAGAAGCCGAGCTGCTGCTTAGGTGAAGACGGCAGGCGATCTGTGGGAAAACTTCAATGCTGAAGGCAACGGTGAGGCCGATGTGGTGGAGGGAGAGAGGGAACTCTGTGTGTAGCATGAAAAGGAAAGGTAGAGTGAGACATAAGGCACATTTAGAGATTGCATTCTGTGGTATTGCACTAGAGCCACTCAGTGCCTGAGGACAAGCCCAAGGCTAATAAAGCTGAAAGTTGGTAGATGTTTTGACCTTGCTTTGGAAAAGCGAAGCCCTAATAAGGACACACACTATAAAAAAAGGAAAGGAAAAAAAAACTTTGTCTCTTCTCTCTAGAGCAAATACTCCTTCCATCCCTATTTCATACACTCTGTGCTCATTATAGCACGGAGAGGAAGAGGAACCTATAGGCAGCCTAATGAAGGGGACCGTTGGATCGCTTACATTAAAAGCTGGGATTAGACAGTGTCTGACACGGAAACTGACTTTGAACATGTTGGCAGTGCATGATTAGTAATAGACTGTGAAATTTCTAACTCAATTATAAGAGGCTTTCATAGTAATAGGATTTCAGAATGTGAGAACATCAGTGATCTGCGTTTCATCAGTCCTACACTGGTTTGCAGCATGTTACACTTAGTTATATGGTGAAGGGAAAAAAAAATTCAACATCTAAGGTTAAAGTGGTATCATGGCTTTTACACGCTCTCAGTCTCACAGTGAAAACTCATGTCTTATGATGAAAGCTTCTCAAACTTTCTAGTGTCCACAAAGGTTGAGAGTTTTGGTCTGGTTTGGTCTGGTAAATTTTAAGTAAATATGTCGGTGCATTATAAGTAGACTTTCTGTTTCTTGCGGACTCCATAACTATAGAGAATGTGTACTGGACTGGCCCACCTGCAGTCCAGATTTGTCTCATCATAAAAATTAGGGATGGCAGGATACAATACTCTTTCATGATCAAAAATAAAAAATAAACAACTATAGTCCGTCTAATCCACCACCTAAGTCCAAATGCTTACCCTGACTTTGCAAAACATGCTCTAAATAGTGTCACTGTCACACAGCAACGCTAGCCCGCGGCATGCTGCAGGACAAAAAACAAGGTAACGGATTTATAAAAATATTGGCTGATATTCCAAGTTCGAACATCGGTATCTGACATAAAAAAGTTCTTTCGAGCCGAACCTTTATAAAAATGTCTGGTCCATCAGAAAGGTTCGATTCCCAGAGGGACCACCCAGTGACAGGATAGAAGACCACTTGGATAGAAGTGTCTGCTAAATGCATAAATGCAAATATAACTCTCTTGGGGGAATTAATTTGGGATTACAATAACACTACTATTAGAAAGTGGAAAAGTTTCTCAAGAAAATATACCAGCCAAACCAACTCCAGACATCGCCATTAGTGTCTTCAAACAATAATTAAGGTGGGAATAAAATATAACTTCAACACCTAAACAGTACAATGGAATCCAGGGAATGGACTCCAGTGGTGGTGAACCACATGCTCCTTATTTTTCTTGTCAGTCATCGATGAGAAGGTTTTTTTTCTCCATGTGGAGCTGGTTGTTTTAATACAGCAGGGTGTCGGTCATGAGGTTGACCAGCTGGACTTGAGCTGGCTGCACTAAGAAACTGGCGATATGTCAGAGTGAGTCTTTCTAGGGTTGGTGCGCTAACACTCGGGGCTCAGTCAGTCAGAGCACTTTTTGGAACCCCAGAGATAAACACAACTTCCAGTATGCCTTATGCTGAAGATAAGTTGTACCCATGATGTTTCCTTTTTTTTAACGAGGCAGGGGATTAGGGCTTTGTTCCAGCTTGTCATGTGGAATGTGGAATCAAGATTAAGTAGAAGGTCTAGCAGCACAACCAATTTGGAGCAGAGATTCGGACGTGCCTGATGTGTCTGAGGATATTTCCGAGTCCAATATTGAAGTGTTATCAGCTGGACAGAGAGGCGGAGAGAAAGCACCAGCTCAAACAAGTGGCCACTAGGCTGTTCATGCAAGTGAAACCAGTTGTATCGCCATTAGGTGCGTGTCAGAGTTTGTTTCTCCAAAACCTTTAACACAGCCTACTGAACATGCCAGAGCAAATCCCTGTGAATTGGCCCACAGCTCCAGCATTAATCTGAGGCAGGGGTGACCGTCCACAGTCTAAATTGAGCCCTCAGAGACCATTCACTCAGAGAGGGAACGTTGTTAGAGACCTGCAGGAACTAGGAAGGTACAGCGTGCCCCCAGTCCAACTGTCGTTCTGCTGGTGATGAGATAAGGGCTATCAGACGCCTGGCTCCACGGAGAGGAAGTGCTGCATTTTGATGCTAAGAGCAGCAGCAGTGGCGTCAGCAGCAGACCCTTGGCACAGAGATCTAAATACGAACCCAGGCTTCAAAAGCCATTTTGGGAGAGCGGATAAGTGGAATGCCAATAGGAAAGCCAAGTCTAAAGTGCACATGACTGAGGCAGAGACACATCAGTGAGATAAACCTTAAACCTCTGTAGTTGTTTCGTTTAAGTTTCCTTTTTTTTTTTTTAGCTGAGTTGCTCTGCATTGGGAAAAGAATATTCCCAGGGTAGTGGGTGTTATTTCTGTAATTACCAAAAAACTTTGTGCACGAGTTTTTAAGAAGCCGTATGTAATGTTGTGACAAACTAAAGGAAACCATAATGATTCACTGAAGTGGCTGTGGCTGCGTCTACGTACCACTGAACAATATCTGTTACTAATGTATTATGGTCCACAGGGCTCTGAGGTCAGGGTTCAGAGGTCAGGGTTCAGAGGTCAAGCACATTGAGCAGCAGTCCCAGTACTGTTTCTCCATGTTCATAATAATATGTGCAGGTGATGTCAGTGTGAATATTGATGGATTATGCTTCATGGCTCAGCTCCCTAAACAGAGCTTAGTCATTAACTTATTAATAAAATTATGTTTTTATGTTTTTTCTCTTTCTCTACCATTCCCTGAGTGATGGTTTGCCTTTGTTTTTCTTGCTTTTTTATTTATTTATTTATTTGTCTGTGTGTGTGTGTATGAGTTATGTGGAAAAAATATTTGTGTGTATTGGGTGCATTTCAGTGTTCTTTTCTATTGGTTTTGTAATATGTGTAGATATACTTTTTAAAAATGTTATACAAATGTTTAAACCACTTAACATAACAATAAAAACACAATTAAACAAAATAAATAAATAATACGAACAAGTCAACTATACCTATATTAACATCAGGATTACTGCACAGTATAAAAAAGTCTGTCAATATTAGTACTCTACGTAATTAGTATTAATTAGTACTGTAATTATAAAACTGGTCAAAGTTGCTGGAGAGACTGCTGAGAGACATTGTCTCAACAGGTTTGAGTCGCTGCAGTTGTAACATCTGTCTTAAAACTTTTGGACTGACCTAACAATTTTTTTGTTGCATTATTTAAAGATAAGCAGTTCTCTTTTGTTCCAATACAACCACCAAGGAATACAAAGTACCGTTTGTTTGGTTGTACCTCATGGTTAAAACATTACTGAATTCTCTTCAGCAGCAAACGTTATTGTTCCAACCTCGGTAACTTTCTTTATTTGCCTCTGTTGCTTTCAGGAGAACAAGTGATTGCTAATCATTCTCATTTGCATGTGAAGATAAGTCTAATATGGTTGCTGGCTAATCCTCTCCCACTAAGTGCTGGATAACAGGCCATTTTTAGCTTTTAATCCATTAATGAAATTTGTTTGCTCATTGACTTGAATCATCACTATAATTATGTGGGATGAATTTATCATTTAGAGCCACTGGAAATGATGGGTATTGTCGCGGCATTAGCATATATGAATTAATGACAGTGATGTGTCATTAATTGATATGATTTCTCACAGTCATTACAGTTCGTGCCACGTCCTCAGCTTTGCCTTAATGGAACTTGTGAAGCGTTAAGGTGAAACATCCGACACCTTCAAGAATTGACCGATGTTTGCGTGTAAAGTTTGTACAGTTTCTGCATGGAAAATGTGCTAAACTATGATGTTAAAAACAAAACAAAAAACATCTGGTGTTTTTGACGGTGAACAATTTAAGTAGTTATACTTTAAGTGATTTGCATGAAAATGTAAAAGCGGGAGCTATCTTATAATTTATGCATATGATGACCCATTACTCTGACATGAACACATCTCACGCTCTGACGCAGGGGAGGCAAAGGTGCATTCAGAATTACGCTGCGCAGGCCTTCATCTGACATCCTTAAATGCAAGCAATTTTACTGGTCAGCACTTTGACATCATTAACCATTGTTTAGTGTCTAATGCACATATTAATTATGCATGCCTGCTAAGATGTATGCACCCTGCTGTAGCTCCTTAAATCTCCTGGAACACGCACTATATTTTTAGCCGCCATCATTGATTGCACACAGATTGTCTGACTGGGTTCTTTATTTATTTATTTTAATGCAACAGCAAGCACTGTTAATGTTCAGATGAAGTATTTTGCGATACTTTGTGCACCGTCCTGTGTGTGTTGATTTAGACAAAGAAAGCCTCTGCCCTGGTGTTCTCACAGATCTCAGCGGCAGTGGATGCTGCAGGTTTGTAGGAAAGAAAAAACAAACAAAAAAAAAACAGGCTGCCCAGTAGCTGTGGATCACAAACACTGAAGTAGTCATTGCACACAAACCAGTGTCAGCTCTCATCACTCCCTCACACCCCGAGGGCTGCACTGTGCATGTGAGTGAGGTGCTTACTTTGTGCTCCTCAGTCCTGATAGCCACCCTTGAGGCACCTTTCATCCGTAGACGTGCTCCTCTCTCTCTCTCTCTCTCTCTATATATATATATATATATATATGAGAGATGCAACCATCAAGATGCACTAGATTGGAAAAACCCGAGAGTGGCATCAAATAAATCTAAGGTTCCACAAGCATCACCACACACACACACACACACACACCTGCTACAGAGCTTTAGCTGACCAGCCGACACAGTCTGGTTAATAAATAGTTTCCACTGTGAGGAGTTGTAGGAAAAGGGCAGGAAAAACAAAACCTCCTGTTCTAGTGTTTGGAAATGTGTGTCAAAACCGCAGTAGGAGAAAACAGTATAGGTGTTTCAAACACGCCTGATGTCAACATCATGTTAGGGATGCACTGATACTTCATTTAAATACTCATACAGATCCTGAAGCAAGTGTATGAGCAATTGTCAGGAGAGTTCAGTGTGTCGTTGACCTCAGGGGTGGTTTATTTAGGGAGGTCAACGTCAGCAGTTTGGAAGGATTTGAACTTCAGGAGCAAAGATCGCCTGTAAGATTTGTTCTGTTAGGATATGAGCACTGCTGGCAGTTGGTTGCCTAGTGGTAAAGGAAGCGGACTTCGGTCCGGAAGGCCCCAGGTTCGAATCCACCAACTGCCAGGTTGCCACTGAGATGCACTGAGCATGGCATCGTCCTCAAGCACTGCTCCCCGGGCGCTGACCACGGCTGCCCACTGTTCACTTTGGTGATGGGTTAAATGCAGAGATTAAATTTCGTTGTGCATGGTGTGCTGTGCTGTGTCACAATGACAAATAAAGCTAAGTTTAAGTTTAAATTAATAAAACACCTGAAGATCACCTGAAAATCCAGGACATAAAAATATCAGAACATTCCGACTTACACTTGGGAGCCGTATCAAATCTCAGTGACTTGGAGTCATTTCACACCTTCACATGTCATCTCATGTCCTTCAGAGTTGGCCCCCAACCTAAATAACAGTGAATTTCATACTTGAAACCCATGTTATGTTGAAACCCAACAGCATCAGTGTGTACACATATAAAAATACTTGTAGTAAAAACCTTGCATCAGGACGAGAGTAAATGTAGCAGACTGTTCAGACATGTTTACCAAAGCAACATTCTGTTTACCATCGCCGGGCTTTTGTTTCTTCCCTCCCGTCATCTGCCCGCCGTGATGACAATGCTGCTGAATGATTAACATCCTGTGTTGCTCAGTTGGAGTGGGACGAGTTCAGAATCCTTGAACCTGAAATCCAGAGCAATCAGGTGTCGCTAATGTGTTTCCAATTTCCTCGCATCATCTTAATGCAACCCACTGAAAAACGGCATCAATATTTCAACGGCCGTTGCGTTTCGCCACAATGCTGCCTACGAGCGTACAAGACAGCTTTCACATCTGATTATGACCTCTCATAAGCAGCGAGTGGTGGATCACTCTAACTTCTGCCCCCAACCGTCGCTTAGGGCTACAGAGGCATTCGTATGGCTCCAATCTCTCCGTGTCAGAGTGGCAGGAGGGTAATCGTTGGTGACAGAACTGCCCATCTGAGCAGCTCCTTCTGCTGTGTGCGTGTGTATGTGTGTGTGTGTAGGGTATATGATATTTCTGTGTGTGTTGTACTCTGTCTGTCTGTGTGGCCTCAGTGGCAGATGTAAATATTCCTCCATCTCCACAAAAGCCCTCCAGTCTATTGCCTCTTCTCCACCGCTGCCTCCTCATCAGAGTTTGACCCACTGTCATTTACCTGGGAGTACAGAGAGCAATGGTGAGCTTCTTATATCTAGGCCCCCCTGCAGGGGGATCCTGGAATACTTTGACGGTGTCACGCAGTCCACCCAGGCTTTGGGGGAATCAAGGCAGTGACAGTGTCCACGCTCTTTGTTGCATGTGTGCGAACATCTGCGCATTTCTGAGCCTTTGTGTGTGTTTTTGTAATCATGCCATATATAAAACATGAATGATGCAGGTCGCCAGTGTCACAGGGGAGACCCTCTCATTCTTCTCTGCTTTGAAAGCCCACACCAAAACACTTTTCACTCATGCACGCTGTTCAACACAGTGGCATGAAGGAGCATCTTGAGGATAGAATTCTTATCTATTTACTCTTCTCTATTTTGTCATCATATTGCCCGAGCACATTCTGTTTTGAAATTCTGTTTTTTTGAGCTTCTTTGTTTGTATGAAAGAAAACTCTGTGTCACTGCCTGGATCTCTCTTTTGAATCTGACACGAGCGTTGCTTTAAAACTGAGCCCTCAACCTTGAACAATGTTTGTCATGTCTGAGGCTCCGTGTCTCACTCTAACATGACAGGAATATACAGGAAAAAGGTATATTTAAAATGTTGGTCCAATCCCTGAATCTGCAAAGTCTTTATTTATGATATTTAAAAAAAAAAAATGTCTCACATTTTTTACTCATGTAAATCTCTTGCGAGCTGCTTATCAATTTGTTGTTGCTGTCAGATTCTCCTCTTGATGTTGTTAGATCTGGACTGCAGGCAGGCCAGTCAAACACAGATACTTCTTCTCAACTACTGAATAGAGTATTGAGTATGTGGTGTTGACACATTGGTACTCACACTAGTATCGATTGAGTATTGATTATGTTCATAAGTTCAAAGTACGTTCAAATTATCGATAATAATTCATATATGAAAAAAGCTTGTTTGTCACTTCCACATTTTTGAGGGGAACTTACAACAAATAGGCTTCTGTGCTGTTACAACTCATGGTGCGTGGAACGCTACTGGTCCGTAGATCATTTTGGTACTCGGCAGTGGAACAAATGTACTTCATTTATACTTATTTACTTTATTCAAAGAGAATCCAGTCATATCATTTTATTTTCTTGAGTTAAATAAAATCTGGTGATATTTCAAAATCAAATGTAATTTAGACTCCGATACTCACGGAATAAAGTCTAAAAGATGTTTTATTTTGAAAATGTAATGATGGTACAAAAATGTTGGGGAACGCTGATTTATGTTATTTTGTGAAAAAGAAAAGTTTAAGGTAATTTTTTATGACTATGTTATGACATACACATATTGTAGTTTGGGATGTTTTATTTGGTTAAAAATACGAAAAGTATCAATATCGGTATAAGGAAAAAAATGCCAAAAAAGTAATTGGTATCGTTTCTAATTAAAGTTTCTGGTATCGCCCATCGCTCTCCACCAAGCCTTACTTTGTGTTCTGCCATTTTTTTCTTTCTTTAAGCAGATTCTAAGACAAAACAAACTACTTTATTCCGTGTTTACCCAAAACAAAATATTTATTCTTTCCACGGTATAACCCAGTCAACACACTACTGCTACAGTACATCTTCACAGCCATGAAAGTATCAGCGACATGTCTGCGAGCCCTGGTGATGCTGTAACTAAAAGGATACGGTTGCTGCCTCCAGAATTCGTCCTCATTTGCATAACAATTGCAGTATACAATAAGCAAATTTATGACCATGTCTGACACTTTTTATCCATGAATTCAGTAAAAGTGAAGATGAGCCAGGGATGGAAAAAAAGGGAATTAAATTTAAAAATAAACCTAGAAAGACAAAGAGATGTGGTTCAGGACAGAACGTGTGGATGTGGTTTATTATTTTGTTAAAATAAAAATAATAATAGTTTAAAGGGAAATACTGGGCCTTCACAGAGCTTTTGGCGAACTTGGTGAAATGACCTTGTCGCGGCTCATGAACAGTTAAGGGTCAAAACACTGAAACTGACCCACAAACATACCCCCAAATATCCATACGCCGCTTGTCGTACACCTGTCACACCGATGAATTTAATATTAATCTTCCCTGTGCCCCCTCTTCTGATTTGCCCCTAGCAAATCCTCCCACTTCCCTCCTCCACTGCTGCCATGACTCCTATATTTCCCTCCCTGGCCCTGGTCCAACCGGGCTGTCAGACCCGGGCCTCATCTAACTCCCTTTCCTCGCCGTCAAGCCAGTGTAAAGCATTTGTGCGTGGCATCTGCCAAGCGGCGATATCCTGTCAGGGTCCCTCTCACTGTCTGTCACCGAGTAATTGGCGCACGTACAGTATGTGCAGACACATGCAGGTGGCTGTCTCCATTCGGCACCACCTTCCGTCCCCGTCCTCAAGACCCCCGAGGGGCCAGTATAAGCAGCAGTCTTGCAGCAGCAGCTTGCTCGTGTATGTTATGGGCCATATCCCACGCTCCTTTGCAAACTTTAAGTGCTAAAATAAAACATAATTGGTCGTCTGGAGTTGAGCCGTAATGGCCTGCATTCGTTTCAGGGATTGAAAAGTTTTCCTCCTGCATGGAGAAAAAAAACCAACAACGACGGGGCGATGTTGGGTGTTTGTTTATTTAACAGATGGTATTTGTTCTCCAGTCTTACTAACCTGTACCTCCTGCAGAATGCCAGACTTAAAATTCAGCAGCATATGTGGTACAACAGGGGTGTTAGTCACGGTGCAGTAGCCAAATCCCAAACAGGTTGTAAATGCAGGTCTGACTTTCTGGTCCCTCTGTCTACATCCCCACTGCACTGCTAAAACCTAAGTTTTTCAATGTTCAGAGATTTACCAGCGGCTTCTCTCAGAGCTTTTTACCTGTCAAATATGAGACAGAGTTAGTCACCATAACACGGGGATTGTCAAATATGTTGTCTCTCAGCGTTACACACTCATCTGCTCAGAGCTCTTCCTTCATCCTTGACTGGCTGCCGTGTTCACGACTGGTGAAGCTCAAGCAGTACTTGATTAAAAAATAATTTATGACCTAAATGTAGAACTCAAGGCTTTTATCGGTCGATGCAGCATATTGAGTTTGACTTGCTTTTAAAGTCAGGTAAAACCACGTTCAGTCATTTGGTATTTTCTAACAAGCTTTAATAAGAGCTTTGTTTTTGCTTATTTACACAAAATTGTAATTATTACCAGTTTTTTTTTATTCTGTCGACAGTCTTAATTCACGCTGTCATGTTTTTTGAGTTAGTATTTTCTGTTTACATAATCATGACTAGTTGTCTTCTAAATGATTAATTAAATCACTTCACCCTGCTACGTGTCTCAAGTTTTGATTAAATATGTTTTTAAATTTTTATTTTCATATTTTTATTTTTTCAATTTAAATTGTGCCTACTAACTAACTCTCACTGCATGGTAATTTCAATACTCATGATTGACCCAAATATGTGACAGAATTGAGTTTAGAGTTGATGTGACCTTGACCTTTGACCTCATTTTGGATAGTTTAATCTCTTTGCTATTTTAACACATTGTGTTTCATGCTTTATGTTTTTATGCGTTTATGCAAACCAATCAGAGCTGGGTTGAATATCATGCTTTTGGACCTATCACAAAATACTAATACAAGACTGGTGCAACATGAGTCTGTACTATAAGCAGTTGTTGTCACATGTTTGGACCTGTTTTTATGAAACACTAATATTCTAGTGTTTCTAAGGTAGGTCGCATACCTTCGAAAATCCATAGCATTATTAGAGGTTGTATCTGTACAGCTTCATTCTCATTGTCGAAGATGTAGCTGAAGGAGAGCAGCTTATCTGTAATGGCTATGATGTCTGAATGAACCTGGAGAAACTCCAGGAGATCCCAGGAGAGAGACTTCTTCATGTTGATGTTGTACTGTGACAGTTTTTTAACATCTGCAGTTCTCATAGAGAACACGAAAGGCGCTGAGCTCTGGAATTCCCCTGTGCTCGTACCCACATCTCATCTAGTCTGGTCTACACTGACTTATTAGTGGGGTGCCTAAAAGCAGCGTTCCTGATGGATGGCTCATCATTACAGTGGTCAGGTTTAGAACAGCAGACTGGAACTGGCCTTCAATAAATTGACTGAGACAGGTGTGTGTGATGTTTGTCCTGGTCTATTCTAATTACGGTGCTCAATGTCTACTTATACACAAATTATTCATGTTGCATAAAATCTGTAATGATATTTTGAGCAAAGTTTAAAAAAAAAACTCTCTTAGTGTTACTGCATTTTCACGGTCTTTGGTAAATGAGACTTTGATGGTCAGCAAATCACTTTTTTTGGACTTGGTGAGAAGGCAGTACTCTGGAGGATATTTGGAAGGAAATATACTGTGTTTGTGTCCAATGTTTCTGAGAAAATTGTAAAAGTTCACAAGTGTTGAGTCAACGTGAACTAAAGGCATTGATTTTGGACACACTGTATGACATTTACTTATGGCTCACTGGCCGAACACCTAACAAGCTGCTAAAGTCCATCGATCTGCTTCAACTTCACCCGGTTGCATCCATAAACATGTTCGAGGGTTGATAATTTGAGTTTCACCAGACGCAGCTCGTGTGGAGACTGCAGAGTTTTTATGGATTAGTCTTTGCCCAGACCGACTCCTGAGCCAACCAAATAAACGTTAACACTATTCAGCACCCGTGCTGAGTGAAGACTAAATCCCTCATTAGTATGTAAACAGGACTGTAGTGGGTCAAAACAACGAGACCCAATGGACTTCCACTCAGAATAATGTGGCCTCGAGTCTTTCCACGGACAGATACTCAGAGCCCAGGAGCTGCCAGAGTCAGACCACCAGCCTCCCTGCTGACTACAGTCGGCAATCAGCAACACTGTGAGGCCACTTAGAGGTCAATACACCATCCAGACGCGCATCAACCGCCTCTCAGTAGCCTCCAGATCGACAGCATCGAGTTAAATTGTCTGTGCAAGGCACTTGGTGTTCTTCAACCCTGACACCTGTGTGACCTTAATGGGCATCAGTGATTCTCCCTCTTCATAGTTTCTTCGAAATGCACACATTTCACTTCTCTCTCTCTCTCCTCGTTGTTAGACTAAAGTCAATTGCATCCACTTTTCCAGTCATTGTTCTTATGCTGTGTACAGTTTCACTTAGTTGCTTGACTTGATTTGTTTTTGTTGTTCTCTGAATAAGTCTTTCAAATAACAGCTATGTTTTACGTGGACACATAAAAACAAATGAAAGCCTATTAGGAAAAACATTCCATCATTTTATCAAGCCAGTGGCAAAACTCTGAGCCATTTGGAAATGATTTACATTCCAAAAAAAAATTTTTGGCAACGACAGTGTTTCTTGATTAATTCAATAGATTTACATGTACACTTAGAGAAAACTTTTATTTTTTTCATCAAAATTTAGTTGTGTATTTTTCACATTTAGATTAGTTCCAGATATAATTGTGGACTGGCTACTCTATTTTGTTTTTTCAATATGAAAATACTAATTTCTTTTTATATATATTCTTTAAAAGAAGTAATATTCTGTCCTAGTAGTTGTAACTCCTAGCTGCTTGATACATATATATTTACATTAATGTAACAAATGCACTCTGGGGGCAGAAAAGTATGAAGGCTTTCTGATTTGGAACGCATGGCTGTACGAGTGCTTGTGGCAGCCTCACCGCCACGCTCCCTCTCACTCCCTCTTCTCCCCCAACCAATGTTATTTCCATCTTCTTCGACAGGGGAGATGGCTTTTGTACGGGTTTATAGTGTAGTTCACCATTGTGGAACTAAAAGACTGAATCAAGTGGCCTGATCCAACTCTCCCTAGGGGTTCGGCACAACAGAGACGGGAGATTATAGACTCACAATTCCTGTCTTTCACAGGACCCCACTGTGACGTCCCTCCACGCACAAACCGCTCCGCGACACATTCCCACAATGCAAAACAGCACCAGCACCATGAGATTTTGCGGAGATTGCGGAGGGAAGAGAGTGGAATCTATAAGACATGCTTCATTCTAAAGCACGCCACATTGACTGTATATTGAAATCCTTGTACACGTGAAGAATAAGAAAGAGAAGATAACATTGTGCCATGGATGAATCCTATCATCCACAGGATTGCTTCACCTCTGTGTGTCTGTCTGGCATTTAAAATTGATGCCAGTTCGTTTTTATTCAGCTTTCTGTGGATCTGCAGGTGCAGCTGCCACGGCTCTTTTGAATATTTCATGCTCCTCCGACGTTTACGGGCTAGCCAATGATTCCGAGATATCGATTCATTTCACCAATCAAAACACCATGTCGTTGCCCTCTCATGTAGAGGCCCTGGCCCCTGATATGCTCCCCTCGTTTTTCTGCTTGATTAATCAATAAATGCCCCTGCAATTTTGCCCAATTAGTTTCACACTCTTCCCATTGATTAAACGGGGAGGAAAAACATATTCCTTTTTGATGCACATCAGAGCGAACTCAGACACCTCATCAGGTGTTATTGATCATATCCAGTCGCCCTTGCCAAGCACTGTACCAATGTCCTCAATCATTAGGCCTCACAGCTTCTGGTTTATGCTCTCCAGACAGCACTGCTGTCATCAGTTCCCCACTACCACCCTCCAGGCATCCCACCCCCAGCATCACCAACCACCCCCTTCATCATCTCACTGCTTCACCATACCTCTCCCCTGTCCTCTCTTTCTCCTTTTACTCCGTCACCTTTTCGTCGCCGATTCTTGGGTCGTGTCTCCCCGACTCCCTCCTTCCTCGACCTCCCCTCCTTCCCTGCCCTCCCTTCTTGTTTCGACTGTATTTCCGTTCCTTATTCATTCCCTCCTGTAATCAGATCATGGCGACCTCCTGCTGGTGTTAATGGAGGTGAGAATCGGCCTTGGGTGTCAGGATGCATCTCATCTCTCAGGTGCTCGCCCGGCAGTAATGAGGACAGGCACTGTCAAAACCCCAGCCTCCCGCTGTGCCAGACACACACGAGGGTATAATGAGCAGTACATACAAATAAAGAGGAAAGAAGTAAAAGAGAAAAGAAAGTTCAACTCTGCCTTGATTCCACCTGTTATGTTACTTTGTACTCCTGTTTCTCCTTTTATGTCTTGGAGCCTGCAAACACAAACCCCAGAGCATCAGGAGATTAAATGCAGGAGCCGTTTGGAAGTCAAATGGGCTCTTAGACATCCAGTAATATTTATTAATGAAAGACGAGAACTGTCTTCAAAGACTCATAGGAGGCGTCAAGTGATTTTGAAGAGAAACAAGTTGCTTGTGTGGTACGTGCTGAAAAACATCAGTCATCTGCCGAGTTGACGGCTGTAGCGCTGGTTGTTTATCTGGTCTGCTTTTAAAACTTAAAATCACAGCAAAACAGCTGCAAGCTAGTCTGGGACGGGGAGTATATGTTAAATATTGTAGTAAAACACAGATGTACGAAGTGTTTCTGAGGTAGTGAGATGACACTAAATATTTAGCACTCCATTTACCAGGAGTATCACGTGTGCTTTAGAAGTAGTGTGTACTGTAGTGTATGTTTAATAATAAAATTTTATAAATAAATGACATCACATACGACAGAGAAATTAGGAAAAATAGTTGAGGATTAAAATTTAGCATAGAAATGCTGTCTGAGACAGTCTGAGGAAAAATGTGGCTAGGTGGCAGTGTGAAAAAAAAAACAAATATTAATTAATTTATCTTGACTAAATAAAGTTTTAAAAAGTACCAGACAAAAATAGTTAGCCCACACTTTTTTTTGCTTATTTTTTCTTACATCATTACACAGGGAATTGTATTGTAGTAATGTTCATTACTACATATACTCACCTCTAACTGTGTGGATGCTTTAAATACATATAAACACTCTACATATAATACAGGTACAGGTGGAGTGTTTAAGGATATACAGTAGTTGTTGAATACTGCTAACTGTCCACTTCATAACCTGTGAACAGGCGACGGTTCATCCTACAGTCAGAGTGTCATTACAGAGCGGTCTGTCTGAGTCAAGCAGGACATGTTTCTCCACTCAGCCAAGAAGAAGAGCTGAGCCAGGATTCATTCATCCTCCCAGCAGCTGTCCACTGTCGTGTCCTCGTTGAATTCATCAAACCTCTAACGTCACGTTCGTGTATTAATCCTCCTCATAGAGGTGTCATTTTCCTGAGGAAAACCATATTCAGTTTATGGGACTATAAAAATGTCATTATATTGAGACAAATTTCTCAAACCATAGCTTGAACAAACTCCTACCTCACAGTATCCATGTGTCACCTTATATTTGCCTGGTGTAACATTTTACGAGAACTTTGTTGTATCTTTTATCCACCAGAGACAGTTCTTAAACTTTCAACATTGAAATGTGACATTTAAAAGCAATAACTAAAATGAAGTTATTTTAAAGACTCAAAAAAATGAATGTTGAGAAACAGACTATAGTTTACTCAGAAACACTAATTAGCTATTATTATATTAGAAATTAATTAATTAATTAATTTAATTAATACTAATTGCTAACTGTTAAATGTTCAAAAAACAACAAATATTACTGTACAACCTTAACTAAGTGATTTATATCGGAATTCCTTTCCAAAGGTGCAGTGTAACCCAATACTGTAACACACTTAAGTACCTCAGCTACGCTAACACAGTGGTAACATCATAACATCATAGCACCTAAAAACATCAGAAGAGTCTGACTTACATTTGGGAGCCATAATAAAGGGGAAAAAGTGAAAGTGAATGTAGCACAGTCCAATGTATGGCGTTAAACATGTGAATGGGAATTGAGTCATCTCCCGCCTTTATATTATTATATATTACTGTGTGAGAATGAATCCACTCCACTTGCCAACAAGTTCCTGTATGAAACACTGTAGGTCAAGGACGTCGTAAACCAGAAATAACATAATTTGGGAATCGAACCTAGGACTCTCTGCTATCTGCTTCCGAGGAATGCGTGGTGTCTGCTACAGTATGGAACCCACGATACTGATAATATATATATATATATAGTTGGACAATCAAATAGAGGTTGATGACTTCTTGTTTCCTTACTTGTTTAATGGAAGTCAATCTGGACGTCTTTTAAATAATTTCTGAAGTTCTCACAACTGATGGTCCATTCTCCACCATCTCCTGTAATTACACGTAATTGTGCCTCTCTGCCTAAATAAATGTCTTTAGCGTGAGGAAAAGCACAGCCTGGAGGAGCATTGGTCAGTACAGACAGACGGATCAATATATTAATGATCCTTTCATTATTCAACTAATGCCTGTTTGGTTTTACATGCAAGACGGAGCGTGAAGGAACATAAAAACACTGGAGTTTGGTGCTGCCTTCAGAGCTCTCATTACACATGTATGAGAAATTAGAGACCAAACGTAGACTATGCATTTAAAATTTCATTAATGAACTGTAGAGACTCATTCCACGGTAATGGTGTTATTCCTCAACGTATATCACACCAAATATAAATTGTGGTTTAATGTCTTGCCCCCCGTGCACTCGTGGTCCACTGGTGTTGCAAAAGCGTTGGTAAATTTTTACGGTTTTCCTTTCAGGGATTTTAACCTACAGCTTTAAACTCATGCTGGGCTTTGAGCTTGTTGATGTGTGAAAACTTTCAACAAAACGCTTCTTGAGGCCTCTTTAGTTTGCATAGCAACTACCTTTTGATGGGAACCACATAAATTATGCATGAGCTGAGCATTCGGGCTGAATTTAAACCCCAGTGTTATACACCAACGCCTCAAGATATCTGAACACGCAATCAATAATTCTCCATCAGCTGGGGAGGCTTCCGAGAGGCCCACACAGTTTTCTTTGAAGCAGCCTGACAAGTTAAACCTGGTCTAGGTTCTTCTTCTGCTAATGGCCAGCCTCTAAGGGGAATAGTGACATGTGCTGTTGTTAAAGTTAATGTTCACGTTAGCCGCAGAAGTTTGTTGCACTTTCAAGAGTAAAGTGTTGTTATTCATGGAACTCACAGAAAATAAAGACAACAGTTTGGCTCAGTTGTAAATCAATCTTCACTCCTTCCGTCTTTTTTGGAATTGTGCCCTTTGGCAAAATTTTCCAAATGGAGCTGGAGTGAGATTTAGAATGTTTCTGCTAATGAAGAAAGCCTTGTCTTCTTTTTCTTTTAATTCCTTCAACAACCTTGGATCAATTAGCTACACGGCAATGTTTTCATTCCTTTGTGTCTCATTTAGACCTTGCTTTGATTGATACATTGATTCTTCGTACATCCCAGAAGCCATTCCCGAGAGAAGTGAGCCAGACTTGAAACATTAACTTAGAAACTTACCAAAAAAGATGAATGCACTCATATCTTCTGTGCACAGACCAGGGGGGCATCTGAACCTAAGTAGTACAGAGTACAATTTTTATTTGTACTACGGTGACATCAGAGATGTACTAATGGTTTTGTTGAACACAGCGAACATACACAGATGCTGATTGCTTCAAGGTTCAAAATCTACCAAGTGCAACTTTAAAGATCTTTTTGGGAGCCACCAATTATTCTGCCCCAATATTCCAAAAGAACAGATTCGGGGCCAGTTCACTTCATATTCCTTTTCTGAAGATGTTTTACTTGTTACCTGCTGGTTTGGCTAAGGTAGGATAGGTTTAAAAACATTTTTTTTCCTTCTATGGAGAAACATGACGATGTTACCTGGACAACATTTGTGTCTTTCACACCTGTTTAAGTCAAATTAAAGGGCAAGAAGAAGTTACTACACAGAAGTATTGATTGGATTTACAAGTTAACCTTGGGTCATAAGGAGTAAACAAGTTGTAAAAATAAAAAGTGTTTCATTGCAAATAGTAATAGTAGTAAAAAGACTTTAGGTCTTTTGGATTGTTACTAGGAATGAAGCTTTGTCCTCATGCTGATCGGACTCGGAGCCTGTCTTGGCGACCCCAAAGGTTGACCATGGATGGGATTTAAAAATGAAAACATTCTGACCATTAGGGACCCATTTAACTCCAGGGTTTGTGTATGTGTGTGTGTGCATGTGTCTGAGGAGCTACAGTAACCATCTATCTTGTCTTCAGTAGAAGCACAAAGGTCTACTTTATGGGATGGAATGCTCTACACACTGAGGTCTCCATGGTACAATTTGGAAAAAAAAAATCAATAAATGAATTCAAAAGAATTAGACGGCCACGTTGTTGACCCAACAGCACTGCAGCTTCTCCAAATTCTTTAGAAGATTTCTGAAAGAGCTTTAAAACAGTTTTTGTGTGGTTTTATTCCAATAAACCTTAAATCAAAGCCATTGTTTTGTTTCACAAATGAGTTACATTTTCATACTCTGATTTTCCATTGCTTTATAGGATTTATTTTTTTGTCTCCTGTGCAGTGAGGACTGGACCCACCAAGGACACTGGACTGGCCAGACAATGTCAAACCTGCGTGATGCAAGAAATTTGACAAAATGTTCAACCCTCTTGGCAGAGGTTCACCTTTGGAAACCTCTGTCGCAGCAGTGACAGCATCAGGGATGGCTCGCCAGAGAAACCAATTGGTGCTCCATGGGTTGGAACCTTCATTCTGTCAGTTGCCGGGCAGAGTGTGTGTGAGTGTGTGTTTTTTTTTCTAACTTGAAATAGTCATCATACATGTAAATGTACAGTAATGACAGGTTGTTGTTTTTTTCCCACACATTTCTGGTACAAAACCTTTGTGACGCCAGGTTTTTTCCACTCTTTCTAAACCCTTTGTTGTTGTGTCAGCTCGGATTGGATATGTTTGTGTTCCACCATTTTTTTGTTTTGCTCCCGAGAAACTGGAGAGGATTGTTTAGGTTGATTGCTGTGAGTGTCCTCTCCTCTGAATTCACATGTTCATCTAAACAGTATCGACCACAGGGGCACCCGCAGACAAACGTACAATGAGTTGTGGTCAAAAGGAATAGGTTGTGAGTCTGGGGTTTTTCTTATTAACAACCATGGCCACAGAGACCGTGAAGTGAAACAGTCAACTGTCAGCCGAAACAGTGGAGCGAAGAGAGGGAGAGCGAGAGAGAGAGGCGTATATAAACAGACTCCCTGAGAGAGAGAGGGAGAGCGAGAGAGAGGGGAGTATATAAACAGACTCCCCGTAACAAGTTTGTTTTTTCAAGGTGTCAGGTTCCATGGCCAGGTTTATGGTTATCTGTAAGGTCTATCCTGTTTAGCTTGGCGGGCGACTGGGCTGCATCAATAAATTTCACTGAATGCTATGATCTGTTAATTACGCTGGCAAATGGAGCTTGTAATTTGGCAGCGGCGAAACCCACGACCCTTTGAATTGTAGATAAACTGGTACAGGAGGTGCGAGAAAGAGCAGCCTGTATGAAGTTTCTGTGAGTACAAATCTGCGTTAAATAGTATTTATATGTGGTTTTGGCCGTACATGAAGATGGTCAGGAATGTAGTGTACTGTATGTGTGAAAGTGTTTTTTTTTTCTTTAGGGAGATCTAAAGGCTGGCTGGCAGCTGCTAATCTTCTCTGAAAACCTCAATTTTTCCCTTGGCATGAACTCATTTTCCCTGTCAGTCAGTCTCAAACTGGAAGGACGTGAATGGGTTCTTTTATGGTATGTGAGTGACTTAAAGTGGCAAGACAATCAAGTGCAGCACGGCGTGGTGAGAACTTGGAGGAACGGTGATTTACCGTCATCTACATAAAATCACTTTGATCATGGGGTGAACTGCAGTGTGAATGAAACCTGAGCTAAAGGAAGTGGCTTTTTTTTCCACCAGAGAGGTATGGTGGAGTTTATTGAAAACAAAAAACATAAAATAAGAAAGTAGGGTGCAAAAGGAACTGCTTAGCTGAGTTCTATGTCTATTACTATGGCCTTTGGATACACTCAGAGTCCAGTGTAGAGGTTAGCGAGGTGAGGCTCGACAAACCAGTAGATGTAGAAGACGAGCTCGCACATACTGCACATGTTGAGTCGGCGCGCCATGGGAATCCACAACAGTACTACAGGATCAATTACTGGCTTGTTGCTTGAGGGATCATGCTGCAGCGAACATCCAGAGAGGGAGGTCGATCAATGCTGACTGCAGAGGGGTCCGACATACCAAGCACACTCCGTAAAACGGTGGGAGCAGCGCTTACCACCCATGTACCTACAGACCCTTTATATGTTATTTTTTTTAACAAGCCCCCTGCACAGTGGTGATAGCAAGTAGTGACCATCAATACATAGAAGAACACATGACCTTGTGATGGTCTGTGGTTGCAGCACTCGTGAGAAAGTGAGATGCAGGTCAAAGATTATTCTTACTGCCCACCCAGAAGCCACAACATCGAGTCCGTATCTCCAGGTGAAACTGTAATTATGGATGGAAGAGCGCAACTAAACACAGCAACAAGGGTAAATTACTGTAGGACCTGTGTTATATGGAGCTAGATTTTCCTTAGATTTTTTTATTAATTGCTTTTTGTGAGACCTGCATCTGAGAAACTCCTTTGAAGATATTTTATCCAGTTACTTTTCAAGTTAAGTTGGTAAAAAAAAAATCCACTCACCAGTCACTAAGAAAGAGGTATTATTTGCAGTTAAAACAAACAAACAAAACGTTTTCAGAACGATCAACTGAAATTGGATTATTTCCCACGGTGCACCTGGTGATAGTGCGTGGTACATTTACTGTCTGTGATGTGGCACAGTGGTTGGGAATCACTGGTCTAAGTGATTCGGTGGTCAGCAGTGTCTGTTTAAACGTTTCTGCATTATAGAGGTCCCTCATACAAATCAACGCTAGTGCAAACCCAGTAGTTTTAAAATTGACCAATGAAAAGTGTCCTAATGACTTTGAAGTTACAGACTAGTACTACATGTAGTGGAATCTTTGACTCCTAATAGTTTCTTTCTTTCTCTAAAGGGTTCTGACATTTTTTAGAAAAAACCCCTTGACTTTCTTTCTCTAAAGGGTTCTGACATTTTTCAGAAAAAAATTTATGAAAAAAATGTATGATTTGTAAACAAATCTTTAACCCCTCAATTGCATTTGTTGATCACGTATTGAATCAAAATACATTGCCTTCGCGTAATGAAAAACATTTAAAAAAAATAACTGTATGTGCATCACCGA
Organism: Cynoglossus semilaevis; assembly: GCF_000523025.1. Classification (NCBI taxonomy): domain Eukaryota; kingdom Metazoa; phylum Chordata; class Actinopteri; order Pleuronectiformes; family Cynoglossidae; genus Cynoglossus; species Cynoglossus semilaevis. Next base: position 8,364,095 of record NC_024307.1, on the reverse strand, counting down.
TTAAACTGTAAACATTCTTTATTTGAAATTATGAGATATGAGCCAATCAGAAGGCAGATAAGCAACTGTTGTTGCAGAGAAAAAAAATATTACTAGAAACTAACTGAAGGCTGATCAAGTCATGTTTGGGAGCAAATATGATAAATGGATTCTTTGTGTGGCTGTGGTAAGACTCCCAAAGTCTTCACTGAATTTGAAAAAAAAATATTTTGTTGTCCAGACACCATTCTTTGACCCTCTTGAAATAGTTCTACAACTCATCAACACGTAGAAACAAAACAGGCCTCGGCTTCGTTTGACACAACACAACAACACGGAGCAGATGAAAACACAATGGTCAGAGGAGGGAGCAGAAACGTAGGAGGGAAACTATATCCAAACAGAAGTGACCGACTCAGACGCAGAAGCAACAAGTCGTTTCTAAAGCAGCACATTCTCATTCTGACATTTTCCTGAACCCTTACCGTGGACATGATACAATTTCAAACTCCTGTTGTCCCCCCCGCCCCCCACCAATCTTTCTACACTCTAAACAGCACACTGCTACAGTAGCCCATAAGACCCGATAAGACCTGACAGAGAAGAATAAAAGCAGGAACACAGTTGAGAAGGCTCAGACAGCCAGTCCCTCTGCAGTCATTTGATGGAACGGACATCTGCAGATTGATAGTCATGGTCCTGAGAATGAGAGAGGTTGTTTGAGGCGAGTAGTGTTATTACACATTGGATCCTGTAACACTTCAAGGCCCCTACACCTCTAATGAGGTGCAGCGTAGAAAGATTGAAGATAAAGCCTGACAGGATTGTAACACCTGGAAAACTCAGACCATTGTGTGAGATTGTGTCTCTGCTTTCAATTCCCTGTAAAAGTTTGATAAATCTCATTTCAAGAGTCGTGAAAAACAGAAAATAAAATGGTCTCATAATAACGCAATTGTAAAAAAATATATATATTTTACTCAAAAACAACTGTATTTGATAAATATAAACAAAAATAAATGTGTGCATATACATGGGGTAGGCTTGGTCTAAGTTAACATTCTGTTCCTACGACGCAATGTAACTCGATTTCCGCCATAAGTCAGAACTCACTGTACATCAGTATCTATGTCCCTCACCTACGCTAACAGTGCTGACATCATAATCTAGGACATAAAACCATCGGAAAAGTCTGACTTACCCTTTGGAGCCATAATGAAGGACAATAACAAAAAAAAAAAACACAAATGAAAAAAAGTTGACACAAACCAACGTATGGCGCACAACTGACTAATGTAAACAAAGACGTCTTCTACATACAGCGACACCTGAGGACATATGGGTCTGTTCCACTTGTCAACTAGTTCCCAGATTTAACACCGTACATCGGAATGATAGAACAAGACGAACTAGAACTAGACAAGTAAAACACTCAAAAAGAGTTCAAATGCGTCATCAGATTTATGTAATCAGTCCTATTTTGATGGTTCCTGCAACGGAGTGATGACATAATCAATAACATTGGTAAAAACTGCAAAGTTTTAACATAATAAATAGAACAAAGACTTAGAATAGTTTATATGTTTTCCCTCTCTCTCTCTCTCTCTCTCTCTCTCTCTCTCTGTCTGTGTGTGTGTGTGGAGCTGCTAATATACGTCCCACACCGCAGCTATCTGCTCTTGTCTTCGCGGCTCTATATCCCGCTGTCATATACGGTCCATCCATATCCCTCTGTTTTAAATGGCCTTCATTCACTTCCTTTAATTGGAGAGTGTGAGTTTTGTCACCAGCTCATTAATGTCCAAGTCTCCACTCGTTCAGGCGGTTCTGCTCCAATGGGCACATCTGCCCAGGCTCATCCATGCAGCCACAGAGGTGTCCCGCTCAGCAGACACACACACACACACACACACACGTTCACACACACATGCACGTGTAAAGGTATTGTCTCTTTGGCCATTAAAAGCAAAGCTGGGCTGATTATGATCCTATTCAGCGGGAGAATAGCTCTCTGGAGGTGAATGATGGCACATCATATGGTACTGGGTGGAGGGGGACCTTCTGTGGAGATGGGGGGGGTGGGGGGGGGCAGCGTGGGCAAGGAAATTGAGGAGGGGAGAGATNNNCAGGGGTGGGCAAGGAAATTGAGGAGAGGAGAGATGAAAAGAGGTTTAAATGTACAAGGAGGAAGTGGGAAAGAACAGGGTAATGAATGGTGATGATGTTATCTGTCTGGACGCAGCACAAAGAACTGAGGTCCAGTGGTCCGAGCAGGACGGCTTCTCTGGAAATGCAGTGGCTTTTAAAGACCCTACAGTTGAGATTTGAGGAAAGTGGTATAACAGGAAAACACCAGATTTATCAGTATTATTTTTGTGTGAATGTTTTAAGAAAAACTTAGACTGACTTAACACTTACTAAGGTTTATGAATGATTCACTTATTATTATTATTATTAGTATATAACAATATGTGAACCCTGGGGTTCCACACCAATGACAGAGACATTGCCTCTGGGCCAAAGCACCACTGAGAATAAATAATAAAATATTAATATTAAAATAATAATAATTAAAAGTCAAGTCAATTTTACTTGTCTGGCCCAAATTCATAAAACACACTTGTCTCTGATGATTTTACAGTTTGAATTAAGAATTTACATTAAACTTCAAATAGTTTTATTAAATGAATTCACTCTTGTTGATTTAAAATTAGTTTTATACATTCTATCTTAAACCTTTGATCTACGAGTTTGTCCTGTGAACGAGCTTTACATTACAGATAGTTGTGCTTCACACTGTAACCACACGTGCATTACATACCAGCCTCTCACAACTAAAACAAAACATTATGATTACCCCCTAGTGGCTGAATGGAGGAAATAAACTACTCCCCTGTCTGTGAGCTGATCAGAACACCAGGTAAACTCACATTCCCCGATTAATATCTCCAAAGGATACTGTAGTATTATGTGACTTTATTACAGCTCTCTCCACACAGGAACACATTTGAGTGTCTATTTATGAACAGTTTGGTTTTATTCTATTTATGGCTCTATTATAAAGTACATTTGCTGTTCAGACCAGATAGTTAAATGAACAGTTTGGTTTTATTCTATTTATGGGTCTGTTATAAAGTGCATTTGCATTAAAATATAAAATGTCTACAGCTAAAAAAAATGCCACCGTCCACGGTCTAATCAGCGTGTTATATCAGTGGTACATTTTTGTAGTTTTTCTGAATAATATTTGTTCTGAACCAAATCCTGTCAGAGCTTCTTACTGACAGTTACTGGATAAAACTTGTACTTTTCTCCTCATGATTTTTGCTGCTGTACCTCACTGTCCAGGCATCATGGATTTTACAAGAATAATATTAGACTAAACATCCTCACCTCACACCACCTCCTCCCCCCCGTCACCACCACTGAAGCAGTGAGTTACCTCACCGATGCCCGGTGCCGTCCCATATTGATTATTTAACAACAAGTGGCCCAGTGAAATGCATTTGTGCTCATAAATGTCAGTGTTTTCCTCGTCTAGTTTCACACAGCACCGCGCAGAGGATTCACATATTAAAACTGCCCTTCAAGACTTTGGGACGGCACATGTAATAAATGATCCAAATAAAGTGTTCCTGGTGGAAATCACAACCAGGCAGAGAGAACGGGGAGGGAGGGGAGAGGTGTGGAGAGATTGTAGGATAGACAGAGAGCAACTCTGAACGTGTCAGCTTTTTTTTTTTCTTCTCCACGGCTGTCTCCGAGGAGAGGTTTATGTAAGTGCTTTATTGCGTTCCTGCATCACGGCGCGACAAAGGGAAGAGGAGACACGGGGCATTTATGAGATTAGCACAAAGTAAACTTCTGAGAGTGACCCCCACCCCCACGACCTCCTGCAGACGGCCTGACAGAGTAGAAAGCACAGGGTGTGGTGTCGTGTCCACAATCGACAGACAGCAAAGTCCGAAACTGACGGAGAAAATTAGGACAGAGTGCAGGAGAGGGACGTGATGTCCAGAGACTCCATTACATTAAGTGCGTGACGGTGATGGCGGCGGAGGCGCAGGTGACAGACACGTCAAAGGTACGAGTGTCATCCGCAGTGTTGGCACCCTCATATGGACTCGCTCGACAAGCGTAGGTCGTGTTATCCTGGCAGAGCCTTTGTTCAAGGGCATTATGGGTGATCTGAAGCAAAGACATAAGACAGTGACCCTTGGCTGCCTGCTCTGCCTTATTGATTGTGTCTAGACACGCCAACAATTGAGAACAGTATCACATGAATATTAAAACGATATGAATAAATATGGGCTACTCAACTTTTGACAAGTTGCCTTTATCTACACTTTTTAGAACAGGATGACCGGAGACTGATGACCCGCACGGACGATACGATTAGAGGGAAACCTTTCGTCCTTTACAGTCGCCTGGACAGATCAAAGATTACAAAGTGTGTGTGAAGTTTTAGCAAATTGTTCTTTGGTTCGTCTCGAACTACGACGACCTTCTGTGATGTAGCATTAACCTCATCAACTTGGAACTGTTAACAGTCATGTTGAATACATTACATACAGATTTTGAGCTACCGCCATCTGAGTTTTCTTTTCTTTTCCCAAAAACTGAAGAAGAAAAAACATTTGAAAGGAACTTTATCCCAGTCCCCAGACGGAGCTTCTAGAACACACTACAAAGGGAGATTTTCTGATTCACTGCTTGTTGAACTGTTTAGATTGAATTGTCTGTGGAGAGAAGTAGCTTTGTTATTTTCATGAATAAATAACTAATTTTGCCTTGAACTTGTATATAATACTCACTTTTTGTAGAACAGCACAACCCAGTGGTTCCCAAACTTTTTGCAGTACCCCCATTTGTTTTCACAGCAATGGCTTAAAAAACTCCCTGAATTCAGAACAGTTACTCTTACAAAACCACTATTGTTACAAAACATCACAAATCAGTGCAAACAAACAAACAAACATTGAAATTAATTTCCCTAGATGTGCCCTCCTGTAATATCTCTGTGGGGTCCCTGACCCCCATATTGGAAACCACCGGCATAACTTATTATCTTTAGAACCAGAAGGCTGGTTCACTTTGTTAAAAAAGAATTTCAATAGCTTTTTTACTAAACAGCTAAATGGGTAGGGGAAAAAACACCGTAGCAGATTTTTGTGCCTTAATTTGTAATCAAACCACCTTAAAAATGAATGTCAGCAACACTTTCCAAATAGTTCTAACAGAGTACAACCAAGGTCAGTAACAGTTTGTGAGTTTTCTCGTGTTGCAGGTTAAGTCAAAACCGGTTTGTGGGTTTTCAGAGTCGGACGTAAAAGGACAGTCAAAGTCTCTGCATGCTTGGATGAACTGTGTTTCATCGATTGGTGATGAAGTTTGTGGGAGAGTTGTTTTTAAGAAAGCATATATACAAGCCATAGGAAACCACTGCTCAATGTCCATGACCTTTATGACCTTGGATGGTGGTGCATTACACACTGTCATGCTGCTCTACTGATGAGTAATGAATCCTTAAGGAAATTACTTCACACCACTGCGTCTGCTGCTACAACAAAACACCGGCTTCAGAAAGTCTGTGTTTCATGGCATGGAACCGGGGTCGAATATTATTAGCACTTTTGCTCCAACAAATGAACACGGGCAGTCAAAGGAGTCCAAATGCATTCTGGGAATTGTCTTAGGAGGAAGAAAAAAGGAAAGGCAGAGTCGTGCAACACCTGACCTGGTGATAAAATGTCAGGAGGTAAGTGGCACTACATCACTCAGAGGGAGACAAACTCAATCTGCCACTTCAGGTCCACTGCTCTCAGAAAGGGAGGGAGGGTTGGTGGGTGGGTGGAGATGGACAGGTGGGTTGTGGGGGGCACGGGGGGGGGGGGTAGCAGCCTCTGTCGACTCTGTCATCAGTTAGCCATGCATAGCAACAGCTGGGCACTTTGATTAATTTGTCTGAAGGCAGTGATTTATTTGTTTGGAAGGGACCCGTGTGAACTCCGCAATGACTTTACCCAGCGTGCATACAAAGGAAACACGTCGTTCGACTCCAGTCCGACTCCGAGTCGATATTTCTATAGAAAATGTAACACTTTTTAGACCTTTCTCTTCTTCATCTTCTTCTTTTCACAGTGTGTTAAAAGTTGTTTTCTTTATTTCTTGTGAAAATAACAAGAATAATTCAGGGTAGAAATATACTCTGATAGAAAAGTCTTGATCTAATACCCAGGATCTGTCCGATATTCATCAAAATGTCATTACTGAACATAAAAAAAATCTATGGCGTCATGTCATTTATCTTAGTTCACACTAACGCTCCATCTATTTGCTCCTGACCCAGCCCCCCCTCTGTTCAATTTTAGGACAATTGTGTCAAAAAGTTTGCCCACGCCTGGTCTAAGGGGCCATATTTCAGTGTTGGTCATTTTGGTGTGTACGTGAAGAAACAAGTATTTTTGGAGTTGGAATGTGGTGTAATCTTTACTTTGGGTTTCAGTAAATATGCTATGAACTCCAAGGCCGTGTTACATTGGTGGAACAATAAGTATGAATGAAGTATATGGTCCAGTACTGATACTATAATCTCTATTGGTTGACTCGTGTCTACACAGACACCTGGAGACACCTGATGAAGTGGGATCTGATCTTGGTCCTTGGACCGTGGTCCTGGTTTGGTACGACTGGTGTTTGCAGTGGTTTTTACATTCTAAAGTAATATTCCTTAAATCCTGCTCCAAACTGGTGCCACAGTTGAACTTTCAGAAGTTATTTTCCCTTGGACTAAATGTTCATGTGTCGGTGAGAAGCCATGAGGAGAGCATGAGAATGGTGTTTGTTAACCTTTAAACTAATCCTCATCTGGATGAACCGTCCCTCCGAGGAAAACTCATCAAACGTAAGGTGTAGTAAAGCCAGCAATTTTATCACAGCGGCTCGTAGACAAAAGCACATCAACTAATCCTAACGGTGCCATTTCCTCTCCACAGTTCTCTCCTCTTCGTCCTCCTCCTGCTCTTTCCCATACTCTGCGCAGTACACACACACATACACACACATACACAGACACTCAAAAGTGCTGACGCTGACACTGTGAGCTCTGTTTTCACTCTCAGCTCCTATAATCTGTTTTATCTCAGGTGCTGCCAATAGCAGGTTTAATTAATGAGAGGATATTCTTAATGTAATTTAGCCCAGCACGGGATTATAAAATGACAAATCACTCTGCAATTGTGTCGGCAACGAGAGAGAGAGAGAGAGAGAGAGGTGGTTGATATGGGGTGAGAGAGGGTGAGAGAGAGAAGGGAGGCAAGAGAGAGAGAAGTTTTATCAGCACCACATCAGAGCTCAGAGGGGATTGGAAACAGAAAATTGCTCCGGTTAATGTATGCATCTATACTGAATCTGTAAGAGTGAATCTGTACGTGTGTTTTTGTACGTTTGTGTTTGCACGTGTCAGCAGCCTTACTTTCATGGGGTTAGATTTATCTTGGCTTACAGGAGGGACTACTATCCTAATTAAGTCTGGGGTTATTTAGAGTGAGCTGCTCAGCCTGAGGCTTTACCAAGTGTCACTCTCCCATTCATCCAGAGACCCCCGAGAAACAGCAGGCGAGCGCAGCTCAACTGTTACCGTGCAGATTGTCGAGGTTCTGTATCCTGTTCACAGGGATGGTAGGTTTTTATAAGTTGGCCGCGTCTCACTTTCCAACATGGCTGCTTTCTCTTCAAGGCTGTCTGTTATGGAGCTCCTTATCAGTGCACATGAACGTGGACTGTAAATGATCTGGTGTGATCTACAGGTCAATAGCACTTCAGGCTGGAGTGTACAGTATGTGAGTCACTAATCAGCCGTACATTCATTAGATCCATTTTGAAATTGAAGTCTGTTTTTGAACAGGTGACCACTGTCGGAGCCTAACGCTACATGAAAACCACTGTTCCAACGCAGGATGCTAGATTTTTGGTACGAAAGATTTGCAGAAAGATATTAATTTTTTTGTTTATTATGGAATGACCAACTGGTAAATAATGGGGGTCTATAACTGATAAAAAATAACAGTCTTAAGTGGAGCACGTCTCATGGCTCTCCAGCTGTCTCCCTCAGCTCGTCCGTCTGATGTGAGCTTGTCATAAATCGGTGGAGTTTGCAGCAGTCAAACCCAGATTCAGATGATGCAGTGAAAGTGAATTATAATGATTTGATGTTCTTACCCTTCAGTTCTCAACCTTTTTTTTGGTTTGAGACCCCCTTTTTACATCACGACCCCAGAGACATTTTAGTAGCTGTCACTTGTGCAGTCACGTGATCACAGCCGTCAGTCAAAATGTGCCAGCTCAGATACTGTTATATGCAGAACTGTCTTTAAACTCGACCTCTTAAGTTTAAGTTTAAGATTAATCATAATTTTTAAGATTAATCATAAATTAAAAAAACATTTTATCAGTAATTTTTTTATCGGATAATAGACATTTCAGGTGACCCCATTTGAATTCCAGGTGACCCAATGTGTGGGTTGAAAAAACACTCATTTAAATGCTACCAATGTACCAAACTTTGGCCTGGTAGATGTATTTATACCAAACATCCTGTACCAAACAATTCTGAATAAATATCTAAGGTAAATTTTTGAAATCTTTATCAATTTGAAACTTTTAGCGGGTCTTTGTTTTGTGGAGAGGAGGGCAGTTGTGTATCTCATTTATTTAAACTTTGTGCCAATGTGTAACTATAATGACTAGTATTATAAATATTTGGATTCTGCTCACCACTTCTCCTTCAAATGTATTCCAGTGAATGCTGTTCCAACCTGGGCAAATTATTTCCAAAGCCAGGCATGTATTCCATTCATCATGATCTCTAACAGTGTTCAAGAACAGAAAGGCTCACAGTAATATTAAAGTTGACATAAATTTAATTAGGTGTCGGGACATGGAACTCAATTTGCATTTCATGAATTATATGTTCCGTCGTACATTTGCCAGAACCAGGGAAAGTGAAAGAAAAAGATGAAAAACAGCTCCCTTTCAATAAATGAGAATAAAATGTGTAAAGTGATCGAGGAATACACGATATTCTGTAATAAAAGTATATTAAAAGTAAATAATTAATAGTGTGACAACAGTACTCCTCTCGGTCTTCTAAGAATTGTTGGTTTGGTCAGTTGCAATTGTTAGTTGCCATTTCTTTTCATTTTTTTTTTAAATTATGTTGTTAAATGATACCAGTAGGTGTCAGTAATGCAAGTAAAAGGAAAGAACACATCACAAAATAAATAAAATGGAAATAAAACATTTTTAAATTTGTGGTTTCAGTATCAAAATTAAAAAAATATAAAAATTGCAACTTTTTTGGAGGTGTACAGCAGCACCAATCAGTAGCTGCTCAGTGCTATAGTACCCTTAATTTAACATTAACATTATTACTGTTAACTGTTATTGAGCGATTAACTGCTTCACTGACAAAAAGTTTTTTAAAAAGTTTTTGGTTTCAGCCAAGGTATTCAGATAACATTAAAAGCACCACCTGGAGGTGATGGAAGGGAAGCTGCATGCTTTGGGTTCGTGCACCGAAAGTAACACTTTTTTTCTGTACTTTACTTTACTTGTGTCTCACTATTATATTCTCCCCCTTGGACAGCAGCCAGACTGATGGCGGTCGTCACGCTGTGTTCTGGTTTTGATAACGCCATTTGGAAGCACTTACGGTAAATTTGAGTTGTTAACATTCACAGGCTTTTTGTGTAACTACATTTCACACAATCTCCATCCGCAGAACTTGATTTGTTTTCCAGATGAGTTGTAAAAGTTGTGCCGTACATTAATTCCGAGCCACTTAAACACTAAAGGCCATAAAGAGTGCCGCACATTTGGAACATCATTTGAAGAATTTGGAGCAGCGGAGAATTTTGTAATTGGCAAGATTAATAATATTTACAGCGCCGAGATGCAAATCTCCCATCGCTAGGGCCCCCATGAATAATTGAGTGCGAACAATCACTTTGAATAATTCATTTCTAAATATTCATCAGTGTGTTTTTTATGACCAGTGGGCAAGCTGAGTTTTGTGACAGCAGCAATGTGCGGCGGTAATTACGCCGAGCGTCTGCGGCCCCTTCTTAATTGCTGCGAGAAGTTCCTCGTTGCCAGCAGGCTTCTGCAGACGAGCGTAGAACAAAGACAGAGGAGTGAAAAAGAGTAAACAATCATTCTTTTTTCTTTCTATTAATCTATCTATCTTCCCGCTCATATCTCCACACTCTGCACCACAGACACTTCCTGCGCCAGATTTGCCTTCCTGGCTCTGCTGCTCATGAGTAGAATATTGATGGTAATAGAATTAATTACTAGTGTCCCCCCCCCAACCCCGACCCCCCAGTGTTCGTCTTAACAGCGAGGGCTGTTCAGGGTTGGAGGAGCGTCAGGAGAGCGCAGCAACACTTTGACAGAGGTGGGAAATTAGAAAGGCAGCTTCACAAAAAAAAAAAAAAAAAAAAAAGAGATAAGTTGATGTGTGCAGTGAGGCCTCCAGACCTCCTGGACCAAGCAGGAATACCACGCTCCTGATTAAAATCACAGTTACCATTAAAGCTGTGCCCAGATCGCCATTTTTAATTGAGGGGGCTTTAAACAGACCCTGTGACTTGACTGCAAAATGCAGTCAGAGGGAGGCTGAGCCCAAAGGCGTTTTCCCTGTGTGCTTCCAGCTGCTCGGGCCATCGGTGTTAATGATGGATTCTCCCGCCGCCGAAGCCGTGATGTTAATGATAAACACGCCAATTAATTTTTCAAGAAGAAAACGCAGAACAAATACCCCGTGTGTTCAAACATCTCATCAAAGTTCTTTTATTCACTTCCTGCTTTTATGTTTTTGTTCTGCAGACGTGGCTTCCAATGTGGAAAGATTAAAAGGAGGTTTTTATTATTCTCTCCTCATTTATATCACAGGACAACTGCAAAACCAAACATCCATTAAAATTACTATTTAAGTATTTCCATTTATTCAGGCCAGATCCTCTGTGATGTGGACAAAGTATGATTTGGTCCAAATTGATAAACGGTGAGACCGACTTTTAACAATTTATTTTTAAAGCGGGACAAAGTTCTGAGGTCTTATGGTTGTACCAAGTTTCGGACTTTATCCAAAATAAACTTACTATCAAACTGTTCCTTCATCAGGTGTCAGCACAACAGTAGTCCACGATCTGCACCAGATGCCAACCCGACTTTGGTTTCTGAGACAATATGTGGTATCGAACCCAAAACCTTCTGGTGGCAGGCAAGAGCCCCACCACTGGACCACTGTTTTATCTAGTAATAATAAACAATTGTTTGTTGTATTTTCATTGATATTATCTATACTAATTTATTAGCCACTCATTTTTAAGGACCATCCCATAAAGTATATTCTTCTACATATCTGAAAACCTCTGTTCAAAACCCAGAACTCTTGTTTTTGCCTTGACCACCACAGGCAATTTCAACCATTGGAAATCTAAACATTAGAATGAGAGAAAACCTTAATTCCAGAGACGGTCCAAATGTCCAATTCCTGAACACCTGGTCACCTTAATCAGCACTGACATAGATGGAAACCACTTGTCAGAACCATTGCATAAGTGGAGGCACTTTGTAAAATGTAATTATGTCTTGATAGATGATGTGAACCTGTTCTGATAACAGGTTCTAGGCCTTGTCATCCATCTCCTGATGCCTTATATTCCCAGGGCTTCATACAAATTCCCCTGTTGTGAGAACGGAACACAACGCACAATTTCTGAACTGAGGAGCTTTGGCCACATTTGAAGTTTCTTTGTGAGATAAATGCCCTGTTTACTACTCTCTTCTCTTCTCTGCTAAAGCAGCCTGGATGTATTGTGTCAGACACCAAAAGCCACACTAACACCCTGTTGCCTCGCTCATCATCCTGTTTCCCCTTTCTTCTCCTCTTCTTTCTTTTCCCCTCATACTTTTGCAGCGTAGCCAGAAACTTAACCAGAGGCCCGGCTGCCCACGATCGATCTGTGTGTCGTAATGATGGCTGAGAGATTGCCTGCACCGGGGAGTGATCTGGGAGCTGGTGCGGGATTAGGGCAGGCATGGATTGCTATCGATTTCTATCTGATACAATCATTTCATTTGAGCTCAAATCTCCTTCCTGCAGCATTGTGAGCCAATCCACGGCAGAGATCTTTTAATTCTCTGTCTCTTCCTTGCTCCCTTCAGAGCCGTGTAATGCTGCAACATGCCAATCTGCTAACAGGGTTAACACCCCCTGTTGTCCTCCCCATTACTGCAAAAC
>NC_024307.1:8317102-8342660 GCF_000523025.1 Cynoglossus semilaevis | reverse complement strand
GGAATGAGGTCTCGGGGTAGATTTCAACTTGACCAGCCGATAGGTTACCGGTTAATACAGCAACGCTGTGCTGTGACAGATTTGTGAATAGTGGGTCATTTACTTTGATTGATTGTGTATTGTGGAAGATGTGCCGTTTTCCCCCTGAAAATAAGGCCAATTTATTGAACAGCAGTGTCTCATGGGTGAGTGTTTTTAATTTGTAGCCCTGGCTGATGAGATGTATCACTGTCACAGGATATACGTCCTCAGCTCAGCGTCAGAGGGGCCCTTTTAACACTCGCGCGCATTTTACTGTATGAAAACATAGATCATTGATGCTTCTCTGTGATAGATAAATGACAGTGAGGATGGGGGGGGGCGGGGGGGCAGAACAAACCCTCTCTGCTGAGACAACCGGGCTTATACAAGGAATACCACCAGCAGCCACACCGAGTCACGTTACTCAAAGCGGTGCTGTACACCCCTGCTGGAGTGTGTGGACCAGTTCACATGCGTCTAATGTCATGTTGATCCCTGCTGCTCTGCCTCCGAGGCTTGCGGTGGCTTATTACCACCGGTCCCTGCACATCTGTGTTGATGAATTCCACATACAAGTATCATGCTGACACAGACATGGCTTGTGAGGAGGCCTTGTTTCATAGCAGGCTCTTCAATTAGTCCAATTTATGTAGCGAGGCCTGGATTCACCTTCAGAGTGGGGCAACAAACAGCCAGACTTCTATTGATTCGGCTCAGCTTTTCCTCCTGGCCATTGATTACATCTCCAGCATTATTTGCTGTACAGGCCGGGGGGGTTGGCGTTATTGCTCTGCACTGCCGTTACCTGTCAGTCGTCTACCCTGCCAGAGAAATAAGGCCATCCGAGGTAGAGGAGAAACAGAGAGATGTGATGAAAAACAAGAACATCCACCCACCCCTAGCCCCCACCTTCTTTCTTTTTTTTTAACTCCAGGAACAGATTTGTCCCTTAATGAAGGTCTCACCACGGAAACGAGAGTGGTCGAGGGGGTCACAGGGGTTCCAGGTAACGCCCCCTTACCCCAGCGCTGGCTTAGCCCTGCAGCCACTGGAGATGATAGTGCCCCAGTCCAAGTGTTTGACCCCTCAGATTGATTTATCGTAATCAACTGTGGTGCAGGAAGAATCCGGAGGATGCCTGTGTAGTGGGGAAAGGCACCTTGGGACCATACAGACAATCACTAGACCCTCCATCAATTTACACATGACAGAAACCAAAGACAGAGAGACACCGAGCTGCCGCCGGTGAGGGCGGGAGAGGAGGAGGCTCACGGGCTGAGCAAGGTGGAGATGGATGGATTAATGTGAATATACGTGTGTGTGTGTGTGGGTGTGTGTGGACGGGTGGTGATAGAGGGATATAGGACAGAGGGTCCCTAAGGCCAAGACAGTTAATTAGCTCGGTGAGAAAACAATCACACTAACAATCCAAACAAAGTTATTAGAACGGCTCCCATTATCTCAGCTGCTCTTCCTCAGGCCGCAGCCTAAACGACAGTTGGAGAGACAGCTGTGCTGCGGTGGAAATTCTGCCTTTACATCCTTACACTGATGACTGAATCAGGCCACAGTCACTCAGACCCTAACACTGATCCACTTCTGATAAGCTCAACACCAGAGAACTTTGTGTTTAAGAAGAATCTTTATGAATGGATGTCAAACCAAGAGCGTGGTTTCAGACCAGAGACTAGAGAAACCAGTAGCATCACTACAAAAACAATACTGCAGTACAGATCTACCATGGTCACCAATTTATCACAGGGAGGCCTTGAGCCGATACTCAGGATCTCGGTCTTGGGCCAATATAAGTCAAGATTTCAGGAACAAACATAGAAAAAAAACAATAATATCCAATTGGATACCTAAGCCCAAATGCTCACCTTAACTTTGTGTGACATGCAGTAACCAGTGACAAGTTCAAGTCGTCCCTACTTTATACAAACCGTTACTGTTTGACAGAGCTACACACTTTGCTACAACAAGTTGCTAGTCACACGTCCGGTTAGATGTCATACTGCATTTTATTGTCTTGATTGGTGACTCATATAATGACAGTACAGTTGTATTTGATTTCTTCTTATCTAATCTAAGTACAGTATAGAGAAAATCATTTATTCCAAATATGATTATGAGCCTACAGTGTACAATGAAGTAGTACTACGACTGGCACTTCAATTCAATTGTAAAACCACACACACAGTTTTGCAGAGCTGCTTACAACTTTAATATTGGCATACTGCATACCACTAGGGGCAGTCCCAGGTAACAAAGGTAGTATGCATACACTAGTTTTAGAACCACTCCTCTAGAGTAACACTGAGTTCTGATACCATACGTACCATACACTTCTAAAATGTAGTACATCCTAATGTGTCCAAAATATTTCCTTAATCTTTTCACAAAATGAGGCAGATAAGAACACCTTAAACTAATGTATCTTGCAATTTGGCACAATGACTTTAAATCTTTTGAATATTTTGACTCAAATTTATCAAAAGTGGTGAACGATATCAAACGACCTCTTCTTTCCTCAAAAGACTGAGCCTTTGGTTGATGCTCCTTTTACATCGTGTTTTGTTTTTTTTAGGCCTGATACCAGACGGCAGATGTTACCTGCCGTCTACCACAGGTGTGTAGCAGATATTTCTGAATTTGCTTAAACTCAACAATAAGCATATAGTTTATCACTAAAAACTCTTCATTGTTGTTTTGCCTGTTAAGTAAAAATCCAAAGTGATTACTGAGCAAGAGCTTTGAGTGTTTATTGCAATTTTTAGCACTAACCAACTTTGCTGAAAATGGGAGTTGTAATAATTACCCATTCAGGCATTCATTGCTGTTTTTAGAATAGTTTAAATAACCTCTGAAAGCTGCCTCCCTGTTTGTTTTGGCAGGAAATGAGATCAGTTCAATTATGTGTGAGATACAAAGGGAAGTGATTCCACAGTCTCCCCTCCTCACTCTCTTCAGGCATGACTGCACCACTGGCTTTATGTCACTGGTGTAAAGTACAGGCCGGTGATAAAACTGAGCTTAGCACATAAAACCAGCATCTGCCCACACAATCTGCACCAAACTGAGCGGCCAGTGGAGGCACTAACACGCGTTTCCTTTACCTACCAGCACTTCATCAGATTAAATAATGCTCAACGTAAATTTAAAAGGAAGGGAGGACCACCAAGTCTGGACAGACATGAGCATTTATTTGCCGATCCATAAATGGGAAATGGAGGCATTTGCATGCACAAACACACACCCACTCCCACTCACTGTCTAATACAAACAAACATTCTCAAAGTCAAGTAAAACAACCGTGCAAATACTGAGGGATGTGTTCATCCAGGTTTATGATCCATGTCCAATGTCATTGTCCGGTGTTGGAGCTGTAGCCCTGGACCGCTGGCAGTATGGGCACATTGGACCATGTGGCATCGGCGTAGAGTGGGAGCAGATGCAGTTCTCCAGGGGTGTGACTGGCACCGGGGTTGCTTTCCTTGGCCTCTCTCCACACTCTCCCACTGGTGCTGTACCGTAGGAGACCATTAATATGGCTTTAAGTCCTATTGAACAGTGGGAAACTCAGAGATCCAATTTAATGCCGGCCAGCTGCCCAACTCGCTGGCTCACAGTTTGCCATATGTAGGTCCTGGTGTGGGTGAGTGTGAGCAAGTTGTGTGAAATGAGTGTGCGACCATGTTGCTGGGTTACTCACATAAGAGTGTGTGGAGTTTATTAAGTGCAAGAAATCAGTTTAAAAAAATCTATCTTGATTCTGGATGTTAGTTTCAGTGAACGTTTTGGTCTTTGTTGACTGACATTAAGTCCTTCATTAGAAACAATTCCAAAATGTATTTTTTATGTGAAAAATGTATTCGGTTATAGCTATATTGTTCTTATCTTTGAGCAATTTATCCTTAAATGGTTTTCAATGTCAATACTGATTAAAAAAAATTATAATAATTGTGCAGCTGTTTAGCCAGTCTTTGTTTTTGAGAAGATGTGTTTGAGGTTCCTTGTCTTACGGGACTGACACCCACAGATCTCAAGCTCCATCTGTCTGGGGCGTACTACGCCCTCATCTGTTTAATGCTGGTATGGACCTAAGCTCCTGGCCGCCCTGAAAAGGACAATGCTGTTGAAAATTAATTAAAGAATTAGACATCCTTTTTTGAGGAACAGCAAGTCTTTTGGCAGCTCAAGAACAACACTTCAAACCTTTACCTCCAGAAAATGTAATGCGCATCTTCAAACAAAAAGGAAGTAGTAAGTGACTTGATCCTTTATTTAGGACAGAAAAGCTCAAAGAAGTAGCGTTCCAAGGTGTTTTTCAATTAGGAGCAGGTTTCTGGGTCGACATTTAAAATAAATGAACCAATGGCTCAGTTTCAGGTAAAACGAACTAAAATAATTACCAGCCCCAGTGTACAGCATCCCACCGACTGCCACGGTCACCTCCGGGTGTAAAACCAGACCGTTGGCCTCAGGTGTTTCCTCTTTACGCAGCAGGAAACTGTGAGAGCTGAGGTTTGACACTGCAACCACAGGAGGACAGCTGCCCTAACCTCAACCCTGACCCTCAAACCACCGCAGGACTCCCGAGGCCACGTCGGCCTCTGAAACGCGTGGGTGCTGTTTATTGTGCGATGGAATTCACAGCTCCGTCGGTGATCTCACGAGCTGTGTATGTGTGCTGACAAAACGCCCGTGTGTGTTTGCCGTCTCAGGTCACCGTCTTTTACTGGGGGATGCCAGCGTTTGCTTCATGCTTCATTACTGAGAGCGAAGTCTGCCTCACACGGGGCCCTTTTGAACAGAGCTGTGCCGTTGGTAAAGTTTGCTGACTTCCACCCGTTTCCACCCTGTGCAGCTGAAAGTCTCTGATTGATACAGTGATGAAAGGAACGAACGGTGGCAGACAGAGAGTGTTTTCGGGGTCGGCGTGTGCTCAGTGCATGTGTGTGCGTGCACAGAGTAATGATGCGCCGCATCTGACGGGAAAGTCACATCTTAATGATGGATGGTCGATTAGAGAGAGATCTTCCTGCTCGTCCCAGGACCAATGTGCTCTGTTATTAGCATGCATATAAATGGATGGTACCCAGCAGCCTCTTCACATTCACTCGCAAAGGCCATTAGATATGCAGCTCTGTCTCTCCATCAATAAAGTGTAGCCATACTGGGAATTAGTGTGTGTGTGTGTGTGTGTGTGTGTGTGTTCATGCTACACACGTGTGTGCACATACATTCAACAGACAGAGAGCTCTCAGTTGAGATAACTCGTAAAGACCTGAGTGAGAGCAGCTAACATTTTTCTGCCCTCTGGGGTATCAGATTTTTTTTCCATGTCTGTGTTTGTGTGTGTGTGTAGAAAGTGTTTTTTTTTTTTTTTTCAGGCTGTAATTATACGCCTCCTTTTTTTCAGTGATGTCATCCACTCTTAAAAAAATTTGTGAAACGTTACACTGTCAAAGGTCAGATAATTGGAAGAAAAGAATATATTGTGGTTGAGGGTGTAGTGAGAATCTGGTTTCATTATGTGAGTGCGTGTTTGTGTGTGAGAGTGTGTGTTCATAAAAAGCCTGCTGTATGTGTATATTACATATTAAAAAAAAAATGTAGCTGAAGTTAACACAGTAGTAGACACGCACCGCAGCATGTGTGTATGCGTGTGTGTACAGAGGGTACATTCTTTGCCAAAAGGCATTTCCTAATTTACTGCCTGGCAGTCGTCAGGATGGAGCGCGCGCACCGTCGAGGGATTCATAAATCTGAGTAACATACAGGTTATTGCTCTTTTTATGTTGAAATTCTGCTTGCTTTCAAACATTACAAACAATGTTTGCTTTAACAACACAATCTGTTCTACACAACTGGCATTTGTTTTATGGACTATATCGGTTTCAGTGCGACACAGTCCAGCCACAGACAGAGACACGCACAGTGCAATAACCCGCCGCCCGCCCCGATCATCTACGGAGTGGCATCAGTGCCATATTTAAGAGGGAAAAAGTGAATTATGTAAAAGAGCCGGCAGTATTTCTCACCTCATATTACTGTGCTAAATCATTGCAGAGCATCATTGAGATTGCTTGATTACACCTTTGAAAATCTATCCATAATCGTGTCTACGTATATTCTGTGTCGACTGCGGTCTATAGAGAGTGTCTTTAATGACTCCCATGTGTTTTTCTTATGAGGCTACTACCTGGTAATTTGGGAAAAGTTGCACAAAACTTTGTGAAGTCGTTATCTCTTCCTCTTGACCTTTGCTGGCCTCACAGATGTGAGCACCAGTTTGTTACCGCAAGCTGCAATTAAAGTGCTTCAAATGAGCTTCCCTGGAATAACAAGAAACAAATAAATTTTTTTTAAAAAATGAAGCACGAGGACAGAAATGAAAACATGCCTCTGCACTTGGTATTTATGAATGCAATAATCACACTGTCATCAACGTATAACTTTACCTGGGATTGAAACTGCTGTGATGTAAAGGTGGTTACGTCACACGAATCCTATTTTCAACTTCTTTTTGGGAAGATTTTTTAGGTAAAAGATCAAATACCCTTTTTTATGTGTGACATTTTTCTTTCTTTGTTTTGACGAAAGGAAGAGATCCGTGTTATGGGAGTGTTAGTGTCAGCAGATGTTTCAACCCAACTACCTGTGTGTGTGTATTCATGTAGTGAGGCTAAAGCTGTTTGGGCAGGTATCCCAGTAAAGTTTTGTGTGTATTGGGGGGGGGGGGGGGGGGGGCAGTGAAGGTGAACGCTGAAGGTTGTAGTAGAGAGGGATAAGAGCTGCTGTGGAGGTAGAGGGAGGTTGAGGTGAAGGCCAGTAATGGGGTCAGCCTTAAGGTGAGGGCTATAATCCATCAGTAACCTTTCCTCCCACATATGCACCACACAGACCGGTGCAGAGTGTGTATCAGTACACATGAGTGCACATAAACACACTCACACTGACATTCTCATGGAACCCCGGCATCAAACCCCAGTCCAGGCCGTGTTGTTTGATGAAAACCAGAGTGTCCCACCAGATTGCACAAATCCCCTTCAACTTTCCAGTGACTTGAACATTACAGGGCAAACTGTGTCTGTGTTGACAATATTTAATGCCGTGGGGATTATCCTTATGGTTCAACAAAGATTTCAGACCACTGCTGTCTCTCTGTGGGTTTACACAAGCCTTTGATGGATATCCTTTATTCTATTAACCAGCTGTGGGCTGCACTAGTAGTAGTACCCTGTGGAGTGCTGCATCACTTTTTTAGTGCACAGCAGTTTCATGTTAATTGTACCAGGTTTCATGGCGCTGCTAGATGGAAAGAATGAAGGATCCCAAGATGTCATCAGCAGCTTGTGCTTAAAACCATGTTTGTTTTGGGTTTGCCCGCACTTTACTCCTAAAAAGGTCCAAATAACGGAGACATTGTTTTCTTTCCTTCTGTCACCAAATACAATGATCAACAGGACTGTGATGAGTTCTTTATGGCGGTAACTTCCAACAACATTAGTGTGACGTGAGAGATCATTGTGTGTGTACTGTGCGATTTCACTTGGTATGAAAACCAATTCAATGTGACAGTGATAGGTTGGTACCATGTACTTCCACTAGGTGGCACCTTCCATTAGGTGGGATCCAGCACATATTTTACATTAGAAAAATCCCATGGCATATCTCCAAAAAAAGTTAGTACTGTAGTCATGTACCGATACACTTGCAGGAATTGAAGAAAAACACGAACAGAGATCTTCTTCAGCAAGTCTAAGTCGTGTGGTGATCCAAAGGTGATATTAAAGTTTTGTACACTTTTAAATGTGTTCATATTCAGAGGATTAAAAAAAACTGAATAAATAACACTAGAAATAAAACTGGTGACTGGTGTCATTATAGCCAGTCTTTTTTAAAAAAAACGATCCTATTATACAGCTGTACAAAGCTACGGAAAGATAATTATGGAATAATTCTTTTTCTTCCACTTAGAGGCTGTGCTGGCATTGAACCCTGGCCGGCCTTTTACAAGTGACAGGAATTAGAGCTGCAGACCTCTGGCCAAGGTTTGCCAAAAACCAGGAAATCTCCTTCTTTCACAGCGCCTGCATTTTTAATGAGAACATCTGCTCTGGTGGCCCTCTGGTGGAACCATGCTTCCTTAATCACACAGCCGAGCCCCTCAAGTCTCTCACGCTGGGATCCACTCAGCCCAGTGATCAGATGGATCTGGCCACTTCACATCAGAGCAGGCTGTTGTTGGTGAGCAGGGAGGGGAAGAGGTGAAGAGAGTATGAATTTATTAAAAAACATCAAATATTGAAGGAAAAAAAAACAGCAAAAAGAGCAGAGTGTTTACTAACAGGTCAGAATATTGCCTAGAATGTAGACTTTAACCAATTTATACAAAGTTTCACACTCATTTTGTTTCATATTCATGTGAATTTTCCTTCCTCCGGCCCTGGGCCGAGGCTTCGACTCATTAACATAGATTTATTGGTGTGTTTAGCGGCGAGAAGCGCTGTGTTTCTAAAACACCGCCACCACTGTTAATGTTCACAGACATTGTTATATAAACCAAGTGAAGTAGCCTCTTAAGTCTTATAGCTATATATTATAACAACCGCGGCTTGTAAAGTAAACTTTTATTATTTGAAAAACAGGAAAGAAGTGAAAAGGAAAATAAATAACGTCCCTGCAATTTTTTTTTTTTTTTTAGTGCTTTATTGTTGCTTATACGAGGAACTTTTTTCACAATGATTTGCAAGGAAGCACTGTTGACTCAGCTGTGCCGTGGATGTAAACATCGTCTCCAAATGAATTTAGTGTGAAAGTGGCCTGAGGCTTCAGAGCTCTGACTGGAACAGAGCATCGTCGCACTCTCTGGGGATTTTCTTCACAAGCTGCAGCAAAGAAGAGGGCCATATTAATTCATAATAACACTTCACTCATGGTGCAGTAGCAGTGCTGTCTAGAATTATTAAGAAGGCCCTGGCAGATATCTGACACATACAGTACATCAGAGCATCGAATAGCTAGGTCTTTTTTTTTAAACATATTTTGGAATTTTTTTTATTTTTTTTATTTTTTTTGTTTGTTTTTGGCTCATTATTCAATGAAGTTTTGCACCTTCAGCAGTGGAGTATTTCACAGAAACAAAACCTCATCAATAGAAAAGTCATGTATATATATTATTGTGTTGTAATGTTTAATAAACACACACATAATTATAATATTATAACATAATTATATCCATATATGTATGTTTAATATATTTATATATGTATATATATAATAAACACACACATATATATACATAATTATATCCATATATGTATGTTCTTTAAACATTACAACACAATATATATATATATACATGACTTCTATTTTGCCACATATAAATATATGCACTATATATATATATATATATACTGTATATATATGCAGACACATTAAAATATAAATACAGTGCATATATGTACATATATAAACAATATATACAAATATATGTACTTATATATTCAAAACACGTCACTGCCGGGGCGTGGCTTACTCTTGGTGAGGTTTTTAAGATTCATTCATTTTAAAACATATTATGGACTAACCTCTGGGTTTCAGCCAATACACGGAGCTGCTTCTTTCTCTATATCATAGTTTAATAGTGCAGTGTAGTGTATCCTTTTTGCTCAGAGATATCAGATGCCGAATCATTATTATAAACTCTATATTGTGACATTCCTTCAGTTTTTCGCCATCTCAAGTTCCTCGGGGCGTGCTGCAGGCATAACTGTGTTTCGCAAATCGTTTCTCGAAGAATGTACTTACAGTTAGTACAATCTGCTTTTTAATATTTAATTTTAAAAAAATAACTAAATTACCAGGTCACAGGTTTGTACTTTTACTGACATTTTAGAAAGTGTCTCCTAAAGCTCTGGCTGATATTTTGTATCATGGCTCAATGTTCGGTAACTTAAAAAAAAAAAAAGTATTTAAACGGATCGTTCATTATATGAAATAGTTTACTGTTGACCTCAGGTCACTGGGTAATGGAGATGTGTGGACAGGACATTTGTACAAGTGTGTACTTGTTAAACTGTTTGACTAGGAGGTGAAGGATGTACTGAGTGTTCCCACGTGTTGGTTTTGTTTGGCCATTTGGACATATGTATGTAAAGTTTCTTATATATCTGTTTGTGTGTGTGTGTGTGTGAATGGAGAGGGCAGCAGCAGCGACAGACAGACTGACCCTCTCAGCACACTCAGCTCAGTGAAATACGAGCTGCTGAGATGCTATGAGACTGCTAGCCTCTGGTTGAACCTCCAGTGAGGCCCCACCTCTGCCTCCTTCACCACCACCACCACCAATTAGATAGCAACCATAATGCAACCTGAAAGATGCACTGAGCCTGGCAGCTTTATAAACATCCTCCCTGTCTGCAACACGCGGCTCGCAGCCTCATCTCTTCAGCTCAACTTGGTGTGTGGGTGTGGGTTTAAGTGTGTGCATCAGGCGTGACTGTGAAGCTAGGTTTGAGTGGTGAGAGTGATAGATCCTCCCCTCTGCAGGGATGCACTCCCATCCTGGCAGTGAGCGTTACAGTCCCTGCTCTCTGACTCTCCCTCTCTCTCTCTCCCTCTCTCTCTCGACTACATTATCTTATCTGATTACTCTCTCAGCCAGGACGTGCAGACATGCTGGAGACTGCAGTGTAATATAACATGCCTCTATATGACTTGTGGTTGCTACATGAGATATGCCACCACACACATCATACCACTGGTAACATCAGACCTGTCCGCCTGCCTCTGAGGCCTGACAGCTTCATTGTTATTAACCATACACAAGAAGCCCGGCACAGACAGCCAGGAATATCAATGCTGCAGAAAAACTCTGTAATTACGCCATAAATCAACGCAATCTCTGGCCGAGCTCTGACCAATTCATCTGCAGCCCTAGATTTAATGTGCACAGGGAGGTTGTCTCGCCCCGGTGACTGGTGTACACCTCTGGAGCAAATGAGGAGCCGGCGATGGCGTCTAAACAGCTCACCGTTCGGCTGTGAGTGATGCCACCTCCTCCTTGCGTTCACCATATTTTCAGCTGAAAGACAGCGTTCCCTGCTCTGGATCATAAAGTGGCAGTGAAACCGTAGCCTGCCATCAGTATATGGCACTATTAAATAATCCACAGTGTAGTCAGCGGCCTGTAGGGACGGAGCAGAGCGCGGTGTAAACATTAGAGTGAGGAACAGCCCTCCAGTCAGACTTGTTTTCTTTTTCTTTTTTTAATGCCATTTGAACAGGTGTGATCTCTGCCTCTGCTTTCAAACAATTGTTGGAAGTAATAAGAGACATCAAGCTTCGGTTTCCGCTACAGGCTGCCACAACAGATTCTTTTCCATGCGATGGTCTCCTTACGCCTGTATCATAACAGCTTGTGAATGTCATCGTATAAATACCATCTGAATATTAAATAAGCCGAACAGCTTTGTGTTGTTGTTGTTGTTATTGTTGTAGCAGCCTCGCTTTCTTCACGTCTCGTTGCCTCATTCCATCAGACGTACTGTAAACTTGAGGAGGAAACTTTAAATGGACCGCTGCGCTGCACCCATCCATCACTCTTAAGAGCAGTTGAGCTAGTCTGAGGTCAGGGCGGAGGATCAGTCGCTTTGGAAAGGGCAGAAAAAAAACGAGGTCCGATGAAGAGTAGGAGGATCGAAGATGAACGCTAAAGAACACAACCGTGGTGGTCTTAATTCTTGATGCTGCCTCCTCAATGTTGTTTTTTTAAAAATTATTAAATCCAGGCGTTCTGTTCTGTATTTCCACGGTTTCTGACATCCGACTGAAACATTTGCCTCCTCAGCTGCACTCTCCTGTCTTTTCTCTCCTCGTCCTGGCACTGAATAAACATGTTTTTTCATGTGGTATAAATAATTTCTCCGTTTTATTTACCACCTTCTGATGCTCTCTCTACTCCCTTCACCCCTCCGCCATGCCAAAGTAAGCACATCTACTGCGTTTTTTGGCTGCCTCCGCCTGTTGATGTTTTTACGGGTCTTGTTTAACAAGTAAGAAAAGGAATGATGGAATGGAGTTAAGGAGACAGGAAGGGTTCACAAACAACCGGGGAGTGAAGGGAAAGCCTGAGGAGTCGGAGGGAGACAAAGTGTTTTTTGGCTAAGTAGTGAGGTGTCAGATTCTCCTAGAAAGCAGCGTGGGTGTCTTCAGGTTGACACGGCCGTAATGGAGAAATCCAACAGAGCGGTGACTCTTGACACGTGCATATTAATCATATGAAACAGAGGAAGTTTAGCTGTGGTTTCACTGGCAAATATCCATTACTGTGGTGTCGAGGTCTTGGAGTGGAGTTTGTTTCTGCTCAAAAACAGTGTGATAATAGTCTGGTGTTAAAATAGATTCTTCTGCTTCGTGTTATATTCTGTTCCAGGCATTGGCATCTATATTTGTCGGAGGGCCAGATGTTTTCTGGACAGACGGACACTCAAATAAAATGAAATAAAGTCATAGAGTCATAAACAGTGGGGATTACTGATAGTTATTGAAGTCTCAGTTGTTGTTTTTATGAATCCTCACAATTTTGGAGTCCAGTCACGGGCCTGGATTGGATGATTTGGCGGGCCAGATTTGTTCCGCAGGCCACCAGTTGATTATCACTCAGAAAGGGACTGATTGTTGAATGCGCTCGTGTTCTTTCGTAGGTGTGTCTGTGTGCGGAGGTGGGGCAGGAGGAGCCACATTAGCCCCGAGAGCTAACCTTGTAACAGTATCTCTGGCTTTTGTTGTTCTGCTTCCTTCAGGGTAACCCAGAGGTCAGTCTTTGGCAGGTGGTTCTGAGATTCACCAGTTACAGATTTTGCCTTCAGCTCCTGTGAAAGATGACTCTGCTGCTTTTAGAGAAATGTTCTTTTTTTCACCGCGTGCTGAGCTACTGTGGAAAACAACTTCATCTGCCCCGAAAGTTACCCACTGCTGCTGCAACAAACTGCAATACTGTGGAAATAAAACAGAAAAAAAAAAACATGGTGCAAGACAAATTGTACTGTAACGTTACATTTTATAGAAAGCGGTGTAGAGCTGAAACGACTAGATGCTGGATCAATTGAATTGATTATATATATATAAATAAATAGCAGAGCTTTCTTTCTGCTAATCATTGAGCCACCGCAGTGTCCAACTTAATAATATTAATAAATGAAAAAAAAAAGAAATTGAAATAATCGTGAAAAAAATTTAAATTACGGCAAATTTTAATTATTATTGACATTTGTCCCTGGTCCAGATAAAGGGGGATTGCGGTCCAGAAGTGGCACCTGGGTCAGGAGTTTGGCACCCCTGCATCATGTTTTATATATATATATATATATATATATATATATATATATACTCTATATAGATACTTTTATAATATTTTATGTTTAAATTGTTGTTATTTATATAGATATATCTTTTAAACATCCCTTTTTATTTTTTTAATTATTAAATGTTTTTGAAGTATTTGTTTAACAGTTCAAATAATCATTTAATCAAATGAATGGAAACAGTGAATATTTAATCGATTACAAAATGAATCGACTGCTGCAGCTCTACACTCGCTGCACCCCTGCGTTTTCTTCTGTAGTATTACAGTAGTATAGCTTATGGCGCAGGATATGCTGATGAAGTATATGCATACCGTAGCACATGCAAATACATACAGATTTCTTTTCTATCCTGGGGCGAGGTTTAGATTTTTCTTTTTCTTTTTTTTTTAATTAGCCGAATGCTCGATGTAGTCCCTGAAAACATTTCAGAAAATGATTTTTTTTTAAATAACAAGTCATTAAATGTTGGATCATTAGATCCCTGTTCTCTGCTGCTCTGCTTGGAGAGCTCATTAAATTAGGTGATGTGAGTACCTTCTGGGCCCCGTGTGTGTGTTTGTGTATGTGTGTGTGTGTCTGTTTAATATCAGCCTTTTCCTGTTTTCATAATGACACATCAATCAAAACTCCTGCACTTCTCATAAGTCGCGATTAATCATTTAAGTGTGCAGTGTGTCGGTAACATGGGCGCTGATGACTTTACCTCAGGTATGACTCAGTGCTGCAACATGATTAGGCTCCAGATATATTAAACACAGACACTAAATAGATCATTAAAATGCTGGCATTTGCAGGAACACTAAGTGACAGCTGTTTCCTGACAACTCCACTTCCACTTCCTGCTGCAGCTCACACTCTCACCTCAGTCACATTAGAGGAAGAGGAAAAAAACAACAACACACACACTAAGAGATTACTGTATCTCAAACGTGATGCTGCATCCAATGGGCAGGATTCATCATCTTCCTGTGTTAGTGGGCTGCTCCATCACCGTCCAGAGGAGACATCAAACGTACTCTGCCTCCACCCGTCTGCCGACTGTTTCCCCTGGAGAGACAGAGATGCGTTAGAGAGTGGAGACTGGCCTCTGGTAGTGCAACTCTCTGTGGAGTCCATATTGATTACACCTGCCACCGCCGGCTAGCTGGAGCTGTGTACTCTGACAGCTGGTAGCACAGGGCGAGATGGATAACTGCTCCAGCCAGGAGCTGCTCGGCTACATCATCACTACGGCTGCTAAAGATTTTTATTTCCTTCTTTTTTTTCTTTGTAGGAATGTTTGTTTGTTTCTTTCGATTTGTCACCGCTGAACCTTTTCACCTTAAGTTTTACTTCCTTGCAGTCAGCTTCACCTGCGAGGAAATGTTTTGAGAAATACCGTGTGTTCAGAAAGTGGTTTCTCTACTGTGCTGTCAAGGTTCGACTGCATCACCTGAAAAAACACAAAAGGAAATGTGGAAAATCTGGCATGAATTTTTAATGCATGGAGGAAGTGGAAAAGGATGGTGTTTTGATCAAAGTTGGTGCGGCGGAAACAAATTCAGGGAAATATGAGGTGAAATTTAGAAAACACACGACTGAAACATCACTTCACATTCAGCATCTGACTGCAGTAGACGTGCATGTTACTACCTGATGGTGAATACAAAGTCAGGGAGTAACAATGGATTGTTAATGGGACCAGGCCTTGGGTGGATCCTCCTTTCAAACCAAACCAATTACCAGGGTCGATACAATGTTTTCATGTCTGGTTTTAATTGGTTTTGATTTTAATTGTTTTTATGTCTTTTGTGTGGTGTTCTTTGCGCCACCTACTGATTAGCACAGTGAACTACAGGCCTGTGCGAAGATGTTTAAGCTACTGGCTACAGACTCAAAAGGAATGAGTCTTCCTGACTTTTGCACAACAGTAAGGAGCGTCACAAATCCGTCTTTGTGGAATTCTGGGGATTGTCTTTCACACCTCGTTTTGTCGCCTCGTCTAAGGACTGAAATCAGTTTCCTCTCAAATGTTTTTTTCAGTTTTTGGAAAATTAAATCTGAGACAAGTTTGTTGAATCTGTTGCTGATTTGACAATTGTTCGTTGTTGTAAAAGTTGATTAAATCAAACAAACCTTACATCACAGCTTTTACTATTTTCCCACATTAAATGAACACGTTATTTACGTGAGGAAAATTTGAGAGTTAAAGCCAGTGTGAATCCTCCAGTTTTTCAGCTAGACTGTGTTCCATGTTGATTATGGAGATGAGTGCCTATAAACTCCATATTTTCTGAGCTGCGGTGAAAGGACTGTAAAGCATGTAGACACCTCGAGCTCTCACACAGGAGAGCCACGGGGATGAGCAGCTAAATGGGTGTAGAGGGATTCAGACGGCTTAGTCAGGATCAGGATTCTGGGATCTAGTGGTGTGTTGTTCTCTCATTTGACTCCTTCCCGCTCCTCTGTTCTCTCACTGGTGACCACTCGAGGCACTTTAAACTACAGGTGGAATATCATTGACTCGGTCGAGAATTAACCCACAATCCGCCAGCTATGAGACAACTATATAAATACTGAGCTCCAGCCACTTGGTGAGATGATATTTTTTTTAATTTACTTGATACTGGATACATATTTAAATGAACTAAATCAGTGTTTTTCATCCGTGGGGTCGCAAACCCACATGGGCTCTCCTTGTATTCAAATGGGGTCACCTGAAATGTCCAGTAATTTATGAAAAGAATTACTGATAAAAAATATTTTCACACTAAAACAACTGTATTGGTTCACTTTCAAAAATATAAATATAAGAATGCAGAATATAACATATACCTGAGCTGGCACATCATGATTGACAGCTGTGATCAGGTGGAAGAAAAAATCTCTGGGGTCGACAAAAATTTGTGATGTCAAAATGGGGTCACAGGTCATCGTTTTTAAATTTTGTTTTGTTTTCAGTAATACATAACACTGTCCACCAGGGAGTCAGTTTAACAGACAGGGCTGCAGTACTTATAAGCGAACATTTGTTATTGGGTAAGTAGACTAAGTTGTCCAGTCTTTAGTGGCATTCACCAAAGACTAGTGGCTCCCCTGGCACCGCTACAGAAACCTGGATCAAGTTGCTGTACTTTTATTTATGTGTGGTGTCGGGTGGTGGAGGGGTGGGGGTGTAAATATCTGCCCGGATCTGAGAGCTTATGTCGTCTGTTTTAACCCAGCTGTTATATCTCAGTGGCTGGAACCCTGGATTAACCAGAGACTCAGACCAAAGGTGGGCCCAGAGAACCAGTCCAGGTTCAGGTATCTTCTCAGCTCTCTGTTGAAACTGGATAAGGTTAGTGACATGCTTCAGCATTAATGGAAGCCAAACCAAAATAAACCAAAAACAAGTGTAAAAACAGATGCACGCACACACACACACACACACACACAGATGTGCAGAACTTGGCAGTCTAGCTTTTGATTTATTCCTCTGGGGGGCAAAAAGACGGCATTACTGTGTTCAGTGGGAGAAGCAGAGTGGAGGGGGCGGCTGTGGGGGGTTACATGGGACACAAGGACCATTCCAAGTTTGCTTTGGAAATCAATTTATTTGGAAGGGCAGCCAGGCTATAAATAGGGAAAGCCCCAAAACAATAACATGGAAATTAATTGTGCAAATTTGGTGAGAAGGCGAGGCGACTCCAGAGAGTTTGTTCTGCTGTCTTGTTTTCATATGGAAATATTGGTCTGCCCTACTTGTCATGCTGTGTTGTTTTTTGGGGGGCCTTATTTCTGCTTGTCTGCTGCTGTCACAACAAAACTGAGTCTCAATCATTTTCTACCAGGATATGACAACTCACCTCCTTGTCAGCGCCACTGCCAGCTGCCTCATTTGACAGGATGTGATGATTTATCACAAGTTTTCCTCAGTAAATAGACAATAACTGTTTTGTCACGCTCCACTGAGTTCTAACTGGGTTTCGGGGAGTGTGTTAGGGAGTGCTGTAGGGGCCTTATGGGGGCTGATGTGTTGTTTTTAATGAGATCTCACAGCAGTGTTTAAATATTTAACCATTCCCGGTGAAGCCTCCTCAACAGCCGCCAGGCAAAACTGCTGCCGATCGTCGCCGACTACACAGCACCTACAGTACAGCCCGAAAACATCAGAAAACAGGAACAGCCTGAATGTATAATGGTATTCTCAACACACTGCACGCTGTGCCTAATATCCTCTGTTATCGACAAAGACCTGCCTTTTCCTCCAGCAAATACATATTCACACGCCGTGACAGAAAGGAAAATGTGAATATGACAAAGAAAATTGCTGGAATAAACCTCACAAATTGTTTTTTGGTGCGACACTTTTTGGGAGAGAAAAGAAAATGCTCATTCTTTGCTGTGTTGTATGCTTTTGAGAAACATTCCAGGATCGATCGGTTCAGCTCCTGCAGCCTTCATGTTGTTACGTCCCACCACCCGTCACTCAGACAACGGTGCTGGGTTGTCTGCCACCACCTGCTGTGTTCAGAGGGAAGTGGTCGTAGTGGAGAGTGTGTGAGTGTGAGAGCGAGTGAGAGAGAGAGAGAGAGAGAGAGAGAGAGAGAGAGAGAGAACGTGGTTCCTTTTATGTGTGCAGGCGTAGAGTAAACGTGTGTGAATGTGAGTGTGTGCAAAACGCCAGATAAGTTTAACAACAAATTGTAATTTAAAATAAAGTGAAAATGAATTTTGTCATTAACTGTACCTGATCATTTATCTTTCAGTAAACATTTGTATATGTAATCATATATGTATATTTATAGATCTATAAATATACAGTATGCTGTATGAATATATTTGTCTATGTCTATAGACATATAAACCAATATATGTAGTATATGTACACTATTTATACATATATGTGTATATGTGTACAGCATATGTATGTATGTACAGTATGTATTCTTATACTGTATATGTATATATAGCCCATATGTTTTTTATATAAATTTTTTTCATATATTTTCACCAGTATAGACTTGTTGCTTATTGTAGTCATTATTTCACCAGGAGCTCTTCATGTCAACGTCAGGAACAGGTCGTCTCTATGGATTTTGTCGTGTTGGATCATCATGTTTTAGTAGCAGCATAAAGTGGATATGTCATGTTAATTAGTGATAACTGAAGGCTAACATATGTTCATCGACATGCATGGAGGGATATGGTGAGAGAAGGCAAAGTTAGCCACAACAAGTGTACCAGTGATTGATTTTAGTCTGAGTTATGAGTTGGCAGGAAAAATATCCCCCAACCCAACCTGAGGTCTGTGAACATGGCAGAAGACCTAAACTAAGCAGTTAGAGACAAATCTTGCGAGTGGTTGGAATTTGTGTTTGGTGTTTTATATGTGCTCAAAATATTGCTGCAAGTACAATTCAACCTGAGCCATTACTGACAGAGACCCTGTCCTGTCAGGTCCATAGTAGATGATTCGTCCCATGGTCACTTTCCAATGTTAGGAGGCCTTTATGTTTTGCCTCAGCAGACATGTAAATGCTAATGTTTTTCAACACACAATTTTTGACATAATGAGGAACATATTGAAATAATTCCTCGCTGCAACCACTAATGCAATAGCTCTGTCTTCTAAGGGTGTCTGACCCCCTTGTTGTTTCTGCCATTAACAGGTAATCAATGTTGCATTGCACTTGTAGTAATATTCTGAGCATTTTTAGAGGAAAAAGTATCCTCACAGCTCGTAAAAAGTTGATGTCTACATCCAGTGTAGCAGGATGTTGGATCAGGTGTTATTTAACTTAGCTAATGGTACATTTTACTGGAAATTCTTTGAAAGTAAACATTTAATTTAAAATGGTTTTTTTTTGTCTGTTTTGCTCTATACATGTGGTGTATGTTTGTCTTAAATAATATAAGATATAAGATAAAGGTATGTCAGTTCTACTACCTTAGCAAGTAACCAAATCTGAAGCTACAGTATTTAATGCTACATGTATTTGCATGGCAGGACATTTTTTCGGAAATACACTTTGACTGCCAGCTGGAGGAAGC
Organism: Cynoglossus semilaevis; assembly: GCF_000523025.1. NCBI lineage: Eukaryota > Metazoa > Chordata > Actinopteri > Pleuronectiformes > Cynoglossidae > Cynoglossus > Cynoglossus semilaevis. The sequence continues at coordinate 8,323,248 of NC_024307.1, read as the reverse complement.
TGGAGTGAATAAATGTCAAGTGCACCACCACCACCTCCCTTCTCCACCCATCACTTCCTCTATCCCTGTTTCAGCCCCTCACTCTCCTCCTCTCCTCACTCCTCCTCTCCTCACTCCTCCTCTTTCTTCTTCTATCCCTCCTCCCTGTGTGCAGACAGCTCATCCCTGCCTGTCTGTGCTCAGCTCCCACCACTGTCCACCGTCACACACAGAGACCACGGTGTCTGAGGGCCAGAGTGATGAAGACGGGCACCGTCAGCCATTAACCTGTTCATTTATAGTGTAAAACCTACTTTATTAGCAAAGTGATGAACGTTAACATACAGACGTGTGCAGTCGGGTCTGTGCAGTTTGGCAGACGCTTGGTGCTAAATCATATGCATGACTTTTCTTGCCATGCTGCTTCATGTGGCTGCCAAGTGAGGGACCACTGGGGTCTGTGCCAGGGGACCTCGACCTCCATTTAAGGAAAGGCCCCAACCACGCACACACACATATATACATGTAAAAATATCTCATGTTCTGCCCTCTCTCTCCCTCCCCCAACCTGTACCGGGCCCATGCCCTCCTGCTCCCCTCCCTCCCTCCCTCACCCCTCCAGTCTCCATACCCCACTCATTATTAATGATCTGAGGGACAGCTTTCATTTGATCTATTACTTAGGATGGGACGGCGGCTGCTGTGCTGCTGCATCCCTGCTGGATCTTTAATTATTTCATGGAGGGCTTTTCTCCTCTCCACTGCTCCTTCTCTGTTGTGCAGATGAAATATTGAAGTTGAGGAGTGTAGTGCAAAGTGGCCTCATGCCGGGTGAGGTGTGTGTATGTGCATGTGTGCTCATCTGCTATTCTGTGTCTGCACAGTGTAATGTATATTTGGTGTGTGTGTGTGTAGGACTGAGGCCCCTGCTAGAATTCTTAGACTTTTTTCTTAAATGTTGCTTGGGCTTTAATTTTGAAACTTCAGATGTAATTTTTTTTTTTCCTTTTACTTGAACCACAGTGAACTATTAACAGCCGCTCCTACTGTGTAGGGTTTATTATTGTAAAGACCACTGGGGGTAAACTGGTCAAATCAACAGAAGATTCTTTATGACAGAAATCCATACAATTCACTGCCATTCACACTCGCATTCACACCTATGGTCAATTAAGATTGTATCAACCCAATCCTCCAACTGCATGTATTTGGACCTTGCAAGAAAACCAAAGTACTTAGATACACACGGGCATACGGTACATGCTAACACCATACAGAAAGGTCAGGGATCGAACCAGCAAATCAGTGATCTTCTTGCTGTGGAACGATACAGGTCCACGGGTCATTTAGTACTGGGCGCAGTTATTAGGCTCATAATTACCCTCATTTAAAGAGAATCCAGTGATTTCTATATAGTTTTATTATTCAAAGATAAACCAATTTTTTTTTCTAAATAAAGCATCTTTTAGTGTGGATATCAATCCAACATTCATCAGTTTCATTTTTATTTTGAATGCCCATCTGCGGGACGTGTATAAACCTAGTAAACTCTCCTCAGATAGTTACCTTTGGAATCCATCCTCTGTGAACACAAGCGCACCTTATTTTACTTTATAAGTGACTTCGTGCGAACATGAGATTTGCATCTGCTGCACCTCTGGGCTGAAAACATTGCATTGCTGTAATTGCGAGTAGGAGTTATCCATGCGCTGATCTGGGGGGGGGGGGGGGGGTGGAATGACATTGATATACAGTGCTCCATTAATTGCCATATGAATAGGGTCTGCAGTGGTTGGCGCTCTGCTGATGCATCACAGTAAAAAGAGATGGGTCACTCTGTCTTCTCCAGCCCACAGCTTTGCCAAGCTCATAATTACTAAAACCTTCAATTAATCTTCCCATCACATAGGCCAAACATACACTTCCTCCCTATATAGATGAGTTACAGTCCACACACTCAGGGAGAGTGCGTGTGGCTGTGCACGCATGTGTGTGCTCCAAACTGTGGCCCTGCGTTCACCGGGACCTCCAGTGCAGATGGGTCCGTACGTACAGTATGTCTCCATGTGCTCCGTCACCTGGGTCTGAGTTACGCAAGTTATCAATTCAAGTGGGGTCAGAGTGAAACAGCTGCACTGCAGGACATCTCAGTCTGTGGTGATGACTAATCCCTAATACATTGTATTAGATTGTATTCACGGGCTTTATTATCAGCGAGCACTCATTAACTAATAGTTTGAATAAACTATATATTATTAAAGTTCCACCTAGGAAAAAAGCCACAAAAAAATAAAGTAACTCCAGTTTGTTCACCTGTCATTTTACTTTTTTAGCTTTCAGGATTTAATTTTCTTTATTATTTGATGCCTGTTTACAGACTATTGACTATTTAAAGCTGTCAAAAGATTTAGAAAGGACTTTTTGGGGGAGCTAAAAACGTAAAAATGTACACATTTATAACATTCCAAAATGTGTATTTCTAAGCCAGGGGAGTCTCATTTTGGTTCCAGGGCCGCATACAAGCTGATTAGATGTCAAGTGGGCCGGACCAGTGCAATCATAACATAATTACCTATAAATAACAATAACAATGAAAATGTTTTTCCTCTTTGTTTTCATGCAGAGAAGTACAAACACATTAAATACGTCTTCATATTGAAATATTATTTTTAAAAACATATCCTGAACATGAAGTGTTTATGTATTTTTGTTTTTTCTAAATTAATCGAGCGGGCCGGTTACCTTATGTTTGACAACCCTGTTCTAAGTCATGAATGGCCTGAGCATTTTTCTGATCACCACCTAAAACATTAAACCAACAATAAAATACTTTACGTTTCATCAGGCTGACAGACAGAAAGTAGTTACAGCATTTCACAACAGTAATGTTCTTCCAACAGGGCTGTTACAGAGCAAAACATCTGAATGAGTTACAGCTGGTAACAGGTCAGAGGCCATAAATGTTTCGACTAAAAGATTTGCTTAATTTGAAAGAAGACACAAAAAAAAACACCAGTGATTTAGTAAAGAATCACATTAAAATATTCAATAATTTCATGAACAGTTTTTCTAAGATCGATCAGAGATGTTTAAGTTTGCCTCCAACTTCCAACAACTGTAAAATCACAGAGAGGAAAAGCTACAACATGCAAATCTAACTGTAAAATCACAGAGAGGAAAAGCTATAACATTCTTGACTTGTGATCAACAGGCGATATTCACACTGAGTGACCACAGCATTTGTTTGGTTTATCTTTTAGTAGGATAATGAATCCCAGCACACTGTAAATGCAGTAAACCCCCCAAAAAACAAATGTTTTTGATTGTACTTGTTGTTCTCCCAGGAGCCTGGACTTTAATATCATTAAATATTCGTCTGTTCACCTGGTGAGAAAGGAAGAAAAGGAAGGAAATATTTATTGTTGTTGGTCAAAAGGTAAAGGAAAAAAAAACTACAAAACAAGTTACTGTAGATATGACCTTTGACCTTTATTGCATTATATGTATAAATATATATATTCACTCATGTGTACATATATATTTTGTATATTTTTATATACTGTATATATATTACGCAATTATTATAATGCAATATATTATTATATTTCTATACTCACACTACCTGTTTGTTATATTCAAAGCACTTGGCAAATATATTTTTCTTTAGAAGTAAAATCCATTTCCCCAGTTCCTGTCAACTCATGCACGTCACTTTCCAGCTATTCTTTTGTGTGTGTGTGCATGTGCGCACGCACGCGCATTTCTTTCTACATTAATATGTATTTGTGATTGTACCATGTATTTCTGGCCCCTGGCTATTCAACCTTTACTCATTTTAAATAGCATCCCCTCTCCTCACATCTCCACAATGTGGCCACGTTTACTTCTACCACACATTCACAACGTACTAGTGGCACCCAGCGGCGAATTGAGGGACTGCGTCCACTTGATGCATGGCCGACAGCAGAGGAGATAGAGAACTGTTTACAAGTGGCATTTGGCCCTAATTAAAAGCTGCACTTGTTCCAGCACTTTGTCTGCAGAAGGACTAGCATCCACGCTGACGCAAGCTGCTGCACTGATTTACAGATGAGCCTCCTCCACTCTACAGACACACAAACACATCCTTATGCTGTATGAACAAACGCCAACAGTGGAGTAATTTGCCTCCTGAATAAATTTTTTAAAAAGCGCAACATCTGTGAAAAATAGAACCAGGAACTACTTAGATGGCTCAGAGTGCAGCCACTTCCTGTGACAAATGAAGGAGAGTCCTTGTAATAGTGATTGACCAGGTCAGTGGACTCTCTCACTTCCTTAGCGGGTGACAGTCAACTCCCTCCTTTTTGTAATTCTGCAGATCCAACATCTGGCTGCCCCCGTGTGGAAAGGCCATTACGTCAGGACGGAGGATGAATGAAAGTAGCCATTGACCAGTCTGTGCAGCCACTAACTGGGTTGGCAGCGTCTTGGAGTTTTTGCCCGCTTAATGGAGCACAACAGCTCAGCAACTAATCACCTGTTCTTTCTCATCAGCTGCTTCCCCCACGAGACAGCAATTGATTGTTAAGTGTTTGATGGGTCAGACTAAGACGGAGCAGGCCTGACTCAGTGAAACGTGCCGTACAGTTTGTACCCGACTGTGGTTTCACACTCACACAGAACTCTGGTTCATCACAGGCTGTAACAGTCGTTCACACCTCGTGTGTCCAATCTGTTTTTATCCCCTTTTTTATTAACTTTCATTAAAATATAATCAAGTCTGTTATAACTACATACAGGGAAGAATTCTTTACCTTAATAAAGATTCTCCTCCAGTAAAAACTAAAACCTGTTTTTCTCTAATGAAAACCAAGCCTTTAATGGATGCTCCTTTTACATCTACATCGATTACCTCAACCTGTTACCAGATAATTCTTAACTCCTTGAATGTTACTTTTCTGAGCTTATTTGGACCAAATGTGGTGAATTTGTTCAACAGAAATATAAAAAAAGAGCTGCTGTTGGTGTTTGCCCTTTTGGCAATAGACATACATTGTATTTGCTAAATACAATGGTAATAAATCGTAACCATTGAGCAACTTGTGAAGAGGATCTTCGTGTGTCTTTCTTCAAGATCTGCGATTACTGTTTATCACAGTTGTGTTCAACTAAATAGGCTCACGTTTCACACTGAGGAATTTAAAGTAAATGGAAACTCGAAGATCATTATATCTTTATAACCTATACTTGTCAGTACATACATATTGGCTGATGTAAAACTGTGCTAAAGCTAAATGGTTGTGAAACACTGTAGTACAGTGCAGTTTTTTTTTACCTCACTTTGATAAACTAGTTCAATCCTGGTCTGATTCGTTCAGCAGCCTCTCCTTCCTCTTCTCAGTGTCCAGACTGAGACCACCATGCTGGCCTGGGGCAAGGTCACATGGTGCACCTCTGATCACAGCTGGAGTGTGGAAACATAACACTGTTAGGATGGATGTGCTGTGATCTGAGGGCAGAAAACAGATGTTGGACGGAGGGCAGAATGATTGACAGGTGAGCTGACAGGTCTTTTGAATAGATTGCAGGAGGTGTTTAAATATTAAATATGAGCTGGAGGTCTGGGTTATGGCATAATCTGGGCTGTTTTGTTCTCATGTGTTCTGTCACAAAAGACCAGATAGATTTTCACACTTTCTCCTGCTAAAAGAAACCTGCTTCTACAGTACAAGAACCTGATCTGTTGTCCTCGGAGTGCTCCTCCTCCATATGTTTTTCATGAGGTTTACAAAGCTTATTAGATGAGTGAGCTATTAAATGAACCATCGTCGCAGCCATCTGACTTTTCTGAAGTCCTGATACATGATATTCCATTAGGGCAAAGCTCGCTGGCAGATAATATCTTTAGGAGAGAACAAGCGGCCATTACTTTAGCAGGACATCTATACATCACTGCTGATCATGTGTTTATTTATGAGGTAATGGCATTAACCTGTGGCATACAGGCCTTCACGGACAATAACAAGGAGGTCTGGTTTACTTCTGCTCTGTGCTGTGCTGAGCAGCAGTCCTAGTCCTGACTTTGCCTCTGGGATGATGTCACCACACTGCAGAGCAGGCAGCATCAGGCTGCTGCTGCTGCTGCTGCTGCTGCTGCTGCTGCTGCTGGTGGGGGGGGAGAGAGC
>NC_024307.1:8284936-8316997 GCF_000523025.1 Cynoglossus semilaevis | reverse complement strand
GCCGGAGGGCTGTGGCTGCTGCTGCTGCGGCTGCTGCTGCTGCTGCTGCTGCGGTGAGAGAAGGCAGGAGGGAGTCGTAGACCGTGATGCACATGAACACACACTTCATTGGGCCACCTGCCACTGGTGCTGTTTGGTATTCACTGCTACACCTTTGACCATATTTTACACTTCATACAAAGTGTGCCGTGCTGCCCTCTACTTGTTTGTGTTTGCAGCAGGTGTGTGGTAATAGTGTATATAAACTGAGGCTGTCAAAATTAATGACATAAACATGATAATATTTTTTTAATTAATAAGATAAAAAAATAATAAGCATCCACTTACACAGTAGAGATACATTTTGTCATGTACGCACACTGCAGGAAAATGAATGTCATTGGTTGATTTACAAGGTTATTGGTTAATATATACGATTATAGGAAAACTAGTTAATTCATTTTGGGAAATATTCAAAGAGTAAAGTGTAATTAAAGAGTAGTGTTGTATAGTATTGTTTTTACATTGAAATTCAGTCAATAACAGCACAGAATGGGCAGTGTTATTTTTTTCAGGTTTTTCAGGTCTTCAATGCTAAAAAGGACATTTTGGAAATCACTTAGGTTAAAATCAATGAACCAAACTCAATGAAAACCTGTGTAAAATTGTTAAAGTTACAGCAGGTTTTGATGTAGCGCCATCTGTTTATTCTGTCCCAAAAATATAAATTTTTTTTAACTTGCGTTTTTCCTTGTTACCGCTTGAGGGCGATAACGGAAGTAATTTGTTTTTGAATTGTCGAAGCTGTTCGGAACGAAGTAGAGATTGATTTAGAAAGCTGTTAGGCACTGTTATGTCCACCAGGCGTCAGCAGAGAGCAGCAGAACGGAAGCCTCTCACAGACAAATGGCGTCTCTCCAGCGTAGAGCAGCTGATTTCCTACAGAGCACGGAAGCAGGGACGGAGCGGAGGTAAACACAACACCGCCCCTGGATTCCTGTGCTCAGCCTCTGTTCTCTGTGTCGCGCACTGGCGGCGGAACATCGCGCCTTCGTGGGCGATCGTTGTTTAACCGCTGAACCGTTGCACAAACAACCACGCAAGACAAGACTGGACAGTGTGCTGTGCAAACCCGGCTCTGCTTATTTATCTGCAGTCACTGGGTTTTCCTTGTTTTTCTTTTTTGCTTTGCTGATGGTAGTTGGTGTCACTGTAACACCGGGGCCTGGACTACGGCGCTGCAGGCGACAGTAGCAGGTCAAATGTTTCCACCCGGACGCAGGAGGGACACATAAGCAACATGGGCATCACTCCTACAGAGATATCATCATCATCATCATCATCCACCTCCTCTACATCCTCCTCTTCCTCCCCCTTCAACGCCTGACTCTTCCGTAATCCAATTCAAGAGATCATCTTTTCAAACCCTTGCTGTGGTTACAGCCACCAAGACGGCAGTATCTCCAAAAGCCAGGTAAAGATTATCACGCTTTTTTCCCTCTCTCTCTCTCTCTCTCTGTAGCAGCAGTACGAGCCGTTGGAGCCTCTGATCTGGATCAGTGAAATTAAAACGCGAGGCGTCTTTTCGCCATTTCCTCCTTTTAAAGACATGATAACCTGTAGACCACCTGAGTCTGCTGCTGCTGCTGCTCATGTCAGCGCAGCTTCTTAAAGCTAATTTTGGAAACAAACTCTCAGATGTTCTTATTTTGGAGAATCTGTCATGTTGTGAGTGTAGAACAAAGCACAGTGTTTTTCTTTGTAGGTAAAGATTATCACGCTTTTTTCCCTCAGACTGCCTGTCTGTCTGTCTGTCTGCCTGTCTGTCTGCCTGTCTGTCTGTCTGTCTTTCTGCAGGGTCTTTGTTGCTGGCTGACACTTGATCAGACTCGCTGTGAGTGTTGTTTTCCCCCCAGCCTTAGATTATTCTTGCGTCCCATGCAGCAGCTGCAGAGGGTTACATTTGAACTTCAAGAGTAGATGTCTCCACGGAGCTGTGAAAGGTCACCCTCGGCGCCCTGCCATTTCCATTTTAAGAAGCAGGTCCCACCTCAGGGTGTAGTCAGATTATAGATACAACTACAACTTCAGACTTCAGAGATGTTCTCTCTGTGTCTGTGTGTGTGTGTGTGTGTGTCTGTGTCTGTGTGTGTGTGTGTGTCAGATGGGGAGCTGCTTTCATCTGGATGTGCTGTTAGATGTTGTGATCTCTGTGCTGTGGATGGTGAAAGTTCCAGAAAACAAAGATAAAACAACATATGTCTCATCTGTACCACAGCTCATAATAACAGTCATAATGTTACTCCTTAAGAGAAAGATTTTTTTCTTTAGTAACATGTTGTAGTTTTCTTGCTCTCACTCTGCGTTGCATCCATTCCCTTTTTAAGAACAACCTCAAAAACGTGTAAAAAAAAAGTGTTATTAATGTTAAACCAATGATTGTTGTGATTTAACTAAAACCTTTTAAAAACTTTTAAAATGCTATATAAACACACTAGTCAGACTAAAACAGCCATAAGAGTATTCGCTGTATATGTCACACTAAAAAAATATTTAAATTATTCGGTAAATACTACATTTACAGAACAGTTAGCTTGGTGTTACTGCTCCTTAAGGTCTGTTTCATCTGCATGTGTGGAAGTACAGTAAACACGTGGGAGGGGACGTTACAGATTGCATACAGAAAAACAAGTAACACAACACGTGCATTTCCTGCAAAAAGGTTTTTTTGGACAGTCTCAGATTTTATTCCAAATCATCAAACCTGCATTAGTGCTGCACCCTGTCACTACTTCTGTACCGTTAAAGGTTTAGTTTTAATTGACCTAATGAGCAAGTAATAGGAATTATGTTTGATTTTAAACAAAAATATGTGAAATATCTAATAAAACGTAACCTTTCTTTCCAATTCCAAAGTAAACAATGGCTTTTAATATCTCCCCCATTGTCAGTTATTGATTCCCTCTTCAGTTTCCTGCCTCAAGGTCCTGCTGCAGGACCTTCACATTGAAAGACACTTACTTGTTCTCACACACACACACACAAGCAATTAGAAAAGATTCGGTCTTTCACGTGGAATAAGACAGATGTACTGTTAATGCAGTGATGAGCTTTTTTCCACTCTTCCCGGAAAGTTCCATTTTCCTTTGGGAAATATCTCGAATGCGTCAGGTCACCAACCCTTCTGTTACCAGTTTGTTTCGAACAAGAGACAGATTTTTAGTACACAACAGTAACACATTCCCCAGTGTTTCTACTGGCAGGCAGCACATTCCAAGTAGGATGTGGAGATGTGTTTACTTAGGAGTTGACAAGGAATGAGGTTACGATGCCCAGAACTCACTGTGCCATTTCAGTCCAGCGGGAGTACATGGATGGTCAGATATGAACACATAAACGTACACAGTAACACAGTAAAGTGTTCTTAACAACAGACAAAAGTATGTCTGAAGGCCCTGATGCTTTTTGATTTTATTGAGTCTCTAAAGTTGTTTGTTGCTGTGATAGTGGTGAATGACACTGAGCTAATCTTGAAAAGAAAAACTTTTTATTGTTACAGTCTGGCTGCTGTGGATGGAAGATGTTGAAAACACAAGATAAAAGTAATGCATTTGTGTAATGACCTATACCAGAGGTCACCAACTCTAAATATCACAAGGTCAGAATTATTCTAAATAAAAATGAAGTCTAACATTATTATTTGATTTTTTTTTAAACCAGTCAGATTGGACAGTCATTTGGCCCGTGAGCCACCACTTGGTGATCACTGATCTATGACATCATAAACAAAACACAACCGTAGCGATAGACCTCTTGTATGCTCAGCTAACACTTTATGATTACATTCATTCCTATGTCAAGTACAGTCTCAGGAAATAAAGTAGTATACGTGCTTACCTGATGTTACAGTAGATATAACTTGAATATTGATTTGATTTGATTAACAGAATTGACTGAATTAGCATGAAGTGCTACCGTAGCTGCTCACTAGCTCCATTTAGTGAAAAATATTCAATTTCTGGTCAATTAGTGTCTTCATCTGGATTTTAAATTATATTGATATTTTAGTAGCGCTTTGTTTTAATTAAGTGGCAATATTAGTGCTAATGAATACATTTTCCACTTCTTCCCTTTTTACTTTGTAGTATCCAGGTCTTTCTGGATGCCAGTCTGTCTTTATCGTGGTGTTTCACGTCTGAATAAATATGATGAAAATATCCACACACATCCTGTTAGGTATAAATGTCACTGCTACAAATAAAACTAGCTCCAACTCAAACAGCAGCAACTCAATGTGCTGTTGAACAGAGACGAGCTAGAATGTGACACCTGGTCAATTCAAACACACTTCATCAGTAATTGGGACTCTGTTAGTGTCAATTTGTATTTGATTGTTAAATCTTGCTTGACTGGATTCTACCGTCACTCTGTTTGGTCTCAAGCAGTGGTTCCCAACCCCCCCTTTTTTTACACAGCAGAACAATTTTTCCATGGTGTCTGTGTGTGTGATTGGCTGTCTCACAAAAAATAAAGCAAGACGCACTAATAGGAATCATTTATGATTTAAATACTACTCCCACACTGGGGAGCTTACCAAGATACTCGACTCTGGTGGGACTCGAACCCACAACCTTTGAATTGCTTCTGCTTGCCTTAGAAGTCCAATGCGCTATCCATTGCGCCACAGAGCCCTATGGATACATAAGTGTGAAGATTAGATTAGATTAAAGATTAAGGTTACATGATATACGATTTGTTATGAAACACCATGCAGATTAGCGAATTTGCGTTTTTATTTTAAAATGCTAAAAAAAACTTTTGAGATAATAGATCCAAATGATCCATGGCACAGTACTAGTTCCCTGACCCAGTGGTTGGACACCCCTGTTTTAAGGGTTGTGCCAGTGTATCCATTTTTGTTTATTGTTTTACAATCTGCCTCAAAAAGTATCTTCAGATTTCACATATTTTACTATTTGTACTGAATATAGTAGTATAAAGTACTGTAAAAATCCTACACACTGGGCTTCATGGTATTCACTGTTTTGATTTCCAGAGTTCAGCAGAGTTTAGAGGGGGGAAAAACACCACTAAACGAAAATCCTGTCTTTGTTTTTACTATGAGCTCAGAGATGTGTGTTAATCTCCTGCAAACACTGAAGAAAGGACCATTGTTTGGATACTTTCTAGTAACAATAATTCATCCACATGTATTTATATTTACGCAATAATTTGCCCCCCCCCCCAAGGATTGACCTAAAATAGAAAAATTCACAAATGTTTGATCGAAAACCTTTTCCTATGTAGAGTTAGGTATTTTGTAAGCAGCTCATTTGATTATGTTATTTATTTTGTCACTGCCCTTTACCTGCACATTAAAAAAACAAAGAATACAACATGTTTAGGCCCATACTCTGCTGTGAGCCACACGGAAAAATGTAAGAAATCACAAACAGGATGAGTCAGGAGTTAGGGCTGGATCAGGGAATGACGGTTGTGAGCCAAACGCTGCTGCAGTCTGGCTTGGCTTGAAGCACGAGTTAAAGCCACGCGGGATACAAGCACAGATGATCAGCACAGTGTGACTATGTAAAGTCTCTCTGCTCAGGAGAGATTTGGTTTCTTGACTCTGTAGCATGGTGTTTAAACATATGCTTAAAACCTGAAACTTCCTGCGTAGTTCAGTGCTGTTTAAACGCAAGCCCTAGAGAGATATTTATAAGTATAGACGTCTGAAAACAGTGAGGCAGAGACAGACTATTTCTTCCCAATGGTTGTCAATGGTTACACCTGAATATTAAGTATAATTGAAAATCTCCATTTAAAATGGTGCATAAAAGCCTGAACCAAAGAATTGTGTAAAATGAATTCACGTTGTCCAAGAGAAGGTTGTTTATCCAAGATTCAGTGTTAAAACTGTTTCATCATAGACACAATATAATCACAGTGGTTTTTTTTACTAGTCTTCTCCCATGTCGCAAGCATTTTATACAAAAGCATAAAAATAATCATGACACAAACACAATTTTGTCATTTTTTTCTTTTGCACAAACTCAGTACTTCTTGTAATCATGAAATATTTGATGATAAATATAAACACGTGTTAAGTCTTCAAAAATATTGTTCATGTTTCAAAAATGGGACCTGAGTTTGACATTGATGGCTGTGTGCAGCCCCACAAACAAGCAGAGCTCTGTGCTATATTCAGTTAGTCTTCGATCCAAGCTGTTGTTGGTGTCTGAGGGCTCAGATGTGTCACTGGTCTTTAGAGCTAAATGTCTGACTCGTTCTAGTTGAAGGTTGTTTTGTCCAAGTTAGAGTTAGATATTAATAAAAACTTTAATCTTTTATCAATGCACTCATCCAGTGGACCAGGAAAGTACAACTGTGTTGACGTGAATAAATATTATTGAAAATCTTTTTAAAACCTACTTTGTAATTTTATCTTATTACATTAATAGAAATAACAAGGGAATCAGCTTCATTCTTTTTTTTTTTTAGGATTATTTTATATGACGTTTGCTCAAAACACACAAAACAAAACATATACGACGTCAGCATCCATCGCTCAGTGGGCGCCACCGTAGTTCACTTCTGTGTTGGAGTGACTGGGTCAACAGTAGGATGTCACACCTTTCCTCAGGCGGTTCTTAGTTTCCTTCTTCCTGTTCTCTTCCATAGGAACAGACCCATTTGTTTCACAAGACAGAGGCTCAATTAAAAGGAAGGCAAATCCTGGAGGGCAAAGAAGAAAGTGCAAGACAAAAATGTGAGCGATCATTTCTGTGGACGATTTGTCAACAGTGTCCGCAATGGAGAGATTGTGAAAAACAAGGAGACAAAAGTGTGATCACGAGGCTCTTTGGAAGACTCTCCTTTGTTTAGTCTCCATGGCTGTAAGTCAGTGATTACTGGAAGTACTTGTCAGTTGTTTAGGCCAGTGTTATTGGTCTCCAAGGGCCTTTCAGTTGTAGTGACTCTTTCTTTCTCAGGCCCTGAAAACTCATTGTCCAGATGGACAACAGCCCACTTCACCATCCTACAACAACACATACTGTAGACTGGTCTACAGATTCCAGCAAAGGAACAAAACAGTGATCTATAAAAAATATATATTATACTGTGTCATCAAGGTTGTAGTGGCACTTTGGCCCAGAGGCAATGTCTCTGTCATTGGTGTGGAACCCCAGGGTTCACCTCCTGGGCAAGTTTGAATCCTGGTTAGGACGGTTGGTACCTTCCAGTGGACTCACCACCTGCAGGAAGGTTTGGGAGGTTGGTACGGTGCAGTGTGATTTGGGTGGAGACTGCTGCCCCCGCGACCCGGTAACGGATAAGCGGATGAAAATGGATGGATGGATCAAGGTTGTGTTAAAAACCCAGATGTGGCTCAGATCGTAATGGATTTTTAGCATTTAATTTTCAGTCACTTCCTGATCAAATAACTTTGCAATGCAGGCGAGGTTTTACTGGCTTACGTGTAATTTCAAGTTGGGGTTCAACATACAAAGCGCTCCCTTGCCTGTTTCGTTTTAATCAGTAATGCCCTGATGTTCCGTTTTCACGTGAAAAGAATCAAGTGTTGATCTTTTCTTTTCTTTTTTACACCTTGAGATCGTCTCAATGTAAATGGAGCATAACTGAGGTGAAGAGAAGAGAAGAGTGAGTGCTGCTGCTGGAAATCAATATCTAATTTAAAGATTTTGTTTTGCCATTTTGTAACAGTTTTATCCGGTTACACCGATTCCAAAAGAGTTGGCAGTCTTTTGTAGATAAACCAAAAAGTATTTTGTTTATATGTGGGCAGACATTTCTAAAGCAGATTTGATGAATGGAACTTGATTAGAAGGAAAGAAAAAACAAAAACAAAATAAGATTCAGAATAAATGATATTCCGGTTGTGGAAAATCCACAGCAGTGTAAGGAAAAAAAAGTCAGATGTTGTGTAATCGCTAACGTTTTCTTGGAAAATGATTTCTTCTCTCGGCTTCTTCCTGCATTGAATCAAACTGACGTGTCACCCCTGAGTTACTCCCCCCTCTTTCCAGTTTCCAGTTGGATTTCTGGCTAGGTTTTAGCAACTTCTTGGACCTTGTTTAAAAATGCAAGGAAGAAAATAATCTGTGTAAATGTGAACTCTTCAAGGTGTCAAGGTAGAATACAGCCAATGTACTAAGACAATGATTATCAACTGGTGGCCCGTGGACCGAATTTGGCTCATCGGACCATCCACTGCAGCCTGCAACTTATTCCAAAATAAACATGAGTAACCAAAATGAGATTTTTATTTCATTAGTTTAGTCGGTCTACCAAGGTGTCTGTCCAGATAAACTCTGAACATATATAGTTAGTGACCCCTGTACTCGGATGACGGTGGATTAGTCCTAGTGTATGAAGCAATGACATGTCTTTCAGATGTAGTAGCTAAAAAGTCCAGGAAAAATAGTTACAAGGGAAGAGAGGGAACCTGAAGATGTAGGAATAGAAATTATGTAAATGGTTGTTCAGTATAACATTTTACGTAATTCTCTGCACCTTTTAGAAAACAAAAACAAAAAATCTCTTTTCCTGATTAACAGGGTTTTTTTTGCAAAGGCCGTTTCTACACTGAACTCTGCAAGAAAATACACTGAGTTCCACAAGTGTGATCTGTGTGAGAACTGTTTTTACCTGTGCAAACACCACTGCCTCAGTATTTCCAATGATTCATGTTTGAACACTGTACGACTGTGTGGGTGGGTGAGGGGGGTGTCTGGGAAAGTGTATGTGTGCAATTGATGTTAGTATTTATTCATTTGGACATCTACTGAAACCAAGCACAGTGTGGGTTAGTTTGGAATTTATCAATTTTATTGGGACTGGATATAATAATAATGAAATACAAATCTTACAAATCATGAAATCTTATCTAATTCAACTGCGGGAAAATATTGCAAATACAACATACTCATAGCGACCATTATACCCCCATTGAGTACTCTGTGTCTAGTGGTTCTGGTTGTAATTCTAATTTCACTAAATATTGCTAAATATTACCATTAGACCACGATCCCTTGATCCCTCCGGTTCCCACGTCTAGAATCTCATGCTCTGTGATTTCCTTGTGTCCTATTACAGTGCGGTGACTTCCTCCTTGTGAAATCAGAGCAGCAGGGTGTGTGTTATTTACCATCTCATCCCCAGGTGCAGAGAATAATTGGGTTTTTGGAAATGAATTAATTTTGCTTGTGAAAATGCAGCACAAGTTGAAAGCAAAACATTCTGGGTCTAGTCAGGAGTTGTTAAGTCAGTGTTCAGGTCTGAGTCACAAAGGTGGAGAAAAGGAGGTACACCACAACAGATAAGTAACAAAAGGTGTTGCAGTATGAGTATTGTAGTAATAAGACTCATGTGTGCAGCAGCTGTATTCACTGTATTCTAGCTCCATTAAAGCTGACACATTTATTTTGTTTGGTCCTGTAACTTCTTCCACCGGCACAGACACCAACAGTGAGGGAGTTCTTAACTGGCCACTGCCAAAATACATCTCCAGGATTGTGTAACCCCGGGGGCATGAAAGGCCAGACTGATTGCTCTTGGCCACCACTCAGATCTGCCCCTCCATGTCAAGGACAGACCGTGACTGTCCCAGACGGCTGGCCCTCCACTGTGACACAGCAGTCATTTTCCACACATAGGTATTGAGAAAAATAATAATGTAGCTTAGTCGTCACCTTTATTTTCACAGTGGGACTTTGGTTGTTGTTTCAGTATTGTATGATCTACAGTTTTTTTCTGGTTTTGTCCGTTCCTCTTATTTTCTGCAGAGGCAGACATAAGAAAGGACATGACATAAGAGAAACTTTAAGACTGAACTAATTGGGCACGGAGAGCTGGACCGGACTGTAGAGGGATCAAAAAGCAGGAAGTGACAGGGTAGTGACGGAGGGAAGACTAGCCACAGGACCACTAATGGCCTATTATGGAGCCTGAGATCACGTCAGTTCTATTCAGACAGGCCAATTTTGGTTTCTTTTTTTTCTTTTCCTTGTGCCTGAATTTCAGGCAGCACCTCCTAAACCAATGGTTTCTACCTAAAAAAATCCATGGTATTATTATGTTGTCCACGAAGGTACATTTAGGCAAACATTAGGTTTCACGGATAAAAATCAGAAAAGAACAATAGTGTCAGCTGGTATCACAAAGTGCTTCATATTACATTCATTCTGCTGCAGCAAATAATGGCATAGTTGAGCAGCTATTGCCCCACCCACCCACCCCCACACCCCCAGGCTTCAGGGTATAGTCTTACCATCTGAACACGGTGCAGCTTTTTTCTGCACTGAGCTCAGTCCAACTCGTCTCACTGTTTACTGCAGATCCCTGTAAATCTGTAAATCAGCTGCAGGACAGACAGCTCTGTGCATGTGTTAACAGAAGTGTGTGTTGATGTGACTGAAGACGTGCACGGGCAAGTCAGACAGAGGTGAAGGTTTAAGGTGTAATAGTGTTATATTTTATTATTGACCAGTTTAAGTGACTGAGTGATCATTCAGTGTTGTCTCCTCCATTCTAGTCAATGGACCAGAGATGTTAAAATAAAAGGTTCAATCTGTGAAAATGTTCTCAAGTCTGCAAAACTCCGCCCAGTACCATAATATCAACAACAAAATTTCATCATTTTTCAATCCATTCTGGAAAACAAAACCATTGTTTTTGGCTTCAGGTTTTGAATAACGCCTCTCTTTACTGTCTATTTCAATGACTTTCGAAACTCTTTGTGAGTCAGAACAAACAGCTCCCACTAGTTGTATCATGTAAAAAAGAAGCTAGCACTTTTACCGTAACACCCAGAGAAGCTGTGCCCGCTAAAAAGTTAATGGCTTCTGGTGAAATCTCACAAGCCTTAATATTTCAGCTACAGGTCTTCGCCGCATAAAACATGTCTGGGTCGTGTCCAAACTTTTGTGACCTTTGCTGTGTACACTTAATGTATTACAGACTTAACCCACATTAACATGTCGGTGCTATTACCATGTATATAATATGAACAAATCTGTAATTTATTTAAGTTAATTTCATAATCAATACATTCTTGAAATATTTTCTTGGTTCTAAATCTTATATATATAAATCAATATTTGCAGCTCCACATTTTTGGCACCCTCTGGCAAAATTAAGCAATAATTCATTAACTGTGACCAGTCTTGCCTTTGTTGGACGTTCCTTCGACACCCTGACTTAATCCACAAGGCCTTTCACTCTAACTTTGTGTTGTTGAAACGTTGCAACATTTGAAGTATTTATGACATGAATCTGAATTCATTCTTGGCTTGTGGAGCCGCTCATGTAACATCTGCATTGGTGTTGCTATGCGCTGCCTGCTGCTATACCATAAAAAGAAAGAAAGAAAAAAAAAAAACATTCTCACCTCTAAACTGAGCAGAAGTTAGCTGAGGTGAAAATCTGCATAAAACTTTGTTGCTACTCTACAGGGAGCAGCACATTTGAAGGCAGAGCCATTTTATTGAATCTTGCATTATGCATTATGCAGCCACCTATATTTTTCATTAGTTCACCCTTTGGTACATATAATAAATACAATTAATATTGTACAGATGTCTTGCTAATAAAACAGTGCTGTTTAAAATTCAGGGATTTCTATTTTAGAAAATACTGCTATAAAAGACTGAATACAGAATATCTAAACCATGTTTCATCTCTGTTTTGTTTGTGACCTTGACAAAGAAAATACAGTGACTGTTGCTGGCCTCTAAAAACAGTGCCGCACAACTGTTGGGCAACAACCAGCACCCTATTAATACTTGTTGAAAGCTAGTGTTGACAAGTCATTTATTAGCACTGCTCAGTGCCATTCACCAGGACGTCGACTGTAAAAACTCAGCCCGTCTACATGTGAAAATCAGCTGTTTGAGAGGCAGTCGGTTCAGATCCCTACAGTAAAATAAGAACATTAAAACATTATATATCTTCCTCTGTATGAAGGGGTTTGCGTCTGGTCTTGTTTCATGTTGGAGTCTGGTCGACAGTTAGAGGTTTAGTTAGAGTGAAATATTTACATTTACTATGTAAATATTTCACTAACAACGACACTCTGGTCTTATTTTTCTCCATGTTAGGACTTGTTACTAACCATGTTTGCTCTTTCAAAACAACTTAATGATGTGTCATGGTGCGGGGGGTTTTTTCTTCCCTTTTTGCTATTATTATGCCTATTCTAACAAGTCTTGTTTTTGTGTAATTATATTCTTCAGTCTTGATCATGTTGAATGTTCACTGTCTACAGAACATTGCAGTTTTAATGGGTCATTACACGCAAAATGTCTGATCAAGAAGACAGCTAGCTTACTAATAGCATAACCTAATTTGGTTGTGGAATTGGTAGACACAGACTATGCTAATTATTTAGCTTGTTGGCTAACAAACAAGTATGATAGTGTGAGTGATGATAGTCATTTTTGAATGGATTTCTGTTATTTTGAATGCATGCACTGTCACATTATGTACCTGTTTTCTCTTTAACATACTTTAGGTATATATACGTACATATATATCTACTATTACTTTTTTGTGTATACCACTGTAACTGTCGCTCTTCCCTCTGGAGTCTGCACACTACGTATGCAGACGGGTGACAAGTACAGTTGATTTCAGTCCTAACTGAAACTACTGGACAGCTGTGGAATTGCAGCCAAATTGAATTTTTAATTTTAAAACTGCTCTTATGCACAGTCTTTGCTTTAATCATCAAGAGAGCCCCCTGCTGGAGTAAACCGTGACCACCTCTTCTCATAACATTTATAACACAAACTTTAACCCTCATTTTAGACCCAGTGTTTGAACTCTGGATTAAAGGTCAAAGGGCAAGTTATATGCATATTTGTGATCAAAGTTATTCAATATTTGATGTAACGCAGTAAATATTTGTGTATTTATAGCTGCAAAATATTCCGAGGTTTAATTGAGGGTATCAAATGTGCTGCTGAGAGAAATCCTTTTCACTTCTATGTTATGTAACCTTGTCTGAGTGTGTGTTATAAACTTGTCCCCTTCAGACCAACACTGACACATGCTGACCCCCGACCTCCTGGTTAATTGATTTGGTCTTTCTCGCTCCTGGACCTTCTCAGCCAGAGTATTGTTCTCTGAAACAGACAAGAGTTTAAATCACTTCATATGAAGCAGGACGTCCTCACGTGCACGACCTCGTGCCCTGAATGTTACCGTGCATCTGAGAGTAGTATGTGTTTTTCACTGATAATGGACCATGTAGTTAATAATGCAGCAGAACCGTCACACTTCACCACCGTTTCTCATGAGAACGCAGTTTTTTTTTCCTGTGTTGCACTAAAAACAGCGACTTTTATCACCGCTTCTCCCTCCCATCCTCAGGACATCTTTAAAAACCACTTCATTTGTCCTCATCGACCCTCTCTGTTTTATCGCAGTACTGATTCAGTGAGTAAAAGTACACATAGTAAGAAAGTCTTACCAGACACAGGGTGAATTACTTTGTAGTTGTACGTTTTCAACATCTTTAACCACAAATGTGATTGTGTGGAGCAGACATAGGAAGTAAATTGAAATCATCAGCTTCACGGCCAAGAGAGATGTGCTAATTCAGCTTCTCTCGCCTCAGATTTTCATTCTTCGCACAGTGTCAGCGCCTTTCTGTTAAGAATAGACATTGGATATCAGGAAGACAATGTGTGACGAAAATGAAAAAAAAGGGTGTTTCAGACTGCTGTTAACACCCAACATCTGTGATGCATCATGACGGTATGTGAGATCGGCGTACACCAGAGGTTTCCAAAGAAGGGGGCAGGCCCCTGTTGGGGCCGTGGAGCTATTACAGGGAGGGTTACAGCAAATCACATAGATTTTATCTTTCTAAACTTGTGCCACAGTGAGAAACCACATGGATTTATCACTTTATTTGTTCAATGAAAATAACGCTTTCGTTCTGACGCCTTCTGAGAGCATAACCCAACAATAGTTCTGTCTACAAAATTGGGGGGCCCTGCAGAAGGAGAAGGGAACCACTAGTAGCAATGGGAGTATTGTTTCTGTAGTATCAAAATATTGATATTCACAGAGTATTGATTGAGTATGGATTACTCGTCTCAAAAATTACTTAATGAAAAAAGTGAATATGTCACTTCCAAAATTGAACTGAAGAATTCATCTTACGTGACCTCTACGATGTCCACTAGACGTCTTTGTCCCTCAATGGTACCAACAAAACTATTTACGTTGCACCGTTTCTTTTGTATTAATATGTTAGTAAAAATACATTTTTAGATTGTTCATTGGGCAGTATTTGTCATGTGTTTTATTAGTTTAAGAATAATCACACAAAGTATCGATATCGGGAAAACAAATTCCAAAGAAGTCATTGTTAAATCAGTATCGTATCGAATCAAAGATTCTGGTATTGTTGATCACTAACATGCAATTTTTTTTCAAGCGTGTTGTAGGTTTCAGTTCCCTGATTGGTTGATGTTTATTGAACAGGATTAGGATGGTTCAGGTGCATTACCAAATAATAGATGTATAATTGTGGACAGTGTTTAGATCCTTAACGTCTTTTGGACGTCTTGTTGACAAAACTCCACTGAAGCCGAGCATCTGCAGTATTCAATCACCTATAGATTTCCAATACAGTGTTTCTCCAATAATGGACCTCTGCTAAGAATGCTCTCATTCATCCTCATTGATGTCTCCTGAGGGATTCATCTGTTTTCCTCTCACTTTTTTGCTTCATTCAGCAGTTTAAGGAGGACTGACGTAGACGGCAACACAATGTTTGTCTTAAGCACATGGATACAAATAAAGTACTGGTCATGGTTTAGGGAGACAAATATGACAAGTTTGTTCAGAGATGTTGTGTCATAAAGAGTAAACAGTGAAGAATTTTTCCATTTTCTTTTCAACAGAATAAGTGTGAAGTGATGGACTATGTCACGCAGCCACACAGTCTGTACACAGTCGTTTTCAGTGTGTGACCAGTCAAAAGAAACCAGAATCTTTCTCCCATCTCCTCTTCACTCAGGTGCTTGATTCCCTCTCCCTCGCCTCCCCTCTCCAGGCCCGCACCCTCCATCCTCCCAAGATTCTTCTTCTGCCAGTTGCTAAGCAGCAGAGTTGATGGTGTTGATGTTGTTGTTGTGCAGAGCTACTTCCTGTAAACAGCTGAGTTGGTGCACTTTGCAACGAGCTTCCAAGGCAGTGAGAGAGTGAGACAAGGCAGCCGAAAATAACCCAGTCTGACTTGCACAAAAGAGATGCAGTGACGTCTGTGGGAGATGAGGAGGGGGTAGAAAAAAAAGTGTTTCATTCAGAGTGAAAAAAATGTTTTCAGGGAGTTGAAATAGCTGATGGCCACAGGAGTCTGAGTCTTTGAACGTCATTTTCCTGATGTTGGTCTCAGAATAAAAAAGGAATGGCGCTGACATTGACCTTTTAAACTGGTGTCACTCCACATCTAGGTCCAGAGGACACAACTCAGAATGCATTCTTAATCTGTGTCACCACAAATAAAGCTGGGCATGGACTCTGGATTTAATAATGTTTACTTTTTTCCTGCTGTGTGCGCTGTAGCTCTGTGACGGTGAAGATGACCACTGCGCGGTACCGACCCACCTGGGAGCTGGCCATGGACCCTCTGGTGTCGTGTAAGCTGTGTCTTGGAGAGTTCCCGCTGGAGCAGATGACCACCATCACTCAGTGCCAATGTGTCTTCTGCACCTTGGTGAGTGTGGACACTGTGCAAGTGACAATAAGTCTCCTGCAGCTGTCGGCAAAAAGACGAGGCGATCTGGTTATAGATTCAGTGTTTGCATGAGAAACGAGTTGATTGAAGATTGTTTTAATGTGTGTATTTAAAAATAGC
Source organism: Cynoglossus semilaevis (assembly GCF_000523025.1). Classification (NCBI taxonomy): domain Eukaryota; kingdom Metazoa; phylum Chordata; class Actinopteri; order Pleuronectiformes; family Cynoglossidae; genus Cynoglossus; species Cynoglossus semilaevis. The sequence continues at coordinate 8,301,126 of NC_024307.1, read as the reverse complement.
TTTGTTCCGTATTTATGTTATGATCTCTGTGTTTATGTTTGTCATATATTGATCTAATTGTGTAGTGAGACGATGAGTAAATATTATTTTAAAACTATGTATTATATAAGGAGGTGGCGTACAGGAGCAGCGTTGTGTAGGTGTAGCCAAAGGTCAGCTATCAGAGTTTGTTGTAGAGGTCAACCAAAATGTAAACACACAGAGGTCTCTCTGCTATCTCTGACACACTTCAAAGGGGAGTAGGCAGTTTTGTTCAACTATCATTTGTTTTAGTGTTTTTCAGCATTAACCTTGTAGCTCAGTATGTTTTTAAAACTTTAATCATCAAAATGTAATATATATGGTAAAAATTTAGTGCAAATAAAATTTTGTAAATTTGCAAAGAAAAAACTAAAATAAGGAAAACATTTAGGGTGTTTAGTCCACCCTATATAAGCAATGCACAACTTCTATTATGCTATGCTAACTTAGCTGTCAATGTGCTTGCATGGGTGTTTTATCGAGTAACACAAATCACAAATGCAGCATATTAGCAGTGGGCCGTATGTAGCGGCATGGTAGTGCTGAGCTAGCATGTACCTTGTTAGCGACATGTAAGCACTGTGCTAGCATTGAGCAAATCCCTTCTTCCTCATTTGACTTTACTGGTAAATCTGAATCTTATGAGTTTAAACATATTTTCGATGTCACCTGTATAATATCTGTGAAATTAAAGTGATTATCTCTAAATTTGAAAATCGGTTTCTTCCAAGCAGACAAATAATATTTACAGTTCCTAATTATTGTTTTGATTCCACCGGCCAAATTCCTTCTCTCTGTAATTATCTAATCACTCTCTGTTGTTTGGTACTGATTTATTAAAGCTCTGTTGGCATACCTTTATGATACTGCTTTAAAAAATCATCACAAACAAAAGTAAATGTATTGGGAACTGAAATATTATTGTTGTTTTTCTGTCATGTTCCCTCTTTAGTCAATTGTTAATAAAATTATTGATTTCGTGCAGCTCTAGTTTGTCTGCTAACTGTCTGCTGTGGTCCGTTTTTTTTTTTTTTTCATTTAGTTCGATATTAAACTGGCCCTGCGTAATTGTCTCTTTGTCTGTTTTTTTTCCCTCAGTGCCTGAAGCAGTATGTGGAACTCCTTATTAAAGAAGGCCTTGAAACTGCAATTAGCTGCCCCGATTCTGCCTGTCCTAAAAGAGGACACCTGCAAGAGAATGAGGTATTGATAAAAATATAAAAGTCATATTGTCAAATATTATATTATATTATATCTTGTTCAAATCAGTTACTTTCAATGTGCATGCTGCAGAATATGTTGTAGCTTAGCATGCATGAAAATACATTTAAATCAAGTGTTTTGTGTGCAGAGATGCTACTGTGTGTGCAAGAAAGTAGTAAATACAGTATGGGTAATACCTGTCCTGTGTTTCTCTAAATTTAGTTTCAGTCTACATGGACCACTTCACCTGCCACTGCATGAAGTCCGCGATAACAGCCCCCCCTGTGGCCTATGTTATATATGCGTCTCTATGCTAATGGCAGAGCCTGTGCTTTTTCAAAAACCAGGCTATATTAGCTCATATGATTTTTAGAGACCTTCTCAAGCAATCCCACAGAAACACATTATATTCTCCACAGAGTACAATTCAGCTGAAACTCCAGAAAGGAGTAAAACCTACTTTAGGTTCAGTTGAACTGTTGAACCCATAAATGTGACATTGATCCACCCACAAAGGTTTTTGAGAATCTCTGCTACACTGTCTGGTGGGGAGTCCTTCACAGTCAGTGTGTGTAGGAATTAGTGAGCAGCATGTGCACACACATTCACCAGGAAAACTGTAGTGTAAACATTAAATATACATTTTTGTAAAAATATATTTTTCATACTGTGCCAGAGATGGGCACTCGAGTCTGAGACTTGAGACTTGACTTTGACCAAGACTCGAAATCAATTCTCAAGTAAGTCACACAAAAAAGACTCGAGAAATGATTTCAAACTCGACGTCAAAAGATTTGAGACTTGGATTGGACTGAGACTCGGACTCGTGTCGGATTTAATTAACACAAATAAAAACTCGAGACTTGACTTCAGACTCACTCTTAAAAGGCTTAAGACTTGGACCTAGACTAAGAAACTGGTCCTACTTAAGTCAGACAAACAAAGACTCGAGACTTGCAAAAGACTTGATCCTTGACATGGAGTTAGACTTGGACTTGAGTCATACTCAAGTCACTCAAACGAAGTCTTGGGACATGACTTGTACTCAATGTTTATGATTCCAGAAGAATCTTTATATCCCATTCATACCAGTTTTTCTAGTGTGTTGAAATTGTAGGACAATTAATTTCCACTTTTTTATGTCTGAATAGAGAATAAATAAGTAAAGCTGGAGGATAACTTGAAGTTATGTAAAAAGTTTTAATTTGACATATGGCAAGTCATTCCTACATAAAGCTTGTATAATTGCCTTCACTGCTTCTCTCTATAAATACGCTCAATGACCCGCTTATCTTCCTCCCTCCCTCTCTTCCTCCCTTCTCCTCTCCTCTGCCTGCAGATCGAGTGCATGGTGGCCACGGAGATGATGCAGAGATACAAGAAGCTTCAGTTTGAACGTGGTGAGCAAGAGCAGACACGGTAGCATCAGTGATTGGTCCTGTGTGCTTAGGGGGGTCCAGGGAGGGAAGGGGGTGGGAGGGGTCAATGACTGTCAGTCTCAAGGGCACGTGGATTCTCCAGAAGGCCTGTACTTTAGCGTGACACACAAAAGAATGATGACAGTCATCCTCAGACACGTGTCTCTGAACGGCTCTGTTTGGAATCAATCATTGTGTCCATGCAGGCTTTTCTGCCATTGAAATGCACCGTGGGGTATCTGTGGCTAATGGAGGAGATTTGAGCTGTTTGTTTGCCCAGTCGTCAGCACTGACATGTGCAGAGAATTTAACTGTTTACTCTCCCGCTGCTGCTGCTGCTGCTGCTGCTGCTGCTGCTGCTGCTGAGTACTTCCAGGCACGAACATCAGTATTCATTGTAGAAGCAGAATTATATCAGTTTTGTTTTTCTTTTTTACTCATAATATGTTTACAGACAAAACACAACAAAAGCATTTACCTCATCAAGCAGTGATTGTTCACAGAAACTGCCTGGGGAGCAGGGAAATTGGTTCCTGCTCAAGACACCACAGCTGGCAAAGGTTGGATTCGAACCCTCTGACCATTAGGCCATGGGATGCCCCATTTAGCCATTTAATAATTTGTAATATAAGCAACATAAAATATTTAAGTTTTTAAGTACTCTGCTAATACATGTAGGAGAAATAAGGGGAATAAGTTGTGTACTTAACTAATCTGTGTAACAACAAGTTACTAACTAACTTTCACACCACATATACCAAATTAATATCAAAAATATTTCAATATACCACATTTGTAGAACTACAGTACTACAGTTTTGAAGCAAAATCAAAACCCAGACCTGAAAATGTTTTTTAGTGGAGGTTTTTCCCCAACTCTGTTACTTATATGTCTTGTGTTCTGGATACACACAAGCATACTTACACTCCCCACTCATTGTTTCACCTTGGGGACGGTGTTCTTTGGGTTAAATGCTTCTTTATTCTGAAGCCAAATAAAGGCCACACCTCTACAGACCTCTTCTCCATCCCTCCACATGATTTTCCTCCAGCAAAATTTCTCCTTCTTCGAGGAATCTCTGAAAGTTGTCTCTTCAGCAGAAGCAAAGTTTTTTTTTTCCGATGTAAAACTTTGCAGTCCAAGCCAGCGCAACACTTTTTACTTACTTCAATTCCAGACTTTGCTTCATTCTCCACTGCTGACTTGACAGAAAGTCTAAGGTCTTCAGACACATTTATATTTTTATTTTTAACTTTTTGCTTTCTTGTTCTGCCAGTTTTTACCCCATGGATTTTTTTAAACTTCATGAACTACTTTTTTTTAACACTTTGATATCTTTGTCTATCGTTCGTCTGCTTAGTAAGCATCAACGATTCCCTTTTTTGTGAATCCAAGTTTTTTTTTGTTTTTTGTTTTGTTTTTGGTCTTGATGTGCTTAGGTCTTGCACACTGATAAATCTGACTGAAAAACTTTTTACTTCGGCTCAAAGGTTTGGAGCAGGTCATTGATTTGTGCTACAGATTTGGTCCTTCAGAGGCCTCTTGTTTTGATACTTTTAGGATTTATTTAATATTTTATATTGGTGTACTAAACAAAATAACAAAAACAGAGTTGAAAGCTGTGTTGAAATGTTTGATTCATGATTTTAGCAGGATTTTTTTTTCTAAACAAAACGACCTCCAGACTCATTAAATACAGTGATCCTTGCAAAAAAAGCACATTTCTTTACAGAAACACTGCACATTTATCTCCTCTGATTAAAAGTCAAACTGTTCTGGTCTTATTTACCTCGTTAACTGTCAATATATTAAACAAAGGAATTTTAAAAAATATGAACTGAAAAGAGTTCCTTTCTTTACAGAAACACTGTTTGTGTCTCTGGAAGAAGTTTTTCCCACTTTTTGTTTGAACCCCTGAATGTCACATAGGCTACATAGGGATCTCACGTCTTAGTTTAATAGTGGGTCACACCCAACGTTTCTAGGTATACTGCCACCTATTGTACTATAGTGTGTACTGTCATGGTACGACCAGTGAACTTTTGATATGATATTCAATTTTTACTTCATCCAATGCGAATTGTCACGAATTTGGATCGATTTTTTTTTTTTACCCATCCATGATGTATCCTTACATCCCTACCATTTAGTCTTTGCACTTCACACTCGGTAGAATCCACGCTAACCTTCTGTTGTCTCGTAACTATGACAGGCAGAAAAACAATAACAGCTCGTGTGTCTTTTTTGCTCCTTGCTGTCAATCCAGGCAGGCTAATGAGCTTTATTAACACTGCTGTTGCTACAGAGCGCAAGCAGTAACCAAGCTGTGCTATTATCCTGCAGGTAGTCCACCTACACAGAGACCAACTGTACACAGCACACGGCCAATGCACTTGCAGGATTAAATATGCGTTTATCAGGAAACGTCGCACAGTGCAGAGAGAAGGCTTGGATTCTGTAAATGAGTAAAGATTCTCAGCGCGAGCCGTTGACGGTGCTCTAATAAGAGCAGTCAGCTGTCTCATCAGTGTCCCTGTCCGTTCAGGCAGAACCGTTTCTCTAACTGTTCTCTGCCATGTTTTTCAGGCTGTGCTGAGGAGTGTGTGTGGAATGTGTGTACAGAGATCTTGGCAGGGTGGCCAGTGGTGGATGGGAGGGGGAGGAGGGGGGGCAGCTGCATTATGTTATGGGGTTAAAATAGAACTGGCACACAAACACAAGAACTGGTCTCACCTTTGAAAACATTATTAGCTGTCAGTATTTACAAAAAGCTGCCCAAAGGTCAATGACACGTGAGGTTTAGACCAAACCTTACAGGGTGTCAGGTTGTGTCAATGAATAATTGAATTTTTGGAAGTTTCAAACATCTTCAGTTTCAAACATATAAACGTGGTAGAGCTGTAACAGATGATCTTAGACCTTTATTGTCCTCCTTACGACACAGTGTGGAACCAGTTTGTTAAAAATATGCTGCACATTTCATGGATTACTTAAGTGATTTAAAAACAAAATAATGTTCTCAGAAAGCAAAAGAAAAATGTCATTGATATTTGGCAGATACAAAATGACATTATGACGCTACACTTTAAAGAACATTGTTAAACATCTCTTCCTTTCCTTGTGTTAAAGTGTCTGTTCCTCTGTGCCTTCAGAAGTGCTGCTGGACCCTTGCCGGACGTGGTGCCCCTCCTCCACCTGCCAGGCAGTGTGCCAACTGAAGGAGTCTGACTCTCCAGCGCTGCCCCAGTTGGTCCAGTGTGCCGTCTGTGCCCTGGAGTTCTGCTCAGTCTGCAAGGCCAACTGGCACCCAGGACAGGCCTGTCAGGAAAACAACCTGTCCATCACCTCCTTTCTACCAGGGGAGAACAGGTACACTTTTATGTCTCCATGGTCATCAGCCTTTGGGCTTGTGTTAAATATGTGTGTGTGTCTCCGACTCTTAGAACCTCACATTAGTACGTTCTCTTTCATACTTACTACTGTAAAATTCTTTAACTAAAAAAAGAAAAAGAATAAATCATAAATAATAGGACACATACATATATGTTCATTTATTTACATTTACAAATATAAACATACATATAGACACACATATAATTATAGATGCATATAAATTCATACCTAAATACACATATGTATATAAACGTATATTAATTTATATGTATGTGTATATATGTATATGTATGTGTGTGTATATATATATATATATATATACGTATATGTGTGTGTGTGTGTGTGCGTGTGTGTGTGTGTGTGTGTGTGTGTAGTACTTATTGTATTGTAGTAGAAATACAGTAACACTTCTGAACAGGCGCTGACTTTTCTGAAGTCTTACAAAGCACTGGGGCGCGTGACCTGACAGTGGAGGGTCACAAAGTTTTATGCTGTGGTTAAATGCTCAATTGTGAGTCAATGCTCAACTCACCTTAAGAACCATTCAGTAAAGCCTTAAATATCGACTGACTGCTGGCCTGGCCGTGCTGCTGCCACCGCTCAGCTGAACATCAGCCAGGGCTTATGCTCAAATTAATAGTCAGACATAAAACCATCAGGCAGGTGAAGCAGTCCAGGATGGGCTTAGTTTGCATTTTAAGCACAGAGTACAAGATCCATCTGGGTCGGGGAGGGATGGGCTGCTCAGAGTCCCATCATGCAGCTGACCTGTTTCCTTGTGATATCCTCTTAGTCTGGAAATGTCATTAGCTGTACTGAGCTTCAGTCTCTCTGGACTCCTTCAGGACCTGACTCAGAGGAAACAGTGAAGGAAGAGGGGATTAGCAGGAGTGTTGTTAGATCTTTGCAGTAACACTTACTGATCTTTGACTCTTATCTGATTTATTTATTTTTATTCAACCTGTTCATGAATCCAGCCAATTGGTTAAGGTTTAATACATGTAACTAAATTTTAATTAGTTTTTTTTCAAGAATTATTCCTATTTTCTTCATTCAACAATGTTGCCAAACGTTTATCTGATGTAGCGGTTTTCTGATAACATTGAGATTTAAAGACAGAACTGAAAAAAATGTGAAAACTGATCCTGACAGTTAAAAATAGAAGGAATGAAAAGAGTTTTTTGGGAACCTTGTATCAAGTATAAAATATTTCCATGTGAATGAAAACATCTTCAGACTAATGGATGAATCCAATTTTTTTGGAACCTTGTATCAAGTATAAAATATTTCTATGTGAATGAAAACATCCATGTGATGAATCCAATTTTTTTTTTTTGTTTTGTTTCTCCAGTCCTTTTTACAAGAACGAAGAGGACGATGCGCCGATCAAGCGCTGTCCTAAATGTAAAGTTTACATTGAGAGGGACGAGGGCTGTGCACAGATGATGTGCAAGAACTGCAAACATGCCTTCTGCTGGTACTGTCTGGAGTCACTGGATGTAAGTTCCTTTGTTTTTTTACTGCCATGGTTTTCTGTACTTGACATCACTCCTGAGTATAAGTCGCATCTGTCAAAAATGACGTAAATATGAGCATTCATTTACACTACAGCTTGTCGTCCTCCTCTTCTTCTCCTTCTTCGTCCTCTTGTTCTTCTTCCACTTCTTTTTCCTTCTCTTCTTCTTCCTTTTCCTTTTTCCTCATCTTTTCTAATTCTTTCTTTCTTTCCTCCTCTTCTCTTTCTTGTTGTTTTTCTTCTTCTTCCAGATCTTATTCCACATCCTTAACATCTTATGTTCTTCATCCTAACGTTTTCCTTTTGTCTCATTTTATTTCTGTTGTTTATGGAAGTCTTAGTAGAAGTTGAGACATTTTTCTTTTATTGTTTTAATGTCTTGCAGAAGGTCTTTACAGTTCAGTCGGTTTAGGGGTTTTTTGTGGCGCAGTAACAGCGTTCAGTTGTCAGAAGTGTAGAAGGTGCCCTCCTGTGGCCATAAGTGATATAGGGGAATTATATATATATTTGTAAAACCTGGGGAAAAAATGACCAATTTCCGAGTCATGGAAGAAATAATGAAAATTTGACTTTGACGCAGAACTTTCCAGGTTTTGTTCCGAAAAAGCTGTCATTATTTCAGTTGAAGAATATTTTCAGTGTTGGTTTCAGGACATGAACTGGTCAGTGAGTGTTTCTCCGTTTCCCGTGGCCACAGCCTCTGTTTCCTGTCCTCTGTTGAAAACATAAACAGAGAAGAAACCTGGGTAAATGTACGAAAGGTTAGGCTCCACTGTAGAAGAGAACTCTGTTCAGGACATTTAGAGGATCGAGGTGCTGTAGCAGCTGAACTACTGTAAAGGTCCTCTAAAAAAGGTCAAGAAAAGAGTTGGAATAGGTTGATCAGAATGAAAGGCATCGACCAAACCATGACACAAAATGCAACTTAAAGTCCTGGAAAAGATGTATTTTTATTTTTCACTTTTATAAAGATGACATTTTCTACTTTATTTTCTGAACTTGTGAGTTTATGATTCATGAGAAAGCTGGATCCTAGGGAGGTTTTTATGAGCCTGGGTGCCTCATATAATTTTAATTGAGCGAATGCTAATAACCAGGACCGCAGGCCATTTAAAAAGCAATTTCCTCTCCGTATCAGCCGCTGTTTTCCAGCTTGCTTATTGTCAGTCTTTATCTGTCGTCTGTGTTTGTTCGTCTGGCAGGACGACTTCCTCCTGATCCACTACGACAAAGGGCCCTGTCGGAACAAACTGGGCCACTCCAGGGCGTCCGTTATCTGGCACAGAACACAGGTGAGGTGAACCCACCCCGCTCCTCCAACAATCACTCAGGCTCCACCCCCACCCGTGTCCACACCGTTTCATGTGGCTGCCCACATGTTTCTGTCTCACTCTAGGCCACAGTCACACTCAGCAGCAGGCCACTCTTATCCTCAGAGCACAATAAGGGGAAAGATGGTTGATGTTTGTCACACAAAAATGTCCCGTAGTTTTTACCAAAATGTTGTTTTTGTTTTTTTTATTGTCACCCAGGTGAGTCAGTATTTACATAAAGAATACTGAGACCCAGATAAGAGGACAATGATGGATGGATGGGTGGATGGATACTGTGAGGCCTTTTTATACGTGTTATATCAGCTTTAAACAGCAGGCATAAGAATACATCAGAAAAAGGGCCAGTTACTTTATTTCAGGGTTCATACACAGCCTGTTAAGAGAGTTATGCTGAGGAGGTCATAGGATTTTACTAGGTATCGATACCCACACACAGCCTGTACTTGATTCAGTACAGAATTCCAGTTCTTGAAAACATGCTGATCCAGCGACCCAATACTACGTGACAAGCTGTGTATCAGTCGGAAAACACACATTGACCTTTAGTTTAGTTTAGTTTATGAGTTTATTTAAGTTAAGTCAACAATGTCAGTGATTTGGATATTTTGTTTTCTGTAGGGTTTGTTTTATAACTTAACAGAAAGGCCATTGACATGGCTGCACAGGTCTAAAAGCTCTGCTCACTTTCTGTCTTTATGTAGAGTTTTCTTCCCTTAGCTTTACTGATATATCGTCTAATGTGAGGGCAGCTGTCGGTGGCGACCTTTAGCACCCAACCTAAAGGAGTATCTGTGATAGTACTCGTATAAGCAAGTGTACAAATGAAAATACTCGTACTCGTATCAATTAGTAGGTCATTTCTGATCAGGTCATTTCAATTGTCTCTGGAGGACAGACTGTGTTCATGCACGCTCAGGAATGTGACACCGTGTTTGATGGAACCACCTTCAACTGTTTGTCAGATCAGATCAGATCAGATCAGATGTGTTCAGGCCTGTACCTGGAGCGAACGAAAATAACTGTTACACTGACCCAGAACAAATAATCAGTCATCAGCAGATTTGTAGAGGATTTGAATTAAAAATGTCAAGTCTGAGTTATGCAATTTTTACTGTGTAGCAAAAACATATTGTCAATATAAGTTTGACATAAAAGTTTATTTTACACGAATTTACATGTTACGTCATATTATGAGCAAAACAAACAGTAAAAAAATACAAATAAACGCATCTTTGTCCCGTAAAAGGAAAAGTGAAAGACGCTGTTAGAAGTCATATTTCCATAGAACTGTACGTTGTATCCCGATTTCATTGTTGGTATATGGCTCTCTCTAGTGGCCATTTGATTGCATTGCACTCTTACAGGTTTCAACCCTCCAGCAGATTGATTACATCTAAAAAATATATATATATTTATTACTACAATAACTCTGACACCGCAGCTATGATAAAGTTAATAATGTTCATAAATAATAATGAAAAGTTATTAAATTAATCTAATAAATAAAGTTAAATGAAAGTCTCAACTACAAACACCCAGCACTTCCCATGTTCCTTGTATTTCTAAAAGTAGAATTATTTATTCTTTTTCTTTTCATCTAATGGCAAAGCAGTAGTGAGTAAATACATCGCTGCGTTTCGGTCCTATAAACAAGTTTTTGTATAAACAAGTGTTTTGTGTTTGAGTTTTTAAAATATTAGTAACGATACTAAACGGGTTTATCTTTGTTTTTGTATAAATTTAAATCTCATGAAACGTATTAACTAATCATGTAACATTTGTGTTAATTTTAAGTAAACATAATCAAAATAATCAGGCGAACTCGTTTTGCTGAACATTTACACTGCTGAAAGATTTGTACCTCTCTGCCCTCTGCTGGACAAGATGCGCTATGACAGTTTTGATAACCAGACCTGCGAATAAGTGGCGCTTTGGCCCAGAGGCAATGTCTCTGTCATTGGTGTGGAACCCCAGGGTTCACCTCCTGGGCAAGTTCGAATCCCGGTTAGGGCGGTTGGTACCTTCCAGTGGACTCACCACCCGCAGGAAGGTTTGGTACGGTGCAATGTGATTTGGGTGGCGACTGCTGCCCCCGCGACCCGGTAACGGATAAGCGGATGAAAATGGATGGTTGGATGGATGGACCTGCGAATAATGGATCAAATGTGTTATTGCTGACGTTGTCATTCTCACGAAATTCTGTGAATCATTGATTTTGCTACGTCGGGATTTTTTTTTTGTTTGTTTTGTTTTTGCAATTACTATTAAAACACTGAAAGCATGTCCTGAAGAAGCCCAGTTTTCTGTAATATATATATTCTTTATTTTTCCAACACAGGTCGTTGGAATCTTCGCTGGTTTCGGCCTACTCCTCCTGGTCGCCTCCCCCTTCCTCCTGCTGGCCACTCCAATCGTCCTCTGCTGCAAGTGCAAGTGCAGCAAAGGCGACGACGACCCGTTGCCAACTTAAACCCATCATCAGAGCCAGAGTGGGCAGCGATGGGCAGCGAGCCGACGTTTGTTTCCTTTTCAGACTCTTGTGTGTTCTCCCCCTCCCCCACCAGCTTTAAATGCTTCATATTTTGGCAGAGCCTGCACCAGCCACTGGGGGTCACCTCCACAACCGTCGCTCTGCATGAGTAAAAAGGCATGGTAGAACTGCGACACTTTACTTTTGCCACGATGCAGGTGCAGAGCTTAAGGTCAGAGAACGTCAGACTTGACTGAGGACCTACAAAGACCTCTGTGGACGACGGTGGTGGTCTACGCCTGTGGAGAAAGACTGAGAGAAGAATTTATTTTTGTCTTGTGTGGACATCGTCCTGCAGAAGCCTCTGCTGGGAAGAAAAACAAAAATCTTTTTCTCTTCATTTTTTTGTTGCATAATAACAAAACTCTTTGTTTCCTCCACCACCACCACCTGATGTAGCTCTACAGGTTCAGTCTGTAGCATTAAGAGCGCCCCCACTCTGGTGTGGCATTGTCTGGATTTGCACACAGAACTTTTTTTTTTTTTCCTTCAGTCACATTCAGGACTGAGGCGTTTTGGACTCGACTCGGTGTTTTCACCACGTTCTCTTGATGATGTCAATGTTTTATAACCTGTCGCTTTTCCTAGAATCGTGCTCCCAGTGGCGTCTCCGTGTCGTACTTTTTAGGTGTTTACCGCTGGTTTGATACGAGAATTAAAGGGGAAGACCACTCGATGCCAAAAAGATGCACTAAAATTTTTCTGTTTTGTTTTTTAGTAACAATTGACAACTGTTTTTGACCCTTTAACAGCTTTTATTCTAGTTTTTGGTCCGTTTTTGTAAACGTTGATCTGTTGGACAAATTCCAGATTAAAAGAAGAAAAAAAATCCAGACATCTTCAGTAGGGAGAGGAGAGTGGTGCTCCCCTTTAAGGTGAAGAGAACAGGTCAGATCAGAGGACTTTTGTGGGACCATTCAAATACTTTACCAAAATAAGATGTCACTCCACAGTAGATCAGCCAAAAAAAGAAAAAAAAGCCTTAAATTAATAGAAGCCAAAATCAGGCATTTTTTCCCTCTGTTTTACAAAAATGAGGTCCACAAATTTCCAGGGGATGCATGTTTAAAGATTTTTTTTTTAATATGAGATAGTCATTAAAGCCCTTTAAACTGAGATGATTCTATGATGTCATCCATGCGTCATGCTGTTTATAGCCATACTGTAAAAATACATTCTCAGATTTCCTGACAAACTGCTGTTTCCTCAGCCTCTCAGAGCTTTAGACACTGACCTGGGATCAGATTTCAGACTCAACGAAACACAGCGGTCCACTTTGCGTATGTTAGCGTTCTTTTGCCGTGTGATAATTCTTCAGAAACAAGCAGCTATTCTTGGCAGGGACGTCTGAAAAGCCTACAGTGAAAAACACCAGAATGTTCCGTCGTATTTGGACAAACGTTTCTGAAAAACTGCTCTGTTCTGTATCACTTTATCTATGCAGGTTTGTACATCATGTCCAAGGCTTTGATTGGTTACACTCGGTGGGACTATACAGTGACATCTGCAGGAGTCGCGGTATGTGTGCACGTCATTTATCATTAACCACGTTGTTGGATTTTTTTCAGGTTCCTAAATGTATTAATGTTTTTTTTTTCCTGGAAAAATCTAAATTGTTGACCAAATTTTTCAAAATGCTACTTCCTATTGAGTGGAAAACAAGGGTAAAAAGATGAACTAGACTGTTCTCGTACACCTCTTAGTACTCTAGTACTGCTTTTTTTTTTTACATCTTCCAGAAAAGTTGGGACACTTTTTAAGTAAATTTAGACACATTGCATACAAAAAATACCAAAAAATTTGGAATGGAAGGAGAAAATAAACCCCCAAAAAAAAGCTACATTCTGGCAGGTTTTTTAACCAGTAATAGTTTGAAAAGGAGTAAGAATTATTGGTCACTTTTAAACCTCAAAGAAATTTAGCACAAAATTTGGGCAGAAAGAGTCATGTAATGGTGACGGACAAATACTGGGGGACACACAAGGGACATACAGTGATGATTGTGCAGATATAATAAATTCTCTGGGTTAAAACTTTTTTTGTCACAAAATTGTTTTTTAAAGTATTTAATCATTTTTGAAGGTGTACCATCATTGTTTGAACATAATTGATTCTTTATTCCTAGTGTTTTATCAGTTTTCATGTAGCATGACATCAGAAACGAGGCTACAGTTACAAACTGAGGATGGTCAATATAGCTAACAACAGTAGCTAAACAGCTAAGCTAAATTGTAGCTAATCACCATCACCTCCCTCCAAATCTGTAAAAACACAGCTTGTATTATTAGCAGCCTTTCATTTGATTTGTAGCCAGTTCTCTCTGACCTCACATGGAAATGAACATTTAAACTCAAAGCCAATCTGTTTTTGTTTGTTTGTTTTTTACATAAGTGAGTTGTAAGTTTGTGTCATTTTCTTGACAATCGTGCCAAACAGACTTTTAGGAAGAGTCAAGAAAACAGCGCAGGAAAAAAGAAATTCAACGCTTCTCTGTGTAAGAACTTTTTTTTGTATCGTTTTAATTCAGAATGATTGGGTGATCTGTGTGTTTCACTGCTGAAATCAGCGTCAGCTCAACACAAACAAAGGACAGGTTAGCGAGTGACACTTTACCTGATTTGGTGTTTTTTTGAAGATTATATTTTCAGGGGTCGTGGCATAATCATCATAAAAAAAGATGACTTTTACACCCACCTCCACCAATCCTCCCTAAAGGCACAAGTCACAAACTTTCAGTATTTTTTCCCCACATTTTTGCCTGCTGTACATACTGTATTATGCAACATACAGAAAAGGGCCAAACGACACTTATCACAACAACAACAGCATAAAATCAACTAAAACTGTTTTTTTTTTTTGTTTGTTTTGTTTTAAGAACAAAAAAAATGTCAAGAAAAAAAACAAGTTCAGCACAGATTTTGGAATAAGACTAAAACTAATTTACAAGCTTGCTTCTATTACCTGGACCTTGAATGGGACAGAAAAAAAATGAAATAAATAAATAATAAAAGTTTATTTTACCAAAGCTTGAGATGAATTTACAGTTTTATCCTAAGGTCAAGTGATGAGCAGCAAATTTATATTTATAACCTGAGCAGAAAAGAAGAAGCTGCATGATTTTTTCCTCTTACTAAATGTTGAATATTACGATATTGTATCCTCAAACCGTTGTTCAGTGACAGCAGTCACTCTGTTGCTCACATTTTTTAAAGTGTTTTGATGTAAAGTGTCCTCCATTCGCGCGTCGTCGTTGCCGAACTGCAGTTATTTTATTTTCAAGGAGCAAAAAATCGCCCGTTGTGATTGGTCGCTCATCTAACAGCATTCACATATTGTGGAGTTTTGAAGACGGAAGACATTGATTTGCCAAGTTAGTGAGGACAGAAATAAACATTGTAAAATGACATTTTTGCATCAGTTCTGTAACAGTATGTCAACGGTTCCACTAACACTGTGACACCTGGTATTTAAAGGGGTATTGGTGATTTTTCTTTTCTTTTCCTCCATATATTTGTACATTTTCTTAAGTCAGTTCGAACTGACGTCTGACGGGCTTTCAGGCTGTGAAATGGCGACCTCTGCTGTTTAGAGTGTGTATTTTACTCCGAACCGTCGTTGGTGGTTATATTAAAAAGAATTTGTGTTTAAAAACCTCCACGTGTTTCATCTAATGGTTATAAAACGTATGTTTCCAGGTCACTTTTAAACACTTCTAAAGTATATTTAAAATTAATTTATTATATTTTTCTAGCCACTGACTAACTAGCTGTTTTAGCTGTTATCTTCGTTAACTATATCTTTTTGCTAACCTTATGGCTAAATTATAGCTATCGTTTACAATAAAATTACCCTTTTTGGTTCTTTTTTTTTTCAACCACATGGATAACTGTTCAACATTGTGTGTACATGAAATGTACACAAAAATAGTACAAATATTTCTTACTTATTTTATTGTTACTTTTATTGAATACAACTCTTTTACACTTGTTTGAAGTTTATTTAAAAATACATCATTGCAAACCTTTTTATTCGGTTAATTTTTATGATTTATAAAGAACTTGCAGTGCTTCTACAGACCACAAGGGGGCTGCGGTCGACTTTGGCCTGTGAGAGGACCTATTATTAGAAAGTTTGATAATTAACAATAAAATACCAGGGAAATTTTCGCTAACAGAATTTATTTTCAACAGTTTTCAGTTTTAGATTCAGTTTTATACTTAATACTTTAACAGTTATTTAATATTTTAATAGATTTTAAGGCTTTGGACGAACAAGAGCAGAATTCTTCTTTATGGAGCAGCCTTTTGTGATGACAATCTCTCATCGAGTCTTTGTTTTACATGCATCAGGCGTCTTTCCTTCATATTGCTGCAGCTCTGTCTCTTCATCAGACATGTGTCATCCTTTTGTTGAGATGTGCCAAAGAACAGGTTGTTCCCCCCCCCCCCCTCCTCCCTGCCTCCCTCCTCTCTCTGCCTTTGTGTCTATTTCCTGCCAGATGCTGGGTTTTCGTGCATTAACAAGACAACCCTGAAAATGAAAGTGCAAACGCTCAGTGATATATCATCCCTCACCAGCTGTTCTCTGTTTGGAAGTCTCTCCACCAATCACCGGGCAGGACCACAGGAAGTTACCATCTGTAGGCACCATGGTGACGAGGCTCGTGGATGGCGGTTGCAGCTGATGTGTTATCTGGTGCAAATGAAGTATAGGAGTGGGAGGTGAGTGGGGGCCGGGGGGGGGGGTTGGGGGGGGGGGCCGGAAGGGGGGGAGAC
>NC_024307.1:8275940-8278538 GCF_000523025.1 Cynoglossus semilaevis | reverse complement strand
GGGGGGGGGTTGGGAGGGGTGGCCAGAAGGTGCGGAGATGGAAATAACGAGATGGTCAGAGCGACAGGGAGAAGGACAAAGAGCTAAAGCAGGGAGAATGAGGAGATGGAGAGAGCCAAGCTGCATTAGGCGGCAAGAGATGGATGAAAAAGGGAAGAGACAAGGCCTCTGCACCTGCTCTGCATCGAACACCAAGTTCTGCTCTCACATGTGTGCTGGCTGCAGGCCGATCAGGCACCGGCGCTGGCTGTACCACCCAACGTCCAGCTGCCAAGGTGTCCTCCTGCTCCTCATCAACATCCTGTCTCTGCTTTTTACTTACAAACCAGACAACCAACAACAGACCTGCAACTTTCCTAATGGTATTACACCAATGGTCTCTAAAGTATGGTGCTGGTGGTGGAGTTATTGGTGGTCAACTATACATTTTTAAAAACATAAATAAAAAAATAAATTATAAGAATACTTAATAAATTCAATAAAAATACAAATAAAACATTCAAACAGAATTTAAAAATGTGAAAATTATAATTTAAAAATTCAACTAAAAAATAATGAATTGAATTGAAAGGTTTAAAGGATAGAAAATAACAATAGAATTAAAAAGAGGAAATAACATAAACAAAAAATTGAGAAATAAAAATAGAAATCGATATATGATCATTTTTAAGAAAAAGTAAATATTGAAAAATATTTATTTTTATTTAAAAAATAAAAATATACAGTATTTAGTAAAATATAGTTAACCCTTAATTCCTAAATAAAACATGAACCCTAATCGTAACTCGTAAAAAATGTTGTTATAATTTAAAAAAGTAAAATGAAATGAAAAATACTAATAACATAAAAGCAAAAATAGATATGATTGAAAAAATGAAAAGATTTAAAAAATATATTTAATAATATTTAAAAAATTATATGTTTAAAATATAATTTAAAAATTATGATAATGAATAAACAAATTAAAATCAATCAAAATTTAATTTAAAGTACTACAAAAAATACAATTTTTTAAATTAAAAGTTAAAGATAAAAAACAAAAAATCCAAAAACTTTTTTCAAATTTTTATCTTTTCTACATGTTTCTACAATTTATTTTTATAAAATATTCTCTCAAAATATAAACTTTTCATGTCATTTTTGGTCAAAAACTAATACGTTTTGACAAAAAATGTTTGCAAATTCTTTTTCAAAATTGTATCTTTTTCTGCATGTTTCTCATAAAACTAGGGCATTTAGAAAATATTTTTTGAAATTTTGTTTTATAAAAACATCTGTCATGATGTGAACTTTATATGTCATTTTTGGTCAAAAACGAATACATTTTGACGAATTTTTGCAAAATTATTTTTCAAAATTTTATCTTTTTGTGCATGTTTCTCATAAAATTAGGGAATTTAGAAAATATTTTTTGAAATATTGTTTTATAAAACTATATGTCAAAATGTGAATTTTTTATGTCATTTTTGGTCAAAAACTAATACATTTTGAAAAAAAATGCAAATATTTTTTCAAAATTGTATCTTTTTCTGCATGTTTCTCATAAAATTAGGGCTTTTAGAAAATATTTTTTGAAATTTTGATTTATAAAAACATCTGTCATAATGTGAACTTTGTATGTCATTTTTGGTCAAAAACTAATACATTATGACAAGAATTTTTGCTAAATTATTATTCAAAGTTGTATCTTTTTCTGCATGTTTCTCGTAAAATTAGGGCATTTAGAAAATATTTTTTTAAATTTTGTTTTTTAAAAACATCTGTCAAAATGTGAATTTGTCATGTAATTTTTGGTCAAAAACTATTACATTTTGACAAAAATATTTGCAAAATTATTTTTTAAAATTGTATCTCTTTCTGCATGTTTCTCATAAAATTAGGGCATTTTGGAAATATTTTTTTTAAATTTTGTTTTATTAAAGCTTCTGTCCAAATGTGATTATTTCATGTCATTTTGGATCAAAAACTAATACATTTTGACAAGAATCTTTGCAAAATTATTTTTTAAAACGTTATCATTTCTTGCATGTTTTTTTTATAAAATTAGGGCATTTAAAGAACATTTTTGGAAATGTATTTTATTAAATGCTTTTCTTAACCCCAACCCTAACCCTAAACCTAACCCTAACCCCAAAGCCAACCCTAAACCTAACCCTAACCCCAACACTAACCATAACCCTAACCCCAACCCTAACCCCAACCCTAACCCCAACCCTAACCCTAAACCTAACCCTAACCCCAAAGCCAACCCTAAACCTAACCCTAACCCCAACACTAACCATAACCCTAACCCCAACCCTAACCCCACCCCTAACCCTAACCCCAACCCCAACGCTAACCCTAAGCCCAGACTAACCCTAACCCCAACCGAACCGTAATTTTTTTTTTCAAAATGTTATTGTTTCCTGCATGTTTCTTATAAAATTAGGGCATTTAGAGAACATTTTTAGAAATATTTTTGTATAAAGTTTTCTGTCAAAATATTAATTTTTCGTGTCATTTTTGGTCAAAAACTAAACAATTTTGATGAAAAATGTTTGAAAAATTATTTTTAAAAAATCTTTTCCTTCCTATCTTTTCCTTCATCTTTCTCATAAA
>NC_024307.1:8256277-8275840 GCF_000523025.1 Cynoglossus semilaevis | reverse complement strand
TTGGAATTTTTCAGCAAAATCCTAATTCTACGTGTCACGTTGGTCAAAAGTTGTAAAATGTTTGCAAAAACAAATTTCACAATTTTATGTTTTCTGCATGTTTCTCATCAAATTACAGCATTTTGAAAAAAATATTGGTAATATTTTTTTTATTTGGAAATTTTCAGCAAAATCCTAATTGTGCATGTCTTGTTTGTCAAAAGTTGAAATTTTTTCATGGAAATTTTGAAAAAACAAATTTCAAAATTTTAATTTAATTTCCCTTTAAGATAAATTACTCCACGTGAAGGCAAAACTTGACCTTTCACTGATATTTTTGACTCTCTCATATCCTTTCTCTTTCCTCCCTTTTTTATTTTTCTCAATAACATTTCAGTTTCAATTTCCTGAGAGGGAGAAAAATGCAGGAAGATGAAAATGGACCGTTGTGAACAGAAGGAACCTGAAGAAAATTGGATGAAAAGGCTGAGGCTTGGCTGAGGTAAGGTTGGTTGTTTTCGAGGCACTAGCGGGAAGAAATGTTGATGGGAAAATGAGGATTATGAGATGAGGAAGATGGACGAGAGGGAGGAAACACAGAGGCTGTGGGTACCATAAGACTTGTTTAGTGGAGTGTGGTACGAACTGGAGTGCAGCGGCTAATCCTCTGCAGGAAGGAAAATACACAATCAAGGGCAAAAGACCACATGTGGGGAGGAGGGGGTGGACTTCTACAATGACCACACAGTGGGAACCAGGGGGAGGGCATGATGTGAGCAGAATAAACACTATAAACACTGCAGGTAAATACAACCCTCTCACTCTGTTCATTCATCTGAATATTTGTAAAGCTGTATTAAATGCTGAATTAAATTTAACAAAATACAACAATAGACAAACACCATAACAAACTACTGCCGCAAGTCGTAACAGAAATATTTTTGTTCTTTTTTTTGGTGCTCCAGAAAATGTGGCAAAAGGTAGACTTCTCCAACAGAATCGATCGACCTGGGTCGGTAACAGTTGATGACCAATAACAGAGCTACATTATGTTGTTTTTTTGGCAAATTATATAACAATGTTTATTCTGCAATTATATCAAACAATCACGGGTACATCAGCCAAAGAGTCGGTAAGGCAAATATGAAAACACTACTGCTACATGTCTGTAAGGATGAAAGGTTCAGTGTGCAGCAGTTTTGGATAATTGCACATAATGAACCGCAGATGTAATATTTTCATTTTGACTTTGTTTACTTTTCCGATGAACTTTTACTGGGAATAACAGAAAATATACAATTTAAATAATGGCACAAAAAAAACCCAAAACGCATCAGCAAACAGCTGACCAAATTTGAAACACACTTGCAACTAATCTCACTCACACACATACAGAAAGAAAGATAAAGAACAAGAACAAAAACAACAAAACATTTGACCCGACAAAATGTTTGTCCCTTAAATATTCCAATCACGACCAACACTGGCTTAAATAGCAAAATATACTTATTATACGTGTTTGCCGCAGAAATAAATGTCTCGACTCGGTGTCGGTGTGGCTCAAAATAGACCGAGGGAGAGGGAAAGATCTCAGAGGTGACTCATGCTGGGGTTTATGTTCATTTTGGCAATAAAAAAAAACATCATTTCTAAATGACTCATTTTAAAAAGGCATGCTTTCACTTGTGCAAACCTCCCGATGTTCAGCTCATTTTCCGCCTCATTATAGACAACAGTGCAGCGGGTTATTCAGCATTCAGGCATCAGTTCCTCTGTGAGTCTGTTGGTTTTTGTATCTGCCCGTGTTTTCCTCACAGCGAGTGCTGCACGTCTTTGGCAGCAGACTCCCCACTGTGCGACCTTCCAGCGTTTCTCTAGCGCTGGCACAAAAAGGCAGAGATATCACAGTCAGTTAAACAAAAAAAAAACATCTCCTCGGACAGAACAAAGAAAAAAGAATATTTTGGTTTAACTGAAGTAGAAAAACGTGTTCTTATTCCCTGACTCTAAACTTAAACTAAACTAGGGATGTCTGATATTATCGGCTATTAGCGTATTTTGTAGTATCGGTAAGACTCGTTATCGACTTTTCCTTGGAAACCAGATGGCGCAATGCCTAGGTTTCGCCAAATGACTGCTCTAAAAATAGTGCTCTAAAGAACCTTTATTGAAACTCAACTGCAGTAACTCGTCCTAAACTCCTTTATTGCTCTCTACCTAGCTTCTCCAAAATCATCTTTTCCTCCTCTCACTCTCTCTGCACTCATGCGCTCACCACGCCTCCTCACTCCCACTCTCATACCCGTAACTCTTGACTCCTTTATAACCCATGAACACAGAATATTATGAATAATAGAGACGCCTCTAGTCACTAGATGGCAGCATTGTAGCTTATTTTACTAATCTATATTGATAATTAGATGCAGGATGCTGGTGCCAGCAACTCTTACAGTGGTTTGTACAGACAAATAAATAAATATTACCAGGCACTCAATAGTACTTTAATTCTGTCCCCTAGGGGGAGCATGGCAGAAAATAATTGAGAAACACTGTGTTAAACCTTAGTGAGCAGGGCAACACTTAACTGTCCCGCTATATCGGTTATCGAAGTGTTTGGACGATTTCAGCATATTGGATATTGGCCAAAAGTTGATATCAGACATCCCTAGTTTTTACCCCTTGGTAAGAAATTGCTGTATGTTTTAAAATATAATTTTTTAAAAAAGTGACATTTTCCTTTCAGAATTCTGACTTCTACGATGGAGTATTAGAGCCTTAATGAGGATAGAACATTTAGTTTAAGTTTAAGCAAGTAAGTATAAACAGTAAGGTTATTAGAATGAAGTAGTAAAGATATTAGGACAGCTGTAAGATAAAACGGTGTATGAGAATTAAGCCAAAGGTTTAAAAGAACAAAATCATAATTTCATGTGAATAAGTCATTGATTTTGAGAATCTAGTCAAAGTTTATAACAATAAGTTCATACATTTATGAGAATACACTGGCTTTAAATAAAACTCTCTGCCCTATTAATCACCCGGACACGCTGTGATTAAAGTGACGTAACATTCTCTCAGTGTATCGCTGCCCTCAAAGCCTCCAGAGAAGAAGAAGGATAATCCTTTACCAAGGGTGTCACATCCAATGTCTGCGCTGCCACAGGGTATAAAAAGACGCGTTTGATTGACGTGAGACTCTAATTACACTTGCTGTAAAACGGAAGCCTTCTCACTTTGTTGCCTAGAAACAGCACGCTCCGTATCCAGGGATGTCTTGTCAACTCTAATGACTGTATACAGTGGCAGAGATAATTGCCATAAACTGCACTTGCACGGAAAAAGACGAGACGTCGTTATGAACGCTTTTCAATGTCTTTAATTATATCATAATTAATGTCTTTAATTATACCAGACAGCAAAATGCTAAGTGTGTCCCTCCGCATAAATCAAAAGTTTGATATTCTGGACAAATTTGTTTTTAATGTTGACTCCCAATAAGGTTATTTTTTCACCTTTAGCTACTGTGTATTGACAGGGAATGTAGTATTTTCCACAGGATTTACTTGTAATAAGTACTCAAACTCCTAACTTAGCGTCAGAAACACAATACAACCAGAGTATCCAAAGGTTTTCGACAATAAAGTCACAAGGTTACGAGAACAATCCAAGGGTCGCATGAGAAAACAAGTATGAAGTTGTGGCATTTTAAGGAAAAAGTCGTAGGTTTATGAAAGAAAAAGTCTTAACGTTGGGAGATAATTGTTTATGTAAAAATAAATCTTAAAATTACTGACAAAATGTCACAAGTTTATAAAAAAAGGTTATGAGAAGTCATGGTAAGTTTAGGGGAAAAAAGTCATAACGTTAGAAAAAACATGAGTTTATGAAAAGTAATTCTTAACGTCACAAAACTATCAGAAAAAAGTCGTAGGTTTACGAGAATGAAGTCGTAACGTTATATTTTTTGCATTCACTCCACAGAACTCCTCTTCTGGGGTATGAACTTTCATGATGAGGCATTTTAAATTTGTATATCAGACATTTTTTTTATAATTTGCCTGGGTATGTGTGAAAGTACTTGGAGATTATTACCCCTACTCAAGACAAATTCTTAAATATTTCCTTCACTACATTTGGCTGCACTTGAGTGTAACATAAATAAAACGAATGTGTCTTCTCACTTCATAAACGTTATGACCCAGCACCGTGTGCACTGATAAACAGTAATAAAGTTTGTTACCCAGACTATTGCCTCCTACTGACTCAGTGTGCAGGGTTAATTGCCTCTGCCAAGAACTTTACAGCCCTGAGGAGCCAAAGCAGTTCAGTCCCTGATCGATCATAGTGACGATGTGTGTCGGTGGTAATGCTGCGGCAAATTCCCTTGTCAGCCGAGACGTTAGAGTTCTTTCCATCAGAGCATTCATCTGTGATTCTGAAGAGCTCTGAAGCACATGTCATTTCCAGATCAGCTGTTTCTACCTGCGACCACGGTCAAGTAATTATCATCTCTGTGTCCGGTCCGCCTCTGTTGACACATCGTGCCTCGGCATCGACAGGGGATTTTTTAACACCGCCTTGAGCTGTGTCACGGCTCAGGTCCAGCTCTCTGTGCTGCCACTGCCGGCCCTCCAGGTGCCCTCCAGGAAATGATAACAATTTCTGGGTGTTCCGGTAAATCCGGTCAGGGAGTTCATTCATCACCTCTGCCGTTCTGAGCTGGAGGAGAGAATGCTGCGAATTTCTCACTGGCCTTCGCTACTGAAACAAATGCAGGAAAATAAATCTTCTCCAGTGAGAACATATTCTCTTTGTTTTCAGCCACAACAGTAGTTTTTCAGGCTTTGTCCCAGATTTAAATCGCTGGTAACACACGGATGAATTGCCAATCTTGTTACCCTCAGGTTAGATTATAATCACTCTGGTGAGTCCTGTAGCGCCTACATTCACTCTGGTCAACCGCCAATGGCTTTGTGTCCTGGTATACTGAGGACAAAGACATTAGCGCAGAGCCGACGGCAAAGTCAGTCAAAGTTAAACTACCTTATTGATCAGACGTCCACGATTGTTTCTCATTGCTACCTGAAGGGGTCACCGCGGCATCATTCTCGTCCATCTCACTTCATCATTCTTCTCCATAACGCGTCTTCATGTCTGTCTTTACTGTGTCTGTGAATCTTTCCCGAGGTCTTCATCCTCTTCTTCGTGCCTGGCAGCTCCATCTCCAACATTCTTCGTTCAATCTAATCCACTTTTTCTCCAAAGCAATCGTCCGAAATATCTCCAAACCACTCAGCTGTGTCTGTCTCTCTGATGTGCTCATCTTTATTCCTTTCCATTCCAGTTGCTCCCAAAGAAAATCCATCTCAGAAGAAAAAAAAAAACCTTTCAAGACGTTTAATCATTTTTGGTCAAGAACCAGCGTCTAGTGAATTTATCTGAGTTTCAACATGCAACTCTCTGTCAAGGACTGGTCGTCTACCAGTCATCTTCCAGACAGGAGGCCAATCACGTCACAAGTCTTCAGAGAACTCATCCCTCAGTACGAACAGTCGGTCGTCCTTCATCAGAATCTCTCGACTCTGTTATGCTTATTAATGCCGCTTTCAAGGTTTACATCTGTTCGCATACAGGTCAGAAAGTTTATCATCATGACACGAGGGGAATGTTTAAGGAAAAAAAAAAAACTCAGAATTCTTCACTTCAAATAAGAGGATAATTCTAAAGTCTCAGAGAAACAGTTCCTTTGAAGTTGAGCTGTGTAAGAGCAAAAGAACGAGCCGACACTGAAAGATAAAACAGGATCAAAATGCAAGGTCACAGTGAACTCTGGCCGTTATGATGCCTTCATGTTTAAAAACAAAGGCAGTGGCAGCGAGACTCCATTAGTATTCCTCATTAGCAGAAGAATTATTCCAGCCTCTCCTGTTTTCTGTCTTTTTTTTTTTTTACCACAGGTGCAAATCCACATTTTTCCTGACGGCGGACTGCAGAGCAGACAGAGACAGCTTCTCTAAATTAGTCTCATGTTTCCAAAAGCTGTTCGTAGCACAGCTGTCGAAATGTGACATGTAATTTTCATAAAGTGCCCATCGAGATGGTTACGCCTGCGTCTCCGTCTGAATGTTTCCATTTGCTGTGTGTGGTGTTGCTGTGTAATGATGGCTGACGAGTGTCTGTTGGTGGGTCTGTTCTGTGTCTGTACGGTGGAGAAGTGGAAATTTAATGAAACGATCTGCTGTGACGGCCTTTTATTTTATCTTTATTTGATTGAAGAAAGAATAAAAGCATTTAATGTTGCATTAAATGTCTATGATAACTATGATATTAACACACACTCACACTCACTGTTGTTCGTGTTCTGTGAGCACTGTATACTGACATAAAACCTTAACTATTACTGTACAAACACATGACTAAAGTTACCACAACTCCAATGTGACCCTCATTTAGTCCTCACTGTAAATCTTGCATCTTAACACCATCCTCTTACCAGCAGAATGTACCCACTGGTACCCACTAGTACAGTTACTGTATACCAGGAACACAAACACAGTCTGTGCCTGTGAAGGACATTCAGTTTCATTATTGACTCAGACATCGTTGTACAGTCGTAACTCGTAAGTCATTTGCAGTTAATTAAAAAAAATGGAGAATAAACCTCATCTAGCTCAAGTATTATAGTCAGTGAAGATCTGTACAGTGAATGCATCACTAATATCTATATATATAAACACACATATCTATGCATATATACATATATACCTATATACATATATACATCTTTATATACATCTATATATACATATTTTTTATATATACACATATATTTATATATTTATATATATATATACATATATATATATACATATATATATATATAGTCATAGTGACAAACCTAATCAAACAGTTTTAATTCATATATATTTATATTTCTTTTTTTCATTGATATTTCTCGACATCTTGGCTAGGTCTGATGACAACGCAGCAAATTTTGTAAGCAGCAGAGAAGCTTGATAATGTATGGCCCGAACTTTGGCGCTCCCTGCTGACCATTTTAGTCTCACTAATCCATCCTGAACAACTACGGGTTATGGGTTACTAGGTCAGAGAAGTGCTAGTTTATACGTAGCATTTTGACGGAACTGGTTCATGTTGTGCGGCACATGAAATGATCATTTGTGCCTATGGAGAATACAAAAATAGAGTTTTAAAAAAATAGCCTTTATGTTAACCCATATAACAGCCGTCTGCACTAACAACGTTCTTCTGTTTCCTCACTGACCAACAGTTGTGGTCTGATTTAAAAAACTAAAAACACAACGTCGTTACAGAAAAAAAAACCTTCCTTCTAATCAAATTAAATTCAACCTCAGGCTGTTCTTTCTCTGAATCTACAAATGTTCTTATTCTCCTCAACTGTTCCTCAACTGTTCCTCATGACCTTTACTTCACATGTACCCCCGTATACGTACGCGTATTCCTCCTTTATTCAGAGACTGATAATTGGTCCCTGTGTGGCTGCTCACCAGTCGTCAAGCTACATATGCACGGCAAGGCTCCGCTGCAGCCATGGCAACCAACAGAGAGCCACACTGACGCCCCAGTTTTATTTGCACAAACATATGAGGTGTCAATAAAGCTCCTACAATATATCCTCAGCTCTCAGCAGCTCCCAGTGCGTGCTGGAGTGCTGGTGTATTAATTCACCGGTCACATCAGCACTTCCATTGGTCTGTACAATGACGCTCAGTGAGGTTCTCGTCAAAGGAAAGGACTTAACGCTAAGTTCACGTTCTGATGTTCTGTTTTGATTTTGGACCCTAAAATTAAATGTCTCTAATTTATCTAATTTGTCAGATTAATCTTCACAAACCAATTAACTCGATTGAGGAGGTATTTATGAGAGTATATTTCTACTGTTAGTACTGTTAGTATTGGTATTGGTGGACAAAGAGGGAACAACAACAACTGATACAGTGATAGTTGCACAACCCACAGGCAGTGACAACCTTGAACATCACAAACCGTTACTGTAATAGTTACACCATAATCCATAATAATCACTTTGTTATACTATGAAAAGTACTGCAAATACTAAAAACCCTGCTAAAAATCCCAGTTCATTCCTGCATGTATAAAAACCACCGGACCAAGTCTCCTCTGTCACTAACGCCGTATCAGAAATATTACGGCAATTTTTGCATTCACTTCAATTTGGACTTTTTTTAAACCGATCTTTGTCTCTCAGCCTGGACGTGACCATAATCCCAGAGTCAGTGGAAACACACAACACAACTTTATCCATTTGTAGCTGCTCCTACTGAGGTTAATGACAGCCCTGGGGAAATTAGAAGGAGACCATGACACCCCCCCCCACACACACACACACACACACATCGGGTTTACGTGTGTGGACTGAATCATAAATTAGCCGCTGCTGCTAAATCTCATGTCATTCATGGTCAGTTCATCTGTAGATTATTCACCAGTTGTTGTTTTTTTAATCTAATTCCAGCAATGATGAATCTGGTTGTTTTTTTTCCCCTACATTGAGCTGTGGCTCAGAGTCACACCAGCGGCTCCTGTTCTCTCCCACCGTCACTCAGTCTCTTTAACAACAGATAATGAATATGAAGCCCCTCAGAGGACGTTATTAGTTCATTAGTGATTTCCCTTTTCTCTCCTGTGACTGATTTGCTCTTTGTATCTTATTCCACATGATTATTCCACATGTCCTCTGGTGTTATTTTCTCTTTTTTTTTCAAATTACAGTTTGCTGTCATGTTTAATTTGAGCCATGTTTCACTTTAAACAGAAACCATTCATGCCGTGTAGTTGTGTATTTTTTTTTTTAAAAGCTACAGAGCGGCATTTTCTGAGTGAATATGAACTGACTGAAACATAAATTCAAATAAATAGCTGTAAATAGTTGTTGTTCCAAATGTCACGGTCCGTCTGCCTTCATGACATCATCATCAGCAGTGTCAGTCACTGGTCTCATCTACATCTGCTGCTGCTTCCATGTGTCTGGCACATTGGCTGCCCACAGTCATCAGAGCAGATTTTAACAACTGAACCGCAGATTTCCAAGATTTCTACTCTATATTCCGTACTTCCTTTTTAGTCGTCAATGGAAGGAAACAGCGGAGCCGGGAGAAGGAGGATTAGGAGAGGAGGTGCTGGAGAGCACGTCTCAGAGCTTTTCCTGATGCCTGGCTGCACATTTATTTTCCAGAAATCTCAGCGGCAGTTTGGCTATAAACTGCCTGCTGCGTGAACACATGCACACACACACACACAGACTTACACACATATTGTCAATTCAAGTGTTACATTTCACACATTTATTTTATCGCTGCCAGACTTTCTGTGATACCACAGCAGTGCAGATACATTTACACAGGGTAACTACAGGCCGGGGAACACGCAGCATGACTGATGGGTTCAATTCAAACTGATATTAAAAGTACGGAAAAATGTTGTTCACTTTGTACAGCCTTCGTTTTTATGACTTCCTATTATCACAGAGGTTCGAAAAATATGAGGTCTAAAAGGCAAAAAGCAGAGGTCACCTGTGGCTCAGTGGATGGTTGTCAGTTTGAGGTCTGCTCTCTCCACTGCTGCTGCTGTTCTCATTGTTAAACTCTGGAGGGTTGGGGTTAAAATGCAGGGAGTACATTTTCCCCTAGAGGATTATCAGAGTACTGAGTACCACCAAGTACTGCTTGCTTGGTAGACGCTGCTTTTAAACATTTTTAACCTGGAAACTGAAAACTTTAAACATTTTTAACCTGGAAACTGAAGACCAGTGAAGAATGTTAACTGTAATTGTCATTGTAGGCATAAAATCCTATAATAATAATAATAAAAAAAACACTTTTCTTATTATTTTGCTTCAAAATTTAAAAAATAATATAACTGCATAAAATCGCATGTTTTTTATGTTGTTTTGTTTTTTATATAAACATTTCTGCTGACAGTTTTTCTGTTCTCTGCTGGTGTGAATCAATATTTCTTCCTCCCACAATTTCAAAGAAGTCTGTTATTCTTCTTCTACGTGTTTGTGTTTTGAAGGTTCAGTAACTCCTACTGTCTGAAACAACCTGACCACAAACAGGAGAAAGTGAAAATAGAAAACAAAGGCGACATAGGTGAATGTCATGAATTAATAAAACACATGAAAGGTGTTTATTTATAAAAGCTAAGACGACAAAATATGTATTTTCTAGATCTTATACCAGTGACGTCTAATAATCTTGGATTAGAACTTTAGACAAGCCTTGGCTCTAGTTTGGCAAATTCATTCAAAATAAGGCATTTTACGCTGAACAAAAAACAAAAAAAATATGGTTATTCCAAATATGGCCACTAGAGAGCACTGTTGCATACATTAAATATGAGTACACAGTGAGCAAAGGGAGGCGCTCTCTAGATTTAGGAACAAACAGAGATTTTATGAAATGTTCGTGTGAATATGGAGTTATTTTCTAAAACAAATGAAAAATTATTAACTTCACTTCACATAGAAATCATTTTAATCATTTCAGGGGTTTTTTTCTGCCCCTCACTGTCTTTTCATCTTCAATGAAGAAGGAGGAGATGGTTAAATCCCTCTGACATGGAAATAAAAAATATATTTTTGGCTGTGCCGTCAGACTCCATCCTCTCATCCAGACACGACCGCTGACATTTCTTATAGGGTGTCAGTTTTATTGCCGTGGCATTTAAAGGTAAAGCAGAATGGATCTCTAAGGCTAATAGCTAAACCAAAATAAATAAATAAATAAATATGGACGCTTGGATCACAATCACTGTTTCCATGACGACATCAATGTTGACACCGGTGGAATCGGGTGTCTGACATTTGTTTGAGTGCTCATTACAAAGAGGAGAAGACACCAGTGTCTGTGAGCGGGGAGTGGAAGTGGCCTAAATGACATTAAAGTAAGTGTTGCTGTGGTCACGGCCAGCTGAAAGGAGGGAAGTGAAACAGACCTGAAAACCTCAGACGGTGACTATACACAGACTGATGAATGGCTTCCCCAGCACTGGGCTCACAATGGGTCCTGATGCAGATTACTGCAGACCAAGGTGGAGAAGCAGCAGCCGCGGATTTTGGCTGAAAACAAAATCGCTTTGTGCGAGCTGACAAAAGAAGAAAGATCCCGGGGGTAAACACTCAGCAAACAAAAAGAATGTAGATAACAACGTGCCATTTTCCTGCTCACTGGCTGAATTAACTATTAATTACCCCGAGGGCAGATTTCTTTTATGGAAAAATACTAAACAAGGCAAAAACTCACAGTGAATACTAAATACTCAGCTACAGCCTCTAATAGTGGATGTAAAGTATGGGCGAGATGCAGAGCGTGTTGTTGGAGCATTTATCAGGTAGCTGCTGGAGGCTGCCAAATGAAGCATCTGATCATTTGATTTCACTTTTGAAGGCTACAGGGATGAAGATATACTCAGAGGATATGAAGAAGTCAGCAGAGATCCTATTAGAGACCTGCGTCTATTATTCACAGAGCTGGAGGATGGGAGTGTTGCTGCATCTGATTAAATTATTATCGTCCTGTTCATTTTAGCTTTGACGACTGGTGTTATGTACCACAGTGGCAGAGAAGAAAACACTGCAGCGGGGGAGTCGAGAACGCCCCAAACGAGGCTACTGGTATAGACAGAGTAGAGAAGGAGGAGTAATGTTGAGTTCTTCTAAAAACAGGACGCCACCACCTGGAAACTGGTGTGATGACGGTGTGATGCCACAGCACAGAGATGGGTGGGTGTGTCTCATCGCTGGTTACAACGGACCGTGTGGGCGATGGCAGTGCATAAAAGTTATTGATCAGGCAGTGTGACCAGAGACAGACCTCCCTCTGAATCTTTCCTACCAGAACACACAGAACAGTATTAAAGAGAAGAGGAATTTTGATGCCTGACATAATTTCGTGATTTCCGACACCGATGGAGTCGTGAAAATTAACACGCATTATAGGAGATGTAGATTATGGTAAACGGACGTTTAATTAAAACAGTAATAAATGTTCTCAGATAATGGGGTGGGGCCCCTGGGGGGGCGTGATGAGGTGCCAGCATGGGCGTGAGGGGCTTCCAATGGAATATGGCACGCTAGACATCAGTGTACCACTGCTGTAATGCTTAAATGATAACAAGCCTGCAGTCACTAGGTGGCAGCAACTCATACAGTAGTTTGTACAGATAAAAATATACATGTTATCAGGTATTTCAATTTGCGGGGGTGTGGGTTTGGAGGGGTGCAGGAGAGAGTACGGGGGCGTGAAAACATTTCTGTCTCCATGACAGAAAATAACTGAGAACCGCTGAATTAGAATTAGGATTAAAAGTATAAAGTAGTACATGTTAAGAAATTGGACCACAGAAATTGAAAATGTGGGCTGAATTCAGCACGAGGGCCTCAGGTTTGACACCAGTGTTTAGTTCTGCTGCAGCCTTCCTAGTAAGAGAAACTCAGGGAAATGACTGAATGGTATTCGTCTGTACTTTGGTTTAGAGTAGGGTTGTAGTAATCTTCAGGTTAATCATAAAATATGTTCATTGGAAGAATGTGTTCAAACATACAGTGAGAGAGTCTCTCTGAGACCAGAGCCCTTTATCTAGTCAGGAGACAGCTGACAGTTCTGATGGGAACTTCATCAACTACAAAGGCCAGATGTCTGGACTCGGTGCAATCTGCTTAGGAGGTTCCTTTATTTTCAAGCAAGAGGCAGCACAGATGCTGCTTCTTCACCACGGCAACATCATCAAGACATCTTCACATGAGAGTGTGCTCTACANGGGGGGGGGGGGGGGGGGGGGATGCTGCAAATACATATCTTAAAAAAACAAACATAACATTTTAATTTTCAATTAAAAAATATTTTAAAAAACATTCCAAAACATGTCAGAAAATTGATTTTCAATTAAAAAATATTTTAAAAAATACATGTCAGAAAATGTATTGTATAGTTTAAAGTTAGCCAAAACAGCTAAATAGCTAAGTAAGAAAGCCAACTGTTGCCAAAATTAGGAAAACTTACAATAAGCTGTAAAAAGTCGTGAAAATAAAATAAACAACCGTTAGCTGGACGAAACACTGCAAAAGATGGCCACACAGTAACTCGAGGTTCAACAAAGTAATCCAAAAATGTTGTTAGATGTTTCAGTTCACCCAAAATCTTAGGCAACATTTAATTAAGCTAGCCAACAAATGTTAAAAAGAAATAAGTAAATAGTTAGCCAAAACTAATAAACAGCATTACATTTTATTTTTATAGAAATTTTTCAAACAGAAACAAAAACTGAGACAGTGTTTTTTTTACCTTACAAAGAAGGAACACTCTGTTGTTCAGAGACATAAGTTTATGAACAATATGTTTGCCCTCATTTATACACTCTCAGCAGCAAACCACGATAAACGCAATCAATCTGTGGCCTTCAGCCAGCCGGCTGCCCACAAAGTGGATTTCACATGACAGCTGTGGTCAATATCTCTGACCTGAATATACAGCTGCTTTTTAACACCATTCATGTCGATAGACAAATTCACTGCACATAATGTCAACAAGAACAGGCAGTGAAGTCACAGCTGTTGATCTATAAAGCTGTTCAAAAAAAGAGGGAAATACAATTGACTGCATCAGCATACAAATGATAATAAAACTGCGGTTTGACAGTCCAACCAGGACCAGGCTGTAACCTCACTCTGATCCCACTGCTGTAAAAGTGTGTCACCCTGATGCAGACTCTAGATGTCCCGGACAACTAGGGCGGACAATTGAGATTGGCAAAGTCAGAGGACAGAAAAGCATCGGAAATCAGTTCTGCTGCGCCTGACATGGTTCACTTGTGTGTGTCCATTTCAGACGATGGTGTCAGGCTTGAATCGGTGCAGAAACGTTCCCCAAAAACAGCTCCACGTAGGGGACAGAAGGCAGTCGGCATGGCTACTCTGCGTCGCCAACCAAGATCAAGATCGTCCTCCACTCGCCAGGATCGAGGCTCCTGTTCCTCTACTGCATCCTGTCCTGTTTTCTCAGGATCTTACAGTGACCAAGAGGAGCCTCCACTGCGCGGCCAGTCTTCTCCTCTACTCAAAGGTTCTTTTACCAGTCTTAACAACTGCACCAAGTCAGCTCCAAAATTATCTGCTCCCAGTTACCAGGGCTCGTTACCAAGTCTCCGAGGATCTACCAGCTTCAAAGACATTCCATCTAACTTGGCAGGATCCCTGTCACCAATGAAGAGGGGCTCACTTGGCAGCCTGGACCGCCCTAGCACCAGACTGGGTGAATGGAGTACCAGTCATAGCCTACAGAGCAGCAACTGCAGTTCCAGTGATGATGGAAGTTGGGACACAAACAGCTGGAGCTCAGTGGCCACCTGCCTGCAGCGGACTCCTGTCAAGCACAAAAGTGCCGAGGTACCAGGAGATTCCTCTGTGGAGACCTGCACTGCTGCCCAGACTGCTGCACTTTCTGAGCCTGAAACTATCTACCAGAACCTTAACTTCACAAACTCTGCATCTCAAGTTAAAAGCAAGGCTTGTCTTCCTGCAAAAACGTCCAAAGCCCTGAGAAAAGACTCGGGAGCATCTCATAGCAGTGACGCAACAACCTGCAGTCAAGGACATGAGAAGACAGAGGACAGACGCAAGTTCTCACAGTTTCTCAATGAAGTGACACACAGGGTTCTGAGGTCCAACAGTGGAACCACCCAACAGAAGTCCACCCTCCGAAAACACCTCCCATCTCCGCCACTTCCATCAACCTCATCTCGTCCTCCTTCAACATCCACCCCGCGCTCAGCACTAACAAAATCACCTCCGTCAGAGTCAACTCCAAACCTGTGGAGCAGCCCAACGAGCTCCAACCTCCGCACCATCAAAGAGTTCGATTCTAGGGACATAACGACCTCCATACGTCAGTGGAGCCAGACACTGCCCAGCTGCAAGGTCCTGGAGCCGGGGGAGATGTTAAGGATGGTAAAAGGGGGAGGTCACTTGCACAACCTGGAGCGGTGCACAAAGGTCCAGGCTCTGCCCTCTACTGGTAGACTTTATTTAGAGACAGACATTGACAGACTAAGGCAACTTGATGAAATGGTGGCTAATGGCACCTTGGGGAAGGAGAGAAAAGTGAAAGTCTTGGAAAAGGCTGTGCAAAGAGGGAAGGACTGGGAAAGCAAGATTCCTTGTGGGGAAAGTGGAGATTTGGGAGCAGAGACAAGAAAAGAGATGGAGAAGAAAAGAGAAAGCTCGTGGGAGAGAAAAAGTGAAAGCAAGAACATAAAAGGAAAGGATAAACAGACGGACAAGTCTGGCTGGGAAAAGGACGGAAGAACAGAACGCGGGCGGGAGAAGGAGAAGAAAGCGATTCATGCTAGTTACCAACATCCTCCTCCATCAGCTCCTGGTGGACAGAACAACTCATGCCCTGTCTTCAGCTGGTCGGAGGAGTTTTCCAGGATGTCCTTCAGGTCAACTTCACTTCCTAGACCTGTCACTGTCCCTGTAAGTAGAGCTATAAATTACTGATCTGAAATCAGCTGATTTTCTTCTCATGAAAAGACATCTAAGTCAGTTTAAAGTCTGGGAACAACATTCTGTAACAAAACAGTGTGTAACGATACACTCAACTTACGATCCAATTTTAGCACAATTCCTTTTTTTAAAAGAAAATGACTTCCAGTTCCACTGGGTTCCGCTTTCTAAACTAAATTTAAACAATTAAAGAACAACAATCTCATTACATCAAAGTATCCATAATAGATACACACTATAGTTGCTGGCTACTTAAAAGGGTTGCCAGATTTGATCTAAATAATGCAACCAGTATCCTTTGGTTCTAAGACTATTATCTAGTTATACATTTTATTTTTTATTTAAGATCATTTTAGTTTAGCTTAGTTTTTAGTGCATAAATTATTAGCATAAATATTAAACTCAGCTGAACATTCGTCAATAATTAATAACCTCAACGCCTGAAAAATACCGAACTTGACAAACTGAAAACTAAAAAATTTAAATTTGCCAAAGATGAGATCAAATGTGATAAAAGTAGCAAAAAATAGCCAACTTAGCCAAACAGCTAAAACAAACCTGCCCGAAAAATGAACAAAAATTGATCAACAAAAAACATGGCTCAGAAATACTTTAAATGTAGCTTAAAAAGGGGCTCATCAAAAATGTAGACCAAATCCTAACAGAAATGGGCCACACTGAGACCACAAATGAGCCGTGATTTTAGATCAAGTTCTAGCTCCTGCTTTTCAACACATCCGCTCTTGGTTTTGGGCGTTTTAACAAACTTTGCACCATGAATTTCCAAACTCAGAGGTTTCATTTTTTCTGAACTCGGCCTTTCATGTGTCAGCTCATTTCCTGAAGCACAAACCGTGGCGCAACCACACGAAACTGTGTCGCTCTTTTATTTATTAATCCAAAAACTGTTGAGTCAGTATTCTGTAGAATTTCTGCAACTCAGTCTGACGATGAGTTTCTTTCCTTTTTTTTATATATATAATAAGTTACTGGTAATTTTCCAAGCCCAATCGGAGCACCGCACAGTCCCTGAATAAGTAGATTAGATTATATTACATCATGTCATAGGCGTTGTTGCATCACATCCGTTTACCTTATTATGGCTAATGTCGAGTATAATTGGATTATATTATTTCAGAGAAAGAGGAACAGCCTTGTGCGTCTTTTTTTTCTCTCACACTGCTGTGAGAGCAGAATGTAAATGTGAGCTACGTAAACATAACCAACGCCCGACTTCACTCCATGTTTGTTTGTGGTTTTAATCCGATGCGCTGTATCACGATTTTTGACTTGTTAGTTAAATATTGCTCTCCGCTGACTTATTATGCAGGGATAATTTATGTTTTGCCTAATTATATCTGTCAAATCCCCCCGTTTTCCATAGAAAACAAACGACCAAATGTGATTATTTACGAATGTCTTGCAAATGAGACTTCCTAGCATGCACAGGAATATAAAGTGAGAAGCACCATGAAAGAGGAGCTGTTTAACCAAGAGGAGGTGAAAACAAAAGAGATAATACAGGCAAACATACTGGTCAACAACAAAGCGGGAAAAGAAGACTGAGGTGCGGAGGTCGAGGCAAAGAGTTTCAAGGTTTATGAGCAGGTGACAATGCAGTGAGGTCGGCCATTTAGAGCTCTGTAGGCGACCGGAGGGACTTTGAATTGGATTTGAATATTACATGGAGGCGGTGACGAGGACTTGGCTTCAGGGTCAGATTAGACTAGAGGGGAAACTGGTTCTCTGAGAAGAGGATTAAAACATCTCGATGAAGGTGGTAAAGTAGCCAAAAGCGCACATTTGACAGTCTCAACTAGAAATTTGGGACATTTATTTTCTTAATCCATCGTTTGGTCTCCCTCAGCCCTTACATATTAGCAGTGAACGTTCACCTCACTGCACTACCTTGTTAACATAGTTTTTTAATTGACAGCTATTTTACTGAAGCTGACACAAAACTAGAGTGCAGTAAAATTATAATCTGCACACGACAAAAAAATGTCGTCAAGCTACAAATATGGAAAATGTACAACATTTACACAATTTTAACATAATTCACTGTGAAGGTGCTAGAAAAGATCTATTTCTGAAGCACCGACGCCTACAATAGTATGAAGACGTAGGTGAGACAGTGACGCGGTGTTTACATTAATAGATCATGGACATGTCCTATTAACCACCTAAAACACAGGTGTCAAACTCAGGCCCGCGGGCCAAATCTGGCCGCTGGTGTAATTATAAAGCCATTCTATATAGGCGGATTTTGTAGCATTAACAAAGTATGCGCGATATTATAGCACATACAGTTTTGGTTGTTCTTTTGTTGTTGGTCTGTAAAAAAAAGATTTACATTTAAAGGAACTCTAAAGGCCACAGATAAAGAGACATAATAAGAAACAAATAGCACAGATGTGTCTTATTTCAAATTCAATGTTTACATAAAACTAAAGTTTGTTTCTATATGAAAATCTTTCAGTAAATATTAAGTTTGGCCCACGACTCCGTCCCAGTTTATAATTTTGGCCCACTGTGAATGTGATACTCCTGACCTAATAGAAAAAAACAGTTCACAAGAAAGGGATAAGAGTAGAATCAGAGTCTACAAAATCCAGAATTTTCAGAAACCGTTTCCCAGCAGGAACTGGTCCAAGGAAACAAAGGTCAACGGCACGGAGAGCATCATTAACGCCATACAGTACGTGAAGTGTGAGCTGCAGAACGTATCCTTGTACGACCTGCACTTTGAGTAAAACTTTTATGTGTACTTTCAAAAACACGTGAGTACGACCTGCACTTTGAGTAAAACTTTTTTGTGTACTTTCAAAAAAACATGAAACCTGTAAAATGTCCACCGTGTTTTTACCACTGAACGTCAGCATCTTTCATCTAGAACGTACATCACCTTCATTTACAGTATATTTACTCTGAAGTAGTCTGAAGTAAAAGAGAAGAGAGAGATGACTGGAGGTTCAGACGATGCTGGTTGGCTGCCCTCGTGCAGGAAGGTAATGCATAAATAATTCAAACACGTTTCTCCAACTTCTCCCTGCTTAGAAATGCACCGGTGTTAAATGCTAAGTGCTGTCACAGCGTGCTGCACCGTGTTTCCTAATATGGTCGTGTAGACGTGGGTGGACCTTGACCACCGTCCGTCAGCGAGGAAGCAGGGATGCAGCATCCTGATTAGAATGTATTCAGTGGACGGTGGCTCCCTAGCAACTGTTGAGTGTTTGCAGTGAATGGAACGTGTTCGGTGCGAAGGGAGAAAACTGCTGTAAGGCAGACGTGAGGAGTGAGGAGTGGGTCATTCAGCAGACGCTGGGAAGAAGAGAAGAAAAGTTCAGCTTTGAACGTCTTGTTCGGCATGGATTTTGCACAAAAATTGTACCAGTGCAGTAGAATACTGTGTGGACGTTGTCCATTTACATTGTACATCAATACATCAGGTATCAGCCTGATGTATTGACACTGTTTTGGGTTGGTTGTTTGGGTGGAAATTGTAAAAGACTAAATTATTGACTTGGTTTAAATAACGTGTTTGAGAAAATTTAGTTTGTCCTACAGTGAAATAAAATGTCACTAAAACTTATACTTGATTCACAGGATATTCGTATTCGACTTCACTATTTTAATTTTCTTTTATCATTGTTTTCCGCATGCTAACATGCTAACCTGCTAACTGAAAAAACTTGTGTGGTTCATGTTTGTTATATGTAATAAGGCAGGAGCACTAATCCACTTTTTCCACAAAATTACACACAATCCCAACTGATGTGATTAAAACATCCGGATGATTCCAACATATTTACTGACAATTCCTCAGCAGTTAAAAGAACAGACGGATTTGAATTATCACAGTGACCTCTAAACCCTTGTTAACTTTTCGTCGTCTAAATCAGCAATTGGTTAACATAGGGCAATTAGTCCTAAAGGTCAAAAAGGTCACGAACCCCTCTTGACCTGTTTTCCTCTCGCCTCTCATTCTTCACTGCATGTTTCAACCCTACTTCCCCTGA
>NC_024307.1:8255708-8256238 GCF_000523025.1 Cynoglossus semilaevis | reverse complement strand
CCGTCTCTGTAGCTGCAGCTAGAGTCCAGCAAAAACAACAGCTTTTGTTCTACTTTGCCTTAGACAGCTCCTCGTGGCTGTGACTCAGCAGACACAGAAAAAAAAAACAATCTGATATAAAAAAAAAAAGATAAAAACCTAAACTGCATGTTTATAAAACATCGAAATGCTGAGTGATCTCAGGTTTAACGACAGCAACAAGACAAACAAACTGCTGACTAAATGTGCTCCCTTTATCATTATCAGGTCGATGAACATGTTAGTGTGTTGGTATTTCACAGTTGTTAACCCACATGAATCAGCACTCTGCTGCAGCTGAGGATGATGATGATGATGATGGTGGTGGTGGAAGGCTGCCCTTCTGTTTACCTTTGCAAAGTAAAAAAAAAAAAAAATCAAAAAACATAAAAGCCAATTTTCCACACACCTCACTTGAAAGAACGTACATTCAGAGCATAGCTGTGGCCGCATGCTGTCATTCAGCGCTGCCTTCAAGGAATGCCAATTCCTCTCCTCCCCCTCCGCCCGCT
>NC_024307.1:8224566-8255682 GCF_000523025.1 Cynoglossus semilaevis | reverse complement strand
CTTGCCCCCACCCCACAGGGAGGGGGATTACTGAGCTGTTGTCTCATTCAGTAGATGTATGAGTCATCCTGCTGTATCAATCGCACTGTTTGTAACACCCACACAACACCATGAGGCCCACAGCACACACACATGCACACACACCAACAGCAGGTTTAAGAAATATTGAATCACTAACGACACAGCCTGATGCTGGCCCTGCAAGACACCAAACTTACACACACCCACACACAAAAAAAAAAAAAAAAAAAAAACGCCATATGACTCCCAGGCTCCTGTGTATCATTTTGTTTGTTTGTTTTTTTTGAATTGTACTGCACGTATATTTCTGTTCACACTGCACCACAAAGGCGGAACTCCCGGGACTGCACCGAGGAGTGATTGGTTCTGCACCAAAGAGTTAAACCTTAGTGAAAATGTAAATGTAAATGGTGAATTCTCAGGTGAGATTCACATCATGCATTATTCATGGGACAAACAAATAAATGCGTAAAAAAAAACAACAAAAAAACAAGGAATTGTTTCTCATTCACGACTGTTCCGCTTGAGCACACATGAAGACGTGAAGTGACGTGGTTCAAATGTATGGCATGTGTAAAACAGTGTGTAAAGTCTAGAATAGTATCAGTCAATCAACATTGACACTGTTATTTATTGTGTATTGCCCTTTACCTTAGTCCTAACCACCGTAAATGTGCTTCACGTTAAATGACAAAAATGATAAATAAACAGAAACAAAAACACAAAAAAGAAACAAAACATGATAAATAAACAGAAACAAAAACACACACAAAAAAGAAAGAAAATCAAAGGGGAGAATTGGACACAGTATTTAAAAAAACACATAAAAACAAGAAAATGTTTAATGTTCCAAGACTGTTAGTCATTAGCAACAATTCTCAATGAATTAGGTGTAATCTTAAAATTAAAAACCCAGTTTTAATAATGGTATCAATGTCTAAGAACAACAACAGAAAAGATTCAATCCTAAATGCTAACAGTTAGCATGTAGAGTTTGCTAAGGAATTGGGAATTGGAAAGCAAGGTTTGTAACTAGGCAACAGGAACACAGAGGTAGAACTGTTTCTTTTAAAACTTTTTAATACTAATCTTATTTACTGTTTATTTCAAAGACCCTCCATGTTTTTTAAGATGTTTTTGCTATGGTCACTTCCTTAGCCATAAAGCTAACAAAGTCTACTTTGGAATAGGAGGAAAAGGGACGAGTGGGTTATTTACTGTTGATTTATCTTGATGAATCATGATTAATCCACAGTCTACCCTGTGATGAATCAGATTGAACATTTTTAATTGTCTGACAGTGAACAGTTCAAACTGTGAAGGCCACAAACTGTTACCAGTGTAAAAAGCCCGACAGAGGCTGAAGACAGGAGCAGAACGTTTGCTGCTGCTGCTGCAGAATCCCCTCAAACAGATTAATTTGTCATTTCTTTCACTCCACTCTTTGCATGCAATAATCGATAGAGATGAAACATGGTAATTACTGAGCTGCTGGGCAGATTCCTGTTATCTCAGTCAGAGCGAGGCTCCCGGTTTGTGTTCTGGTCCTGAAGTAAAACTATTCCCCAAAATTGTCTTTCACACATTTTTTTTTTTACATTGTTTACTTCCTCCCACACCTTCTCCCTGTGGAACTGTCCATGTCCTGTCATTTGTCTTGTCCGTTTCGCCTCCATCCTTTCAACAGCTACGCTACCTACGTCGGTCTGACGCTCAGCCCCGGGCTCTTTCTTTTGCATTTCTGCTGCACGCAGCATTTTCCTTTCGTGCCGCTAATCTGTCTCCCTCCTCCCCAGCCTCCCCCTCGTCTTTCTTGTGTTTAATGCTGATATAGTGTGTGTGCCCAGAGTGAGAAATAATGGATATATTTGTTTGCCACAAGACACAGCCACTCTGAGTGCTCGTTAAACAGCAGATAAGAGCCACTCCACGGCATGGGGCAGTGGAGAGACTGAGGCGCCAGATAAATCTGCTTGATGAACAAATCTGATCATTTCATTCTTCTCTCCTCTTCCTCCTCCTCCCTCTTCTTCTCTCCCCACCAGGAGTCTGACAGGCAGATGCAGCATGACACCAGGTTGGTCACTTTCACTTTTTACTCCTGCTTCCACTCCTGCATCAGCACCAACACCACATCTCACAACCCCTCTCCTCTTCTACTTCTTCTTCTTCTACTTTCCATCACTCTCACAACCCCTCCTTTTTTACCAAACACCTCCTCCTGCTCCATTCAGCTCTCTCTCTCACTCTCTCTCTCTC
Source organism: Cynoglossus semilaevis (assembly GCF_000523025.1). Classification (NCBI taxonomy): domain Eukaryota; kingdom Metazoa; phylum Chordata; class Actinopteri; order Pleuronectiformes; family Cynoglossidae; genus Cynoglossus; species Cynoglossus semilaevis. The sequence continues at coordinate 8,253,402 of NC_024307.1, read as the reverse complement.
TCACTCTCCCCCAGTCTCTCTGCTCACCAGCTTGTCTCCAGTCAGAATTAGAGGTGGCTTTTTCTAAATGCGTGCAGCACTGAGGGGAATGCACAGGCACATGAGTATTGTGATCTTATCTGCTGCTGAAAATGAGGCGGAAAGCACATAAACGGTAAGACGAGAGGAAGAGAGACAGAGAGAGAGAGAGAGAGAGAGAGAGAGAGAGGTGAGGAGAGTCTGTGCGTGTCTGCTCCTAATAGTGGCTCTGTGATAAGTGTGTGCAGTGGCTTTGCCACACTTTTGAAATTACTGACTTGTGCATGAGTTCTCTGTTGTTGCCGTTCTGCCGTTCGGTCTTTACAGTGTACTGTCTGAGGGAGCAGCCTTCAGCAGAGAGTTGTATATTCAACAGTGCAGGGTGAACACATGTAATGCAGTGTGTGTGTGTGTGTGTATGTGTGTGTGTGTGTGAGATTGATTTCTGCTCGAGGAGAGTCAGGTGGATGAAGAGGATTCCAATGAGTTGAAGTAAATCCTGGGTTTTCTGCCTGGTGTCACTGAGGTAATGACAGTTAACCAGATGCATCATGGGTGGGAGAAAGTTGTTCTAAAGAAACCAAACTCCTCGCCTTCACCCAGAGTTTGTTTATTTTTCCTGTTTTTTTTTTTTTAACATGATCAGAACATGGAGAAGTCAATTACCGTTACCTCTGTCTCTAACTATCTGAAACAAGCGAGGAACAACTGATGTTTGTGCGGCTATTTCATGCTAATAATTCAAGTAAACAAGATTTTTTGTCCATGGGGGAAACTTCAGGGCTAACGTGAGTCAAACTTCCTGCACAGTTGAAGAAGCTGAACTTGGATACTAAATTCGGAAAACAGCGATTCGTAGAGTCTGTTATCGTCAAAAACTTCCCAAAAACTGGATTTGAACATTCCTCAAACATTAACAAAATGAAAGAAGATTTAAAGGTACCTTGATATCAGTCATTAGACCAGACTGACCTGGTGTGAATGACATCTCCCAGAATTCCACACAGAAGAAATTTTCTGATGGATGGATTAAAAATATAGATAAAGCTTTATTACATTTCATAGTATTTCTGGAAAAACCAATATACTGGAACTCTCTGCTCTCATCATCAACGTGTTGCTTTGACCAGTAATAAACCTGTAGGATTGAGGTCTATTTATATTTAAAGTTAACCATCTTTCAGAAGTCCTTGGGAGGAGAGAATCTTGTCACGTGTTAAATGACAGGAGTAAATTTTATCTCCATTTTCCAAGGCCTGGTTTGAAAGATTTGATACGTTCCATTTTTACAGCCCTTGTCAAAACACCATAAAGCTCACTTTGACAGTTTTATGTATAATTCATCACACGTCCCTTTTTGGTGCCACAACCAGAAGCTCTAAATACTCGGATCAGAAGAAGTGACTTAATAAGCGTTGACTGCTGTCCAAACAAATCACCAGCTCCAACGAATCCCCAGCAGAACATCCTACAGCGCCCCCTCCTCACCGGTTCAATTATTACTGTCATACTTAATAAGCCAAAGCTAATCACAGTGGTCTGCTGCGTTGATCAATGAAACAACAGTGCCATCTTCACAGTCGGTTTGTGTTGTGCTGATATTTGTGCTGAGGCTACAACAGTTAAATCAATGACCTCAACCATGACGACACAACCAGATTATTTTCAACATAAAAAGCTGTTGAACAAAGTAAATTTGAAGTCAGAAACAAAGAGACTAATTTGCCTGTTAGCAGGACGGGGCTGGAACAGCTTGTGAAAAGGTCAAGTTATTGTTGCAGGTGCAATGCAACATGTGTGGAGAAGGTGCAGGCTATTAATCTAAATGCATGGATTTGTGAAACAATCTTTTAAAAAATTTTTGTAAAGAAGTGACTCTCTGTCCCCTTATTCATCCCACGGTGAGGATTTTTACAGTGTAACTCACAGGTTGTCACAGGCGATGCTTCTAAGGAAGTGGTTTCTCTGGGGCTTGATCCCAAGACCTTCTAAATGTAAGGCAGGCATGATAACTGCTACACTACACATACATACCTCTGTCCCCAGTCTGTTGTGTGGTAGTAAAGTTGACTGAAGTCCATACCCTGTACTATTCTTGTGTTCTGTTGTGACTCTGCCTGACCAGTGCAGTGCACTAATGACTGTGGAACGGCACCGACACTGGTGTTTTTCTACGCCCTCAACAGAGATCAAAGCTTCCCACAAAGAGAGAAAAGTCTGAGAGAAACCAAAAATTAAGCTGCTCAACTTCACCAAAAACCCAAACCTATTAAAAGTTGACCTCCATTGAAACTAAACTACGTACAGGTTCAGACTGAAGGGAACAGAGGTTTGTTGTTACCTGAACCCGTTTTCTTGTGAGCTTCAAATAATCATTCAGGAAAGTACACATCGCGATGACCTTTTAAAAAACCGGTTCATGTTGCATGGCACTAGTATTGATATTTTAAGCATGCTAAGGGGTATGAGCATAAACAGTAAACGCATACACGTTAAGGTGGGGTGTTTTCGTGACCTGGCTCAACAGAGATCTGTTCCCAATATCATCAGATTTACTATTTCATCTACTTTCTAATTAGTTCCCTGAGAGTGTTTCATCTTTCCTTCAATCGTCGTATCGTTCCATCATCCCCCCAGTGCCTCCTGCTCCAGCCCCCGGGAGCTGTCGTTGGCCCACTCTTGTTCGCTCCAACTTTCAGGAATGTGCCCACAGAGGCTTTGATTCCTCATCTCTCATTGGTCTCTAAGCCAGACTTGTACCGTTAATAAGAAGATGCTACACCAAGACTCTGTCAGCTTAGCCTGGAGCACTTTACCACCTCCTCTCCTCCTCCTTCTCATTCTTCTGTCTAATTATTTCCAAGACGGTGGAATCAAGAGATTTATGCAGGAGCCATTTCTGAGGGTGGACTATCGTAGCTTCTGAGGGATGCTGATGAGGCAGCATCTGCTTTGGAGCATATTCAAAGTATGGGATTTGACTCTCTCTCTCTATATATATATATAAATATATAAATATATACATCACATTCTCCCGCTTAGACTCCCATGTGAATCACGTGTCTAGGACTTAAGACTCCTTCTCTCTTTGACTTGCCACCTCACCACCCTCGGGGGATCCCTGGACTATTGGAGATACGTACATCAGTCAGCGGCGGAGCATTTATACAGCTCTGTCAAAGCCAGGAGGACGGGCTCAGTTGAGCAGCTAAGCCTCAGGAGCACGCATACAGTGGATCTCAAATGTCACATGAACACAAAGTCCGTGTACCGCATGTCAAAAGAGAAGCGTGCGTGTGGCATTTTAATGCCAAGTGTAATGTGGAGAACAAAAGCTGTATGGGAAAACGGAAGCTGTGCCGCTGTGCTGTTGAAGTCGGTGAAAGTGCTGCGGCTCTGATTAATTGTCTACGTTAGTGCAGCTCATTAATGCATTAGCTTCGGCCCTGATCTCTCTTGTTCGGAGCTACGGTTCAGAGACTGTCGCTATTACAGCAATATGTGTTTGTTGATAGAGCCTCTATTGTGTCGGGCCGCGAAAACAAGCACAGCCTTTTTGACAAGAGCATAAAGCAGACGCACAGCACTCTTACGAGCTACATGTTGAACAAACTGCACACCTATTGCTAACATTACACCTCAATAAACACTCCATCGCACCCTGGAGGGCGGCGCACGGAGCCGTACGTTCTGCCCTCGCCGAACCAGACCCCTACCCCCACCGCAGAGGAACGCACAGTAAGAAATGGCTCAAAGATGAAAATGCTCGATTGTTTCCTCGCAGTCAGAATTCTAGCGTCGTGACCTTTTGTACCGTGCTGTTCTCTAAGCTGTTGAGCTCACCCGCTCCACGACACCTGCAGGTCTCTCCACTGCAGTGACAGTGTCCAATAAGGTGGAATTACTACACACAGATTCATGGCTTTGTGAAATACTGATCTGCAGCGTTCAGTACTTTCCATTTGTACAGTGATGCTGACTAAAACAGTGATCTTGAGTTATTTTTGTTAATGTTTTTTTAAGCACCGTCAACATCAGCCAGGGTAAGGACAAATATAAATACAGCCTATTAGCGTCTGCAGGCAGAGGTTAAATGGCAACGTCGTCACACAGTGAGTGATAAAGAATCACCAGCCGCTGCTCCAGTGAAGTTCTGTGAATATATTTACGTCATTACAGACGTGTTATTCAGTCTAAACAAAGACAGGAAATTGATGATGTGATTTGATGCTTGTTTTTGTTTGTTTGTTTTCAGCTAAAGTTGTTCCTATTTCCTCGATGTGTTTTTGGTACTTTTGTTGATCTATTAAGTTCACCTCCTGGTGTATCTTGGGTGTTGTTTATATTGATGTTGCCCTTCTGGAAAAAGCATTTGGTTAAATTTAAATTATTGATGTGCATATATTTAGTTTAATCTTTTGGCTGAATAAGGTTTGGACCACTAGCTTATTGTCACTTTAAATGCTCTTTTAAACGCTCTCAATATTTGTGACTGCTTTAGCAGTGTCCTGGTTATCTTTCTACATAAGTTACCGTATCATCTAGCTATTTTTGGCTAACTTAGCTTATCTGTAGTTTCTCTTACCGATAGTTTGCTTTATTTATTTTTGACATTCTAGACAACTATTACACATTGCACTGAAGTTTAAACGCCCATTAGCATTTTGCGACTACTTCTATCTCTCTATCTTTGGGCTGCTCTTTGGCTACTTCTCTGAATAACTTTAAATTTATCATTTTATTCGGTCAACTTTTAGCTTTTGTGCTACTTTAAGATAAATACTGATGTCGTGGACTCTCCCTGAACATTTGTTTTGGCCACTTTCAACTCCCTGAACATTTGTTTTGGCCACTTTAAATTTTTTTTTTTTTGCGAAACTTTTAGCACTTAGCACCACTAGCTAAGTGCTACTGTAAAAACTCTTTCTAGCTCTAACTACCTCAGCCATATACTGTATTTTAACCTCTTAATCCACATCTGCCTGTTTCTTTGCTTTCTTTCTTTCTTTTCTAATTTTAAAGATGTTGCTTGGCTACTTGTTTTACGTATGTGCTAAGCCGCGGTGGAACTTACCCATTATAGCTCACCATTACAAATCCCAGACTTTTTTTTTTTATGATGATGATTCTCTAATCAGAGCAATTTACCGTGTTAAGTTTAGCCTTGTTTCTGTGGGCTGCTGTGTCAGAGCAACACTAGCACACAACTGCAGTTAGCAACTGTCTGGTGAAGGCTGACGGAGAAAATGAAGTTTAACTTTCATTATGTGGCCAGAAACAACAGCCACTCCACATGAATGTTAATGTGGTTCCATATCTGCTGAATCTGCTGATCTTAGCTTCAACGTGGCCTATATAACCTTGGAGGAGATCAGTGTTGGGAGCTTTTTTCTTTTTTTTTAAAGTGCCCCAAGTGTTTGACAAAGTCTGTCAGGAAGTGAAGGCTTGGAAATTGTGTTTTATCTAAAGACAAGTATGACAAATATGCAAATTAGAGGCTGAATCAATTGAACCCTCGCAGGGAAATGAAACCATTATCAGTATTAGTACAAGAACATGGTTTAAAGTTGATATTATCTTCAAATTAATTGTGAGCCTGTACAAAATATGATATGGAGACTGGGGGCTAATGAAAAGTTTATCAAAGTTTAACACAGAACTTGAAGTATTCTGACAACCTAAGAGGGAACCAACAGGAGACAGACATCCACTTTGACTATCTGTACCAGTAACGATCCAAGACGCTTTAATATACGGTTCACTCAATTCAGAATAGCATATAAAAATCACATTTGGAGGAACTTGTCACTCAGAAAGAAAAGTTTTTTTCTTTCTATGTTGGATTCAAACAGTCTGTCACTTCAGTGCATCTGCCTGGAAACGCAGGTATGTCATTACATATCGTGTTGTCATGGCAACCTGAACAATGCTTAACTCATTTCTAATTCCTCTTCTCGAATTCAAACAAAGAGAAAAATGATAAAGAAATAAAAAATCTAATCTCGTCATCGATTCCAGACAGATTTAAATGTAGGCCACTTCTGTCAGCCATGCAGCCGTGCCAGCCGTTATCTAGCCCAGACAATTGGGTGTGTCCCAAAAGGAGTGCACATGGAGACAAGGAGAAGTTTTTGGCAACTACACCAAGTGGAGCTGTTGGCAGTATATAGATATCACTTCAAATGGTCCATATTTCAAACAGATGTTTTTTTAAAACATACTTTAGGGTGAAGTTGGCAAAGCTGTGGCCCCGATCTAGCAAACAGCAACATGTAGCCAAATATAATTTACCTGTCCCACGTGTTGGCTACCTTGACTGAATGGGTTATTTGGGTTGATTTGACTTGATAAATAGGACTTGATTTTTTTTTTTTTTTAAATCTCGAGTTTCTAGTTTTTTAAAAATATATATATTCTGATATCTAGTTTAATAACAGTATCCTACATTTTTTATATAATTCAAAATAATATAAACATAAAAAATAAATAAAAAATACACTGTGTTGAACAAGAAAAAAAAACTAAGCACTAAAAATTATTTTTAATTGTTTTTTTAAAAAGTGCAAAAAAGAATCACAATCTCCTTCATTTTCTTTCCTTCTTTAAGGTGAGTTGTTTTTTTGGGGAGGATTTGTTTGGGCGACAACATGTTGATAAAGTTTGGAAACCTGCTGTAGACAGATTGGAAAGCTGAAGACTTCCCATGAGGCCACCCTGGATGTTGTCTGTTAAGCATGCGTGTCTTCCTGCCTTCAGCCTCCGACTTAAAAAAAAAAAAACGTACACTTGACTAAACTGAGTAAAGTCCTGATGCTTAGCAAATCTTTTCATGTCTTGTGGCAAACGTGACCCAGTCAATTCAAAGATGTTTTGCTGTATATGCAAGACCGGACTGGAGAAGCTTAAGAGTCTGTCAGAACTACTCTGTATGAAGTCGTTAAGGCAGCACTTCTAAATATAGCTCCCACCTATTGCACATTCCCAACACAGCCATCAGGGGCAGTTTAGGGTCCAGGGTCTCATCCGAAGGACACTTGGACAAATGAAGTCAATTGAACTTCTACCAGCCTTCTGATTAGAGGACGACCTGTTTAACCTCCTGAACGACCTCCGCCCCAAGGTGTTAATGAGTCACCGCCCAGCAGGAAAAAAAACCTCACGATGAGTTGATTCATAATCAGCAGCTTTTTTTTTTTTCTTGAAGCTGGAAGACGACAATATGGTTGAAACAATGGAAGGGCGGTCAGTGAATCAAGTTGTTTAGACACTAGAATTGACATCATCTGCAAACAGGCGAATTCACGTGTCTGAAACAACGCACTCGAATCAATGCAAACACAATCAGGGACACATTTGGACAATGCAGCTCAACAACCGATCCATATTTCCATATTGACCAATGCTTTGTTTAAGCAGTGAGTGCAAGAAATGAACACTTCTAACACTAATGAACTGTGCAGGAAAGACATGTTTTTAAACCATATTTACATTTTTGGGCTAATCTCGTACAGTTGATATCTTTGTTTTAGCAGCAAAAGTTCAGTTTTTTGTTGAACCATTTTATTGTTTGTTTTTTTCTTGTTTTTTTTTTTTTGGCTCCACGGTGTCGAGACTAGACAGATAATTAGGGACTGAGAGCCTGCTTTGTGGTAACTGGTGTCGAGACTAGACAGATAATTAGGGACTAAGAGCCAAGAAAGTATTGTAGCGATTGCGTAATTGACAGTAACTAATTATATATGGGTAAAAAGTATTACTTGTTTGATTATATTGATTGTTTGTTTAAAAATTAGAGCATTTTATTTTGGGAAGAGAATTTTACTTAGACTGTTTAAATGCCTTTGCATTCAGGTTCATGTTCTCTAGTACAGTTCCAGCCTTCTTGTGTATTTTTTAATGTGTATTTAAAATGCAGTATAAAAGTTTAATCAGTATCAAGGCCACAGTTTTCTTGCTGAACCAATTAACGGTTCTATGTCTTTTGATATAGGGACAGAAAATAAATTACTGATAAACAGTGTAGATCCTCAGATGAAGATCTGACTTCAGGCAGAATGTTCTGTTGACTAATCATTCTCATTGCTCTGGTGACTAAACCCACTGGGCTGTTTTCTGGCCGCTGGTAATGGAGCATGCACAGGAGACTGTTGTATTACTGGAGTCTTGCATCAGGAGAAGTGCTCAACACATGGCTCACAGCCAGGCTTGGCTCACTGTAGTACAACCACGCTGGGGAAATCACCAAACAACACTGAAAAACTTTCAAGTTCTAATCCAGGGTACGGTACTTCTACACGTTTGGTGTTTGGTCAGTTCCTCTGAGGTGTAACTGAAGAATATCCCTGCTGAAAATTGTTTTTGTTTGTTATAAACTTGAATCTTATAATATTCTATAATTTAGACAAATAGTTGTTGATGGAAGAGAATTTGTTGGAAGGCACCAAAGTCTTATTTTAAAGAATTATTACCATACCAAAAAGGGAAGAAGAAGCAGAGGTAATGCTGTCAAAAAGTCAAATAAATTCTTATATCAAATCAGCTCTTTTATTAAATATGTAATATTTTTAATGAGCAGAATTAAAACCATTAGCCTGTTCTGCATCTTAGCTTTGCTTAGCCTAGCCGTTAGCCTATCTGAATCTTTGTACATGGTCGATTCAAAAGTTGGTCATGGATATTATTTTGTTGGGTTCACAGAAACAGACAATACTATTGAAACTAATGAAAGTCCCAATTTTACAGGGAGCGTTTATCTGAACAGAATCTACTTTAAAAAAAATTTTAAAAATTAAAACACTAACACCTATCACCTATACAGATTATTTATCAGTATATATATATGTTATCTGCTGGTCGCATTCTTAATTACTAGCATGCAGGTTTGTAAAAAATTACTTAAATTGAAGACGGCAGATGCTGTGCATTAATTCAAGAACAATTGCTTCAGGGGTTGATTTTGTAACAACAATTAATTATCCAAGCATGAGACATTACATCTAGCAGACGTCTCCTAAATGTATTGTAACGCAGTTATGTCTAACAAGTAAAATGCCTCTTGTTGCGTTGTATCTGTACTAATATTCTGAGTATCCTGACTGTAAATGAGGAGAGTACAACCTAATGACTTGGTCTCTTTACTGATCATTGGGTTGGGCTTGCAACTAGTGAAACAAATGTCAAATATTTTAACTATTCTCCATGTGTCATACAGTAAGTTGTCTTTGTTGTGTATTTTACTTGTGGACCTTCAAACAACAGCTATTTATACTGTAATAAACCAAAGGTCTTTTTTAAGAGAGAAAAACTAAATGTAAGAGAATTAAATTTTTAAAATGCCACAAGACACATTACATTCTTCTGTGGGCTGTCCTCTTTTCAAATTGTTCTCCCTCAGTCTTTTCTTTTATCCCGACCTTCCCTGCTTTACAGGAAGTCAGTTGGGAACGAGGCTGGAAAACAATAGCGAGGCAGAGACAGTGGCACAAAGAAAACTGGCATTTTGAACAATGCTGGCAAGGAGACTTCTTTTCCACGGATGTTAATGCCAAAGCAGTTTGTCTCATTTGTAAGAAATCCGTTGCTGTACTGAAGGAGTACAATAGTCACTGGCACTTTGACACTGCAGTACAAATTACATATACTTTATTTTTTTAAGCTAAAGGTTGGGTATGCCGGCTTTAAACTGTTACTCAAAGACAAAAAAAAAATCTTATCTTAAAATTATTATTATTATCTGTCACCGTATTCAACGGTGTTTGAATAAAGCTCAGTTTCTCTACTTTTGGGAAAGTAGTTTCATAGGAGAGAGGAAGTACCGTACATGGGCCTAGGGTTGGTTCTTCTCCAAATGTCTTTTCTTCTTAATTCATACACTGAAAACCTGCACAGACAAAGCTGTTTTTGATTAACCTGTTATAAGCTGCTGTAGAAATGGGGAAATAGCAGCGTGTCTATCAGGAGGTTCTCAATGGACTTCAGTTTTTATGTCGATTGTTTGCGTATCCAAAAAAAACAAAAAAAGAAGAAGAAAAAAGAAAAAAACCACCTGAGGCGCTGAAATCTGCTGTTTATCTCCCTGGAAAGGTGTTGTGACAGAGAGAGGGTAGAGTACTTCATTTCCACTGCACACTGTGTGCATGTGTGGATGGATTCTGTACAACTACTATTCCTCATGCCACTATTCTCTCTCTCTCCCTCTGTGACTTGCAGATAAGGAAACGGCTACAGCAGCCATAACAATGTTAGCAGAAACTGACATTGTTTCTGGAGGAAGTGGTAAAGGAAGATTAAAAATAATAAGCAACGGTGCCATTAGAATTTGCAGTAGGCTACAAAAACATTCATTCCCGTTTTTTTTTTTTTTTTTTTTGTTACTCTGCCACTCTGCAGGGACTGATAAAAGTTACGCTGCAGGCAATCCCAGCCTGTATTTATGCAGTTATGCTTACTTAATGGCTCTTAAGGACCGGATGTTGTCGGGTTTTAAAACCAAATTTGGACTAAATGAAATGTTTACTCTACGGATGCACGGACTGCAAACACACAACACATAGTTTATATAAAGCCGTACTGTTGGGAAACAATGGAAATGAGATACTGATCTGTAACAGATATACTGAGCACATCAAGGCAGATGGGTTGGATGGGTCAAGTCAGTTTTGGACGATGGACGGATGAACAGAAGTAAGTGATGGATTAATAGATCGATGGATGAATAATGGATGGATGGATGGATGGATGGGCAGAATTCACTGAGTAAAATCAGTCTCACCATCCACTTTCCACTTCCTAGTTTTCATGGGCCCCACATACAGATCTGTGGTGTGAGGCCAAGGCGAAGGCGAAATGCATTGTCAACAGAAAACCATTATGGACGGAGAGCTGGGTGGATGGAAGTTGTACAGTAACTGTATGTCTTAGTAATTAATGTAAACTAATCCCAGTAAGTAAATTCACTGACTTGAGTGATTCATTAAAAACCAAAGGGTCCGTAAAATGGTTTTCACTACGTAATGACAGCTGCACATGATGCAGGGCCGAGAAGCTGATAACCCATGACAGAGTGAAAATGACAGTACACAGACGGCAGTAATCCGGCTACAATATAAATGATTGGAAAAGCACGGACTGCTGGTTTTGTCAGTGCAAACAGAGATTAGGAGATTATTTTATTGTGAGAAGTACAGTTTGGTTCAGAGTGTGACTTTAGTTTCTGGAATTCAAATGTTTCCTGACTGCAGAGAGATGGATTCAAATGTTTCCTGACTGCAGAGAGAGAGCGGAGCAGAGATATTCGTTACAGATACTACAGTTTGGCTCCTTTTAAACGTATAAGCTGTATTTTATAAACTCAGTTTGCAGAAGGCCTTACAGGAGGTAGAACACAATTATATCAGCAGGACTGGTCAAATCCAGTGGCATTAAGAGAGACCTGCACCCAGAAAGGTTTATTTTGGCATTTTATGATTGCCTGTGGCAGGTTATTAAGCTGTTACGATTCAGACGTGCCCCGAGTTCAAGCCACAGCGCCACGAAGCAATGATGAAGGATGGAAATGGAAATGTGTGCCTATTCATCATGCGACTGATTTATTGTGCTATAACCTCTGTGGTCAGCTGGTAAATAACTCACTGTTCTGTACAGTACTGCAGTGGACGGCGGCTTTATTGACTTGTTCCAAACAAAACATCAATGTTCATTCAGAGCTAGAGATTTTTTTTTTTTCTCTGTGCTTTTTAAGTAGCACTCAAGGGAAAAAAATATCTATTCAATAATTCAAAACTCTGAATCTAATTTCTGGATTTTGTATTTTTTATTTTTACTAACTAACTTCATTTCGTTTGTTATGAACTCATTTGAACAATCGATACCTGACGCACACTGTAAAAAATGAGGACACAGCAAAGGTTAACTCATAGGTCACTTTCATTTTTTAAAGTTTGGAAACAGAGAACACTGAGTGTCATTATTTAGGACGTTTATCACTTTGATCCATCACAACAATAATTTCACCATCTCTCTGCTTATCGTTGCTCGAGTACACAATTGTGAAACTCAGGCTCACGGACCAAATCTGGCCCCTGGTGTAATTATATTAAGGCCACGATTTGAAATAGATCAGATCAAATGTGTATCAGAGCCACTGTATACTGGCAGGATCTGTAGTATTAGAGATGTATGCACGATTATTATAGCACATATATTTTTGGTTGTTCTTTTGTTGGCCTGTTATAAAAATATTTACATGAAAAAGGAACTCAAAAGGGTAGAACTAGAGAGAGACATATTAAGACACATGTCCTAATTTCTCATGTGTTTCCAATATTTAGGTTTGGTTGTACCAGAGTTAATATTTACGCAAAACTATCTGGAGAGAAGGGAAAACACTGCAGTCAACTTTTCAATAAATAACTGAAGTTTTTAGAGCCTCTTGTTCATGCGCTCACCAAGCTAACGTTAAGTTGCACATTAATGACTAAAATCCATCAACTCTGAAATATTTTTTTTTATTGCATCATTTGGATCAGTCACAAATAAGAGCAAGTGTAAAACACAAACATCTACCTGCTGTCGTACTGTCGCAACATTAGGATAAAATGAGTTTTTGGTCAGACTCGTTAATATTTATTTTATCAGAAGTAAACATAATTAATTGTGATTAATTCTACATAAATCATGACCGATCTTGACAACTCAATGATATCTTGAATATTCTTTTTTTTTTCATTAAGTGACCATCATTTCAAAAATCAGTTCTTAAACCCCTAATAAAAATGAATTCTTCCTTCATAGATTCCTCCAGACTCTTTATCTTTTCACAGGACAAAAATCTTTTTTGCTATTTTTCCACTGAAAAACTGAAAAGGAAATCCATCTTCGTGTGTAAAGACTGAGCTTAGTTACTGAATATGTACAGAAAATGTTTTATTACTGAAGGTGTAACATTGTTGTTCACAGTAAACACTGATGGGTTTGTTTATTAACCCTAATCCAGACGATCCACCAGTTCTGCTTCAAACCAGCTTATTTTTCCCACTGCATACGGGCAATAGTTCTGGAGTCAGCAGAACTGAGCGTGCAGCTGGATCTGTGGGACTTCAAAGCTGTTTTTTTTTCTCTGCTCTCTTGCCAGGGTCAACGCAGATAGCCAACTCCTATCTGCCTCCCCAGGCAAGACTTAGACTTCAGACTGTTTGTTTGTGGTTAGTGTTCAAACTTGGCTGCAACATTTGGCGGCCCGGCATCAGCATCATCATCATCAACTACAGCAGCAGCAGCAGAGGCAACAACACATGAGAGCTGCGGCACAGAGAAAAATATGAAAAAGATATATATTGGCAAAACTGCCCTCAAAAGCCAGAGAAATGGTTGCAAACATCAGAAACGAAGGTAAGACGAGCCGGTGCGGGGGAGGAAGTTGTCGAAACATCCGCTCCGTGGAAAATTCATTGAATTCATTTTTGACTAATGCCGATTGATTCTCATCAGGAGATCATGGCCATTAAAAAGCTATTTAAAACATAATGTGGCATGCCTTCATTTCCATCATTCCTCTTCACGTCTCCTGTCATGTATCACAAAAGCGAAGACTGCACTGAATTTTTAGAACAACAGACTGGTGAGAAAACCATTCTCAGACTTAATTAAACTAGTGATCAGAGCCCAGAGTTAATTTTTCACATGAAAACACAATAGCTCTGTGTGATTTCCCAAGCAGCTTTTAGCACAGACCAGGCATGACTAAAGCCCAGCCTGAGGGGGGAGTCGTACCATAAACAGGTTTTATGTGCGCTACAACTTAAATGTGCATTATTTACGGCCCACCAAGACAATCAAGCCGGATGAACAAAACGTACGAGACCGGGGTTTAATTTCTCTGGAGGAATGTAGCCGCCTTTTCATCGCTTTTTGCGTTTATCCAGTGGTGCTATTAAACGCCTAGTGAATTCCAAATTGACCTCCATCCAACTATAAAAACGTTAGTGTTTTGGAATCAAGTGTTTCTAATATTTCTGTGTTGTTTTACTTTAGGTTTATAAAATATTCACAACTGGGTAGTTTGAGTTTAATTACACTGTAATTTGAATAAAAGCTGACATCAAGTCTATTCTGTATGTTTGCACTATCTATCTATCCATCCATCCATCTATCTACCCAACCATCCATCCATCCATCCATCTATCATCCATCCATCATCCATCTATCCATCTAACCATCCATCCATCCATCTATCCATCAATCTATCTATCTATCCATCCATCCATCTATCCATCCATCCATCTATCCATCCATCCATCTATCCATCCATCTATCCATCCATCTATCCATCCATCATCCATCCATCTATCTATCCATCCATCATCTATCTATCTATATTTCTCCCCAGGTACCTATAGGTAGTTTTGAGGTTGCTAACTCTGGCAGTTAGCCATCATTCAAGCTAGTTATTTAAACACAGCAGGCCACAGAGACAGAATAAATCATTTAATTGATTCCAAAGATAATTGAGCAGTTTTTCCCAATAATTCATCTCCCAGATTCCAATGCTAACAGGCTAATGTCTAAAATAACTTTTATTTAGAAAAATTAACCGAGCCTAAACAATTCCATCGGCTTCATAGAGTCAATCCTGGCGCTATCGGTCCTCAATACTGCCCAGCTCTGGCCTAACTGTCCCTGATACAAACTACAACATAAAAAACATAGGCTAATAGGCTAGAGATTAGCCAGTGCCCTCTTGTGGCCACAGACGATATGGGGTATAAGGATGACCAGCCACTGTAACAAACAGATGTGCGTCACATTTGACTATTGATTTCAGTCGGATTCTAATGTGGCTGCCCTTTAAATATACGTCATGACAGACGTCACCTTTTATTTACTTTATTGGCTACCTGATGATGTTCAATCAGGTAGTTTCCCCCAAACCAGGAAGAAATTCAGTCAAATTCACATTAGCCAAAAAGCGGACATCACTGCAGTGATGTAGCTATCACCTCTCCAGTGATTCATCTGCATAGAGCGGAAATAAAAATCCCTGACCGTCCGACTCTAAGGCAACATCTTTAGTCCAGATTTAAAGCCAGCAACCTGCTGACTATTCAAAGTTCAGAGTTTAAACCAAATACTCACGACTAAGCCCACTCACCGTTCCGTGTACTGGCACAGAAGTACTAGTATATCTGTGCGGAGCAGCTCCCCCTCTTTAGTGCTAGCCTTCACACTGAGGCTCTGGGCTGAGGTTAACATGGGGCTGCTCTCATTGTGTCTGCTGGATAGCAGCGCTGAGCCATCAAACCTCTTACTAAGCCACATATCCATCAGTCTGGCAACAGGCTGAATCTCCCAGAGTGGACAAAGCCTCTTCTCCCCATTCCTGGCCTTTCATTACCACATCCATTCCCTGAGTGGAGCCTGTCAGAGTGTGTTCATCAACACCACGCTCAAACCTGCTTCAAACGCACACCTCATCTACTGCTCACAGACCTGGTATGTTGTTGTTGTTGTTGATCTCGGTGGTGAAACTGTGCTACTCTCACCTCTTTTGCTCACTTGTCGCCCTCTCTCATGCTTCCTCGTTACTCCCGCGCCCTCTTTTAAAGGTTCACTCACACACCAAGCCGAGCCTCCTGCTGCATTCTCACCTTTTGTCCTGTGAATCATACATGCTCCCTGTCCACAGGCAGAAACCCTTTCATTTCCTTCAAAGGTTCGTTAGGTAGGGTTGAATAAGTGAATTCACCATCACACCACTGGGAGCAGGTTTCCCAGCTCGGCTGCTTTGCCTTGAATGGGAAATGATTAGTATTCCTCCTCCATCCATCTCCGCCCTCTCCTCTCCGTCGGCCTCACAGGCTGCCCCCTATCTGGGACCTTTCTCACTACAAACTGAATTACACTTCAACCACACTTCATCCCATTCCCCATCTCTGGCACAAACACATGCACACTTTAAGTCTACACTCAATTGACCAATGTTCTGCTAGTTTCTCCTTCCTCCTCCTCCTCCTCCTCCTCTCTCTCCTGGGCTCTGAGACTCTGACAGACCTCATTACTGTTACTTTACCTTCAGAAAACCTGTCTTTTAAACTTCTTCCACCATCTGTCCAGCTCTCTACACGACCACAAGGATGACCTCCGTAAGCGCCTGTCCTACACCACCCACAAATTAGAGATGGTGGAGACGGAGTTCGAATCCACCCGGCAGTACCTGGAGACAGAGCTCCGTCGGGCCCAGGAGGAACTGGAGAAGTTTACTGAGAAACTATCCAGGTGTGAACGCTAATATAATAATAATGTTCAGCCTTCATGCTTTTTCATACTGTCAGATAAGTGAACATTGGTTTTAATAAAACAGTTTTTCCCTAGATGTTTTTTTAAAAGGCCAAACAACAAAGAACATTTGTTATTTATCAGTTTTACCAAACAGTGTTTATGGTGAATTTGGTAGAAATCATTAGCAGATTTTAGAATACATAAATATGATATTTTAATAATTTAAAATTTTTCTAGCTTCAATTTAATTTTATTGGTTAAAGTGCATTAAATGTTGCTCAACTTTAGGCCTAACCTTTTTTTTTTTTTATGCGACTTTGGTCAGATTTAATGACATAATCATAAATGTTTACACTCAAAACTAATTAATTTAAATTGATTGGCCCTAAGGTACTTTATACATTTACCTCTTTAATGAACTATATTTTATCGAAAGGTAATTAGACACATTTTATAACCTAATCAAGGTCTGAAAAGACAAAAGGTGGACAATATTTAATTAAATTATGTCCACGGTGGCGTATATGTACGTGTGTGAGTGTGCACACAAACGGTTACTCCAAAGATTTATGGCTATTTCTGGGTATTACGAACAAATATACTGATTTAGTGCTTCTCATTAACATTCTGCTCACGAAACATCATAAAAAACCCAACGGCAGGACTGTATATTATGGGCTTTTTTAACAACCCATCACTGAAAAATATGTCTAACATAATCAGAAAGGTTCTAAAATGAATTCGATATCCAGTGAACTATGACCTTTTGTCACTAACACTGCAGATCAGGCAGTTTGATTCAAGTATATAAAGCATCGTTGACAGCAGAGGTCTGAAACATGATCTGAAGTCAGGGATAAGAAATTCAAGACATGAGTTTGAATTTTGGTTGTAAGACAAACCATTCCAAACTATTTGATCAGGCTGCAGTGTTTTTGTCTCTGGCTGTGTTATAAATAGACGTTCTATTAAACATGTCACTTCTGTTTTAAACTAGGAAGAGTAAATTGGACGAGAGACAGTGTGAACCTTTTTAAACATTCACAGGAGACTCGCTCTTCCTGCTGTGCACAAATCCCATCTATCTTCTTCTTCTTTTTTTTCTTTTTTCACAATTAGCAGAGGTCAACTTTGCTTTCTGCCTAATTTTAACTGTCTGAGTGATTGTTAGAATCTGTTTGAGTTTTCTTTTCTCCTCCTGTTAATTAGGATCCAGAGCAGCTATGCAGCTCTGCAGCGGATCAACCAGGATTTGGAGGAGAAGATGCACAGGACGGTAAGACACTGAAACACGACCGCCGTGACACGACAACTTGTATCTCACTGAGAACAGTTAGCTTACAGAGCAAAGATGGACATAAGGATAACGAACCTGAAGATACATTTTCAACAGTAGAAACAGAGGTTTAACACCTACAGATGTTGAATGTTAATGTTTTATATCAGAATCAGAAATTACTTTATTGATTTCCTGAGGGAAATTCCTAACGTTACAAGACACTCCCGGGTGAAAGTGGGAAAAAATGAACAAAGATAAATTAGAATAGAACAAAAAATGGAAATTCCTAACGTTACAAGACACTCCTGGGTGAAAGTGGGAAATAAAATGAACAAAGATAAAATAGAATAGAACAAAAAATAAAATGTAAAAATAGATAGAAAAAAAAGTATAAATGACACGGTTAAAATAAAGCATCAGTAGCAGAATTAGGCAAAAGAATTAGCTAGATGCACCATTGTACACACATGTCATACTGTTATAGTCTTGAATATTGCAATGTACTGTAATAACTACTATTAACCACATATAACAACGTCTACTATTGTGTTTATTTTGAATTTCCTCTTCTTGTTGTGAATATTAATAATTATTCTCAGATCTTTATAAACAATCATTGTTAGCATCAAATAGCTATATTGCGATACAGTACGTGGCTCCTCTCAGCTACAGCTAGCTGCTCAGTGATTATTGTGGGTCAGATAACAGCACACAAATTAGTGTAATCCACTGAAGCTAAAAGCTGAACATATTGTATATATATATACACTGTATAATAATTGATTTATTTTAACTGGGAAAATGTAATGAAATTATCTGAGCTAGCAGTAAACAGATATAAGGTGAGTTAGCATGTAGCTTATTACAGATAACAGCAAAGAAAGGTTAGTTAGAAAGGTAAGCCAGTGTATAGTTTTCAGCAACTAGTTGCTAACCAACATGTATAGTTTTCAGCAACTAGTTGCTAATCGAGGAGCAAGGCTACCGTTAGCTGTTTTTAGGTCTTAATGATTGCAGGCTACTAATGGTTTAAGACCAGTACACTGTTAGCGCTGACTTTAACTTCATCTTTATCTTGCACTTATCTGATGCTAATTTCCAAATGCAGCTACTGTTAGTAGTTTTGGAAAGCGGCTAAAAATAAAGGTGCTTATCAGTAAGAAAACCCAGCGCCAACAACTACATCATGGATAGAACAAAGTACACACTCTTTTTTTTTCCTGTCTTGTTAGTACATTTTTCCCCAGTTATTTTTAGTAACGTAAATGATGATGGAGTAACTAATTTTAACCATTTTGCCCCGGGCATCTGAGTCCCTGCTGCTTGTATAGCTTCACAGCTCTGTGAATAACTGTACATTCGTCTGTTTTCTCTCCGAGAGCTCTGTTTGTGTGAGCGCCGTGCTTGTTTGTGTTCATATTAGCAGGAAGCTCTGAATCCTAATGGTGTCTCTGAGTAGCACAGCTCTCACCATGACCCCTCTTAATAGACGTATGAAGTCCTCGGTGATTTGAGAACTTATCCACGTAGCAGCTGGACACACAGACAGCAGAATTCAACATTATCTGACCCTAAAGCTGACCTGGAATCATTTATTCATGACCAAGAAGTCCTCCAGTTACTGTGAAACCAAGCAGCTCTGTATCACACTCTCGACATGCTTTTCCTTCGAGATCTAAACCATATGGTTAACAAAACAATTGTCATGGAGAGGTTACAGTTTGCTCAACTTTGCAACAAATACATATAACTAAAAAGTCACCAGGTCATTGTCGGTGGAGTAAATTACTTATTGTTTCCTCCTTAAATTTTTTGTTTTTACTTAAGAACCTCCTTTAAAGATGACATTATACGAGTAATTTCAAGAGGTGCTTATCTGAACAGACCGACAACTAACAGATAAAAGACTGACACAAGAGGAAAAAAAACAAAACAATGACTATTATGAGTTCACGCAAGTTCACGTTTTTAGCAATTTAACATGCAAAAAAAATTAGCTTTGGATACATTATATTTAAATGTCAGAAAGCCATCCTTAGAGCCGTTTTTAAACCCAAAAGAAAGCAAACGCCTGGGTTTTATATTCAACATATGACAATATGTTGACTATTTTTGTACTGTTAGAGAAAAAGCTGTTGATGTAGGAATGGCTAGAAAGGGCTGCAAAAAGTCATCCCTTAGAAAACATTCACGAGAAGGTGCCTCTGGTCTGGTCAGCGCTGACTGCAATCGTCCTAATTTGTATTAATTACTCAACATGAAGGGGGTCGTGTAATATAATCTACATCTGCATAAACAAACATAATGTAATTACAGTATTATGTTAAGTACAGGCACGGATGCTGGGAAGGTTTGGCTGCGGTTGAAAAGAAGAGAAAATAGTCCCAGACTGAAGAACAGAAGAGTCTCGATGAAGGAAAACCTTCAGATTTCTGATCACACTGAACGACATGATGATGAGCAATGGTTTCGTGCATCCAAGAAGACTTTAGAGAATGAGGATAATAATGATGTCCCCCCCTCGCCCCCCCATCATTCCCTCGGCCTCTCATGTGAAAAATGAGAAAAATGAGAAATCTGTGAAATCGATGGGAGCACACCTGTTTAGCAGCTGGACCACTCTCTTCTCTCTCTGAGCAATTACATGATCAAAGGCAGGAAGCACAATCAATGTCCAAAGTAATTGGTCTTTTCTGCCGTGCAGCCCTGTTAGAAAACTGTTAGAGCTAACTGCTGTCCTGATCACCTCAGCAGCAGCTGTCCAATCACATCAGCTGGAGAGCTTTCTCGGGAGTTTCCCTCCTCGCAGCCTCAGCTCCAGGACTCATCAGACAGAATCAGGGAAGATGGGTCGGTTTCACGGTAGAGGACCACTCTCATGACTTACGCCGTGTCTGATTACGATGGATCGCAACCTCGTCAGGTGTTTTGATCCACGATGTTTGTTTGAGCCGCTTATAGAAGATAGGATGGGAAAGATAGAGGAAACAGTCGGATGAATTTGAAGGTTTCACATGATTGTTGTTGTTGCTGCTGCCAGAAGTTGATGTTGAACATTGTCCATAAAAGTGAGACTGATGTTGAACATTGTCCATAAAAGTGAAATGTCCAAAGCAGAACTAGATATTTAGGGACACTGTCTCTTTAACTTGACCATCCAACTCTACATACATCACTACTATATCTATGGTTCTTTTATGGTTATTTTTACAGAGTGACTTAGAGAACCACCCGACAACAGTCGACCTAGAAGAGATAAACATACTGTAGACAGTAAGCGAGGGAAGGACGAGCTAGCCTGCGATTCCAAACCCTGCAGCCAGTGTTCCAAAATATACCCAACACCACGACGGTGAGAATCTAATAAATCTGTAAAAGCAGCAAATTGTCTTCTTTTTAAACACTTCTGACTTGTTCTCAATTATCAACTATTAATTTCCTCCACTGCAGCAAAACTTGAAGAAGAAAATTAAACTCATTAGGGTTTCGTCCCCCCCACCCCTACCCGGAAATATAATCAACAGATGTGACAAAATTCATTATCGTGTCCACAATAAGACCTGAAACAAATATTAGCATTGAAGTCTGATGAAGTCTGATACGGCCTGCGTTGATGATTCGAAATTGAAACAATGACTTTGTCCTCCTACATATTTGGCTCTGTATATATATATTTATATATATAGATTATTCAAATATACAGATCACAACAATCGACAGCGATGACGAGAAGACACCGCCTTTATTTGAATGTATTGCAGTGTACAAATCCCCGAGTTCTGGTCCGTGTTGTTGAACCAGCGAGGCATGAAAACTGTAATAAATCAGCGCAGACGTAAAGCAGAGCGTGATACATTCAGGTGACAGCCAATAACAACAGCATCTGTCTTCGCTGTGTTCTCCGTCTCGCCTCGCTGACATCCCCACGTTATCCTTCTTGCTTCGTTATATCATGACGACACTGAGAGCTCAAAGTACCTTTCCTGCACGACTCATTACTGTTGCACTGTACCGACATACATCAGTGTAGTCATGTAAAAACTAAAACTGTGTGATTGTCTGTCCAGCAGAACAGTCAGGAAGAAGAAATGCACTTTTCATAGCTAGGGAAGGTTTTTTTTTTTTTTTCCTTTCTTCTTACAGCGAGGGATTGCCTTTCTTTTGATGTTGTGTCACACGCTGACATTTCAAAAGTCGGGGTGCGCTCCTTTGTTAAGAACGTTACAGGCAGTCAGTCGGCAACAAAGGCGGCTTCAATCAAATCGAGCACATAATTAAAAGTTCTGAGAGGCCCCAGGCAGCAAGGTCAGCTGAAAAACAGCACAGGATGAAGCTGTTTCATAAGGAGAGGAGCAACAAATGAACAACTGAAAGATGTGACGAGGTGCTTGTTGTAAAGAAACGGCGGGGGCTTCAGTCAGGACTGATCTGGTCTGCAGATAAAAAAAAAAAACTCAACTGATGAATTCCATGTTTGTCCTTCCAGGACGAAAAGGCATAAGAAACAGTTGTTGAGGAATGTTTTTTGTTACTTAATACAGATAAAAAATATAATTTTAAATAATTTTTTTAATCATAATCTGTAATGTAGGACTATAAACGTTTCCAAAGCTTTTAAAAAAACAAAAAGAGAAACCCCCCCCCCCCCCCCCCCCCACAGCCCCAACCCTCACTCCGCAGGACACAAAACAATGACTTGGACTTTCTGCAGTATTGTACTGACACAGTACCATGCATTAAGGACACAGAGAGGAATTTTCACTGGTGTCTCTGTAGACACATCAGTGTTAGTTTCCCTTCCAGTCATCTGTCTGTTGGTCATTTATCTTCAGGGAACCAAGCCAGCGCCGGTGTTTACATCTAAAACTCCTAAAACAAATTGAGACATTTTTGCAAACTCCAAAAAAAAAAAAATGTAAATATTACTGTCATTATTGACAAATTCTAGGGCTACTCTATTACAAGCTTAAGTGGTGCACAGATTGAAAAATAAAAAAATTAACTTTTTTTGGCTTTTGACCCCATTTTGACGTCACAAATTTCTGGCGACCTCAGAGATATATTAGCAGCTGTCACTCGTGCAGTCGGCTGACTGAGGCCATCAATCAAGACGCACCAGCTTAGATACTGTTTGGCTTTTGACCCCATCGGCTTTGTCCCTTTTTCAGGGATTTCCATCTCTCCCTGTTCTCTGTATCTTCTACTCTGACTCCAACTATCTGCATGTCCTCCCTCACTGCATCCATATATCTCCTCTCTTTCTCCTACCTGGTAGCTCCATCTCTAACATTCTTCTACCAATGTATCCTCTGTCCCTCCTCTGCACATGTCCAAACCATCTCAATCTGGCTTCTCTAGCTTTTTCTCCAAACCTTCCTGTCTGTGTTGTCCCTCTAATGACCTCATTCCTGATCCTGTCCATCCTTGTCACTCCTAAAGATACTTGAATACTTAAAGATACTTAGATACTTTTATATGCTGCAGTTTAATTTCTATTAAATTTCTATTTTTCTTCATGTAAGTGTAAGAATGCAGTTGTTTCAGACTGTGTAAAGCACCACACAATCTGAAACAATTATTGATTTATTTAACAAGGACAAGAAGCAAACGCCACATATTGGTCAAAGTGAGAGACATAAATGTCCTCTGAGTCTGTACTAAACTGTACCACGTCCAGAGTAACAGTGTAGTTCCATCAAGTTCTCCCGGGTCCATAGATGGAACTATTTCAGTTTCAGAGTTTCTAACCACTTCAAAACAGACCAAACGTAACTGTGAATGCTCGTAAACGAAGGTCAATTCTCCTCATTTTCTGCACTAAACAGACTAAACAAAGATGTTTTCTGTCTCGAGGTTGATCAATGGAGTGATCAATAATGAAATATGACTGTGAGACACAGCGCTCCTCCCAGCGTCCCAGAGTGCCGCTGTGTTTTAGCTTCCTGTCCAGATACATTCATCCACTGCCTGCCATAAACAATCTGCATGATTAATGTTATTGATGAGGCAGCTCCGGTCTAATCCACGAGGCTTCTGAACGGCACTGTTTGTCAAGGCTGTTGTAAAAACATAATGGGATCAATATCGTTTGGTCTGGAACACAACGGAGAACACACCAGTGTTTGTAAAGTGATGTACATTCCATCTGAGGTTGCCGCACAAAGTCTGTGCTTGTAAATACTTTATGTGTGGCTCTGACGGAGTGCAGTGAGAGCGCGGCCATCAGACACGTCGCCGAAGATTTAAAGAGTCTTTATCTGTTGTGTGTTGGTTTGAAAAATGCTTTTTAATCGGTTGGGAGAATCTGATTTGATTAGTTTTGTCTTTTTTCTCTCCCTCTCCTAAATAAGACCTCATTTAACTGAAGTGGAGCTCTCTGCTCCCTGCTCTGAGGCAGTAATTGCATCTCCTGGGATTAAAGCTTCATTTCTCCAGTGAGGAGGAATGAATCAGCGGCACAATAGCTACAACAAAACACATTTGTGTGTGTGAATTTTTATTTGATAGTTTTAGTGCATGTCGTTCAACAGATCATCATTATCAAATATTAAAGCTGTAATCTTGTCAGTTACTGGTTCAATAAATATGGGCAAAAAAAGATGGTACAGAAAGTGGGTACAGAGATTGTTTGGTGCTGGAGACATGGACGTGCCCATGGACACAGACATGGACATGGACGTGACCATGGACAAGGACATGGACATAGGACACAGACATGGACATGGACGTGACCGTGGACATGGACGTGACCATGGAAAATGCTAAATGAATGCGAGAAAGAAGCTCCGGCTCCTGAACAAACACTTCACTCTCCACAGACTAGAACCTCCAAGAGATAAATGTCATTTGGACTGGATGTATAAACAGTTTACTCTTTCATACCAAAGTCTATAGATGAAATCAGAGATTTCACAGACAGAACAAAGAAGTTTTTGATCCACGACTGCTTTAATTAGTGAGCTCAAAAAGTGTTATTCGACGCCTGCGGGGTTTGAAAAGACTTCTTTTAAATTTACCTCCGTGGCACAGACCTTACAAATGAGGCGGTAAGAGACCAGGGCACTTTCTGTTCCGCCGAGATAAAAATATTGATTTTCTGTATGAAGTTTGTGCAGGAAATTCAGAGATTTAAACAAAAATAACACCGTCCTCAGACACTGTAATCTTAGGCTGTCCTAGATATAATTAGACGGTCGCAGCATTGAATATGAACATGTGTCAAGTTTTCATCTAATTAGGCTTCAAGATGTCCGCACCACCCTTTCAGTTGGTTATATTTAAATTCCACTAGGTTCTATTTCTTCTTCTTTTTTTAAAAAAAATTGGTGCTGAAAAGATTATAAATATTAATAATACAGGAGCTGCAATGCGATAAGAAACAATATCCCTTCTCATCCACCTTCAGGTCACGCTCTTCAAATCAATATTTGCATATTTATTCACCTTAAAGCTGCTTTCCTTTATTTGCGGCACCAACTGATAAGAATGCCCGGCTGACAGGCTGCATATCTGAGTGAGTGAAGGTGATGGTGTGATCCTATTGTGTTTTCCCTGACGCTGTAATTAAATTTATACTTTCTCTTCTCCACCAGAATCCATAAAAAGATCACGGTCGCGCTTTAACACGTATCATAACCGCGGAGTACGAGACAAGAAGCAGCAACCCCCAAAAAAAAAAAAAAATCAAAAAACTCACACAGACACTTTCTCACCGCAATTTTATCTAAGTGACAAAAATTATTTTGGAGTCCATAAACCATCACATTCATCATTGCTGAGATAAAGACATGGGGAGCAATTACACACCGGTGAGATTTCCTGACGATGCGGCGGTGGCACGGTCAGCATCACCAGACACATCCAGAATAATGAGCTGCGGAATGAGTGAGTGCCAGAGAGCCCGGTGTTTTGACAGCTGATTAATGAGACGCTAACAGAATTGGATTTGAAAATCAAAGCCTGGTCTATCGTTTAAACTGACATTAATTGCCACCTATTAGATTGGCTACGTAGCCCTGCATTTCAAAAACAATCGCCGGTGTGGAGAGATTAGAGGAGAGAGGAGTGAGAGGGCGAGTCAGAGCACAGAGTCGTGTCATTTGTCACCAGCTGCTGCTGCTGCCTGCCTCCTCCTGCTGCTGCTGCTGCTGCTGCTGCTGATGATGATGATGATGATGCTGCTGCTGTTGCTGGGTGGCCTGTTGTACAATTACTAACCTCTCTGTGTGTGTGTGTATGTGGGTGTGTGTGAGTTCAGGTGTAATAAAGACTGGCCAAAAAAGAACATTTCTCAGCCAACAACAGCAGCCATTACTGGTCCCTTATGGCTGCGGCGTTAACTGCAACCTGCAATAAAATAGTGACGGACAAAATTAAGAAACTCATAATAGTCATTTCAGCTCAGGGTCCAGTAAATCAAGTGTGTATGAGCCAACAGCTGGTGGGTCGTCACTGTGTCTTCGTTCGGCTGTTGTTTTCAGGGGTCGCAGCCACAGTGGCTCATCTTCCTCCATCTTGTCCTGTGCCCTGCCTCCTCTGCCTTTTCTCCAACTATCTCGACGTCCTCTTCACATCTTCACTCTCTCTCTCTCTCTCTCTCTCTTTCTCCACACGTCTTGTTCCAACCATCTCCACCTCCATCTCCCCAACTTTATCTCCAAACTGCTCCACCTTAACTTAACTGATCTGCTCATTTCTAACCCTGTTCATTCTGGTCACTCCCAATGAAAACCTCAGCATCTTCATCTCATCACATCATAGCAGATCTCACTACTGTTTCATAAACCTGACCTTTCGACATACTGTCCATTTTCTTTGGATGGTTGACGCTATCTATTTAAACTCATCCACCTTTTTTACCTCTACACCTTCATCGTCACGCTCGTCTTACAGGACCATCATCCTGTAAGTTAATGTTAATGAATGCCATAACAAACCCCGCGGCTAAAGAATTAATTAAGAGTAAGAATCAATGACAGTATAAACACGAGCAGTCGTCGTGGAGTTGTGCTGTTGCCTTAAAGCCAACTTGTTCCCCAGTTGGTGAGTTTTAACGCTGTGAACGATGGAACAAGACTTTCCTTTTAAATGTATGGCCGACGGCAGCATAACCTCGAAACACTGTAGATCAAGGTCGTCGTAAACTATAGACCTCCTGTGTTTTCAAACCCAAGATTAAAAATAATCTGCAAACAGAAACGTCTCCATATTTACAGAAAAACAAAGTTTCATTAAAAAAAATAATCTCCCAAACACCCCAAAGTGTTTTTAATCTCAGGCTTCATTAATCTTAATCTTAGCGTGGGCAGAATATGAACGTTTAAAAGCACACAGTTTCCTGAGAGCATCATTAAATATGGAGACATGAGGTTTTCTACCCAATGATCTGATCTAAATTTTGTGATAAGGCGTCTTACAATTCGATTTTTGTGTGTTTGGTAATAGAGGTTAAAAAAAAAAACATTTAAACGTGAACTAGACCTCAGGACAGTCTGACCAGCACTAGACGAAGCCGTTATCAGACGCCGCTGTCACTGTGCCTTTTATTCTTCGACAGAAATTAAAATAAAAGATGAGAGTGTCTCTTTCTCAGTTCCTCTCGTTCTCTTCCTCTGTTTCTATCGCCTCCTAACTCCCTTAGCATTTGATATGAGATGAACTCTGGCAAGTGTAATCTTATTTTAATTAAGACCTGCTGCTGGCACCAGCCTCGCACTGATAGGAACTTCAGACTTTCTTCCCCCCTCCCCCCCTCCCCCTGTGATCTCCGTCTCTCCTCCAACACTGGCTCTCTCTCGTTTCTCCGTGTCGTTATCTGGACCCTCGACTACTTCCTCTCACCCTCTCCCCCTGTTCTTATCATGTTCTCTGTCTACAGCTGTCATCCTCTTCCCAGCATGTTTTTTTTTTCTAACTTCTCTTCTTTTCCTCTATGCGTTCACATTTTACTGCAGTCTCAGCACCATGAAGAGGAGAAGAGAGCCCTCAGCCGAGAGATCATCGTCCTCAACAACCACCTGATGGAGGCCAAGATGACCATCAACAAACTCAGAGAGGACAATGTGGGTACACACGAACGGAACGTTTCATTTCCACCCACGTCTCTGACATCACGGGGCATTAGCCGTCTGCTGTGCTGCAGTTAGGGTCGCTGCTGTTACTGTCATTTCACTAGGGGGCGATGTCAGTTATCGACGTTCAATAACAAATAAAATAATAAAACAGCGCAAATATAATCAATGAATGAACAAAAAAGAGGAAAAAAAAAGTAAAAACAAAAACATCGTTTTTGACATCATCTACTGTAGGTGTGGGCCAGATTGGGAGGAGCTTGCGGACCAGGAGTGGCCCCCGGGCCGTTTTTTTTAATTAAGAAACTGGTTTTACTCCAAAAGACGAACTAAATTTCCGGTCTAATTACTTTACTTTGTTGCTCAATCTAACACTGAAACCACGTTGCTAGGTCCAGTTTTTATATGCAGTCTATGATTTAGCTCCAGGCTTGAAAAGAAGCCAATTAATCGTACATTAATTCAAAAGTACCACACTTTGTGATTAGTAAGCGGGGACTCCGTTTAATATGTAGGCTTTAATATGTAGCTCATTATTACCTTTCCATTCACAGTCGCTCTGTTTAATTCAACAGTAAAGCAGCAGGAAGGGAGTAGGTCCTATATAGGAGTGGGGGGGGGGGGGGGGGGGGGTCATAATCCATGCATGCAAATTGCGAGATAATGAACTCCAGTCTTATACAAAACCATGAGAAATTAATTACTATACTTAGAATACATAGCAGTATAGTATAGGGGTAAGACCGTTTCTTCAGACCTCAGGAAAAAAAAAATGTTGCCCTGTTTGTTTTCCCACTACACACGCACACACACACACAACTCACAGAAGCTTAGACTTCACAGGAGACCCTGAGAGCCGCGATGGTTTTGAACTATCCACAATAACAACAGGGACCACTAATGCCCCCCTAGTGTCTGAAACAAAGAAACAAATGCCCAGTGACGGCTAAATGGTGTGAAGGTTGAAGCCGTCACAGAAACAGCTTTGATGTTATTGGATTTACTGTCACCAGTGCAGCAGGAACTCACCTTTCATATGAACAGATTTCACAGTGGAGTCGGAGGAAGAGAGAGGGAAAAAAAAACAAAAAACACCCACACAAACACATGCATACACACACACACAGAAAAACAAACCTAACTGAGCATCTGCTGTGCGAACAGACCACCCTCACTTTTTAACTCCCAATCTGA
>NC_024307.1:8219929-8224529 GCF_000523025.1 Cynoglossus semilaevis | reverse complement strand
ACGCTGCGGCAGCTTCCAAGACTGGAAGGTGGAGATAAGTAGAAGTGGCTGTATTAAACATAGCACCACAGACTATAATGGGAAGACAGCAGATATATTACACATGAAAAAAAAAAAGAAAAGGCAGTTATTATGGTGGAAAAACTTCAACGGTGAAACGGCACGGTCGGTGTGAAAAATCAAATGTTAACTAATTCAAACTCAACCAGCTTGAATGGATGATTTTGTGCCTGAGAGTTGACAGAGCACTAAATCAAAAACTATCGCTCATTCTGATACAAATGTATTTGGAGAATTATATATCAATCAACTTTTTCAAGGGAATTGAATGTGTTTAAAATGAAGGCTGGTTTTGTTTTCCAATGACTCAAAAAGAACACCTCAAAATGAGTCAGTTTATGTCAATGACATATTCCAATGTTTTGTATGTACTAGTCCTGTAGGCTACTTTACTAATTGCAATTCATCATACAACACAGCAGTGCAATTGCTGCTTGTCAACAAATAAAAATAAAATAAGATGAAGTATGAAAAACAGTACACAGTAAAGAAACAATTAGCTTGAGGGAAATTATTTGGGAGAAGTAAGGCGCTACAAAAAAAAGGACAAAAAGGCCAAAGTTTGTGTAGGAAAGCAAAAAAGCTAAATTGCTAACATTAACATACATTTTGTAAACTGCTAAAACAGGGTAATAGTAGCCAGAGATATCTAGAAGTTAGCCAAAATAGCTTACATTTTGGCATAGATTTAGAGAAGAATCACATTTGTAAAATGAACGAAACAAAATGTAGTTAGTCTTTGCTAACAGAAAAAAAAACAACAAATAAAAATAAGCTAATAAAGCTCATTTTACTCTGCTATAAAGAGTTTGTCGACAACATTAACATTCATTTCCTGCGCATAAAAAAATGACAAAGAAGAAGCAGCAGAAAGTTGCTCACACATCTCTCACTGACACAGTAATCAAGCTGTATTATATAAAGTTACAGAGTTCCTCCAAGGGGCTGCGTAGACATAACGCAGCGCAGACAAAGGCTCCATCACTTTAAATACATCTGCTTCAACAGAAACAGGTGTTCCACGCCTGAGTTTGCTGATTGATTGCCGTGTGTCTTTCCTTTACAGGATCTTTACAGGAAAGACTGCAACCTGGCCGCCCAGCTGCTGCAGTGCTCCAAGACTCACTACAGAGCTCACAAGATGTCTGAGGTGAGCTCCACGGCACTGCTGCTACAACTGCACCACTGTGACGCCTCCAAACTGGGGCTCGGAACAGTCAACATCCTGTAGTTTAACACTTGACATAAAACAAAAGCAGCGTTGTTTAACTGCACTGAAAACAAAGACTAATGCCAGACAGAGACCATCAGGATTTTCTGTAAGTTAAAATAGCAACATTATTTTTTCTCCATGTTTTCAGTTTAAGTCTAAACGAGCCATGTTTCCATCAGAGAATTCTAAAGGTCCATCACACCAGGTCAAATTTGTTAAGTTTTATGGTTAAAAACCTGATAAAATCACAAGAAATACAGCTTAACACTTGAATATTATATATATATATATCAATAAAAATCATCAATACCTTATCATGTTTCAGTAACCGTACATACTCTAGTATTAGCTGATTCGCGTATAAGCCGAGCCCTGAAAATTGATCCCAAAATGGTGACTTTTACAAAAACTCCCAAATAAACTGACCATAATGTTTTTTGCCATAGTAAGATGTCTTACTCCTGCTGCGTGCATTAACGAAGAATTAGAATTGACCGTATGTTCGACTTGGTGTTTATTATCGGTGGTGATGCAATCGCCAACCCTCGATTTGATCTTTTTGGTGTTTATTATCGGTGATGATGCAATCGCCAACCCCCGATTTGATCTTTATTTTTGGTACATTATATTATGCTTATATGCGACTATGAACAGTTAATTCACATCTGTCTTCACATCTTTGTGGTAGGCATGTTCCCTGATTTGATTTATTATAATTTGGAAAAATTACCTTGTTACATGAAAAATAAAATTGTAATTGGGTCATTGGGTCCAACTGATACAAATGTCCTCTCAGTCACTAACACCGTGACTGTGAACGAGATGTGGTTGTTGTTCTACAGCAGCAGTAGAACAGGAAAGAAGAAGAAAAAGAAAAGGCAGAACAGGAGAAGATGATAAAGGAGAAGAAGAACTCTAGCAGCAATAATATAGACTAAGTGCCTGTTGAGAAAAGTTTTAAAAATTATAAAAATGCACGATCAAACAGTTTTACAACACATATGTAGTACCACTAAGGATCCTCTAGGGTTTACAAGCCCCCAGTTGAAGACTTCCTCTTTTTTTGACACACCTAGGGCCCCCAGTACTACTACATGTCCATGCCCCATGACCTCAGCATTGCTGTTTTTGGAGAAAGACAATTAGCGCCACTTAGTTAATCGACCTCCACAGCCAGATCTCAATCTGATGAAGCGCCTTTGGGACTTGGTGGATCAGGAGATTTGCATCATGGAAGTGCAATCCACTAATCTGCAGCAACTGTGTAATGCTGCCATGTCAGTATGGAGTAAAACCTCAGCGGAATATTTCCAAATTTTGACTGAACCTGTGCCAGGAAGAAGTAGGGCAATTTTGAAGTTGCTGCTGAGTGTATTTGTACGATGGAACATTTTGTCAAAAAACTAAAGTACTGTATTCAGAAGAAGAAGGAAAAAAATACAGCTGCCTCAAATCATCAAAACAGTGAAGTAAATGGACTAACATTAGAACTAAAATCCAAGATCCCAATCAATAGAACCCAATCAATTGAACCACAGTATTCATCCATCAAAGTCCATCAGCAAACCTTTCCTCCAGCCTGAACACAACAAGGCTTTTTTAAAGAATTGCTCCTATAATGGAGAGCTCTCTCCTCAGCTGCTTTGTCGGTGTACCATTAAGAGAGTGGGTGAGTGGTTTTCACAGTAACAACCACAGTCCTTGTGCCTCTTCAGTCAGACTGAGGAAGGTCTGCTGTCTGAAGTGCCAGCAATCTACATCCTGGCTGCGCATAATGAGTGAACCAATGAATGGAGGCCGGCCTGAGATGACACCTTTGGTACAAAAACATAAAGAGTACGACTGACAACCATTCAAATGTTCAAAGGTACAAAAACATAAAGAGTACGACTGATAGCCATTCAAATAAGTTCTTACACCAGAGAATTTCAAACCCTGAGTTTTGTATGTATTTTTTACATTTTCACATTTGTACCTAACTTATGGAAATAATGTTATAAAATGTGACGAAAAGTGTTATTGGCTTTAAACTTAAGTCGATTGGCCACGAATATCAAACAGAGTGAATGTTGTGGTACTGGCTTTTTCTAGACACATATACAGTATGAAAGAAATTTTCCTAGAAAATACCTGTCAAAAGAGTTTTTTATTATTAAAAAAAATATAAATTAGCATAAATGTGGTGCATTGTTTAGCATTAGCCAAGAGGCTAGCTACACTTTAGCAAGCATTTATATGAAACTGACCTATAAATTATGCAAAATGTCACTGAAAAATATTTCATGAAGCAAATAAATGCTGCCTCTGCTGTTTACAAATAGATAAAACCATTAAAAAGGTGGAGTTCTCAGGAAAAACAAACATATTCTAGAACAAACGCTAGAACTTCTATAGGCCCTTGCAAGAGTGTACAGCTTCAGGTTTCAGAGCCGTAGAACTATGTGACTGCTAATTAACATTTACGTCACAATGCTGAGCTAGCTCAGCACTCACTCACACACACACCGACTTCTTTACATTCCTATTCCCTCTGGGAAAAGCCACGGTTTCTAAAAATAGCCTCCACTTAAAACACCACGGTTATTTTACGGTGAGGCGAGCTTCTATTTCTTTACAAAGCCACGTTGGTTGTTTTTAGCCTTTTTTCTATTCCCAGCTGGAGACGCTGAGAACTGGTTTAATTTGAATGCGAACCATTCCCTATGGACGTAATACGTGTTTGATAGTAGAAAGAAGACAGACGTTTAGAAAAAGACATGAAGGGAAAACAGCGAGGGCTCGGAGTCAGAGAAGAAAGATGAAAAGGATGAGAGAGAAAAAAAAACAGAAAACTTGGCGTGTATAGAAAAAGCACCCACTGACCCTGGTCAGCGTTAACAGGCACAAAGAAGCAGACTGTAATTGACAGACGCAGTTTTCTCAAATATGGGCCAATCAAAGCAGATTATGTTTCTGTCTGTGTGAGAGCGAGCCAGTGCATGTTGGAAGAGAGGAACAAGAAACAGAAGAGCAGATGAAAGGGAATATTTATCTCTTAGATTTATTTTTCAGTCTACAAAGAGGTGTTTGTAATTTCTTTTAATTAATTAACCATTCAGATTCTAAAGAAATTATAACTGCTTTCAGTTAAATAAAAAAAATAGCTGTTTGACATTGCATGTAGAGATGGGTCAAACTCCAGGTCTGTGGGCCATGTCTGGCACACTTGGTGCATGGACCATTTTTAAGGATCCTCAAGAAAACCCTTAAAGAATTTTCTCTTCAATTTATTATCAGTACCTTTTATTCCACTAAGGCAGCGTGCCATGAAAGATCAGCAGGTATGCG
>NC_024307.1:8209908-8219829 GCF_000523025.1 Cynoglossus semilaevis | reverse complement strand
GTCTGTGGGCCATGTCTGGCACACTTGATGCATGGACCATTTTTGAGGATCCTCAAGAAAATCCTTAAAGAATTTTTTTTTATCTCTTCAATTTATTATCAGCACCTTTTATTCCACTAAGGCAGTGTGCCATGAAAGATCAGCAGGTATGCGGTGAAAAAGTATTAAATAATTTATTTCCTGCAAAATAATTTGTCAATGTCAGTGACAGGCAGAACAATTAAAAACTCTTCCACAAGGTGGCAGCAGATTTCTTCAATTCCTGCAACTATATCAGTGTTCAACTAAACAGGCCTAGGTTTCATACCGTTTTGATTGGGATTCCATCTGGCAGTACTTCGAGGTACTAGCCACTAGGCCTCTAACCAAAGGTACCTCACTGCTACTCTGAGACACTGGATGTACACAGACTGTGGAGATGCTGCATTTGGGAAATCATTTTGACTTATTGTGTCATTTTTATGTGTACAAATTGGAACAGCACAGTCACAATAACGAATGAAGTAATTTATAATTTAGAGTACAAAGCTGCATCCAAGCTTTTCTGTCTTTGTCTGTGACACCACGGGTATTTACCATGAGTACTGCAGTAAAGAGCTGCACCAAAACATCTCCCTCCCACTTTCTCACTCAAAATAGATGTAGGACAAGATCATTTAATATTCTACAGACATTAATGATGGCCGTGATCATTTGCTGTGTGAGGCATAGAACTGCATTCAACACACAAACTGTAGTACTGTAAATACAGGACTGGTCCATACATGGATCTACTAGTAGCAAAACAAAACTGAAATTGTGGACATTTTTCAAAAAGAAAAGCAAATATTACAGTCACAGTCTGCTAAAAGTAACATGCTACAAACAAAGACAAAGTAATGGTAACTAATAACTAATCAACCTTTTCATGTCTATTTGATTTTCCCAGCTGCCACTGGAGTTCCAGGAGCGCATCAGTTCACATATGGAGAAACATAATCGCAGTGGTGGAACCACGGTGGCCATGTGTCACTCCAACTACTCTGACGCTGTGCCCACATCACTGATTGCCAAGGTCCTGGAAAAACCAGAACCGGGAAGCAGTTGCCCTGTCACACGTTCACCCAGCCCACAACCACAAGAGGGAGACTTTCTTACAGGAACGGGAAGTACAGACCAACTGAACCGGCGCGTTGCATATAAAACATCTGACCTGTACTGTAGTGACACAGCGCTGTACTGCCCTGAACGATGGCAAGACACTGAGCGCAGGCAAAGTGTTGACCTTCATGGCACTGCACTGCTGCAAATCCATGCGCAGAATTCCACTGACAGCAACCCAGACGAGGAAGCCTATCACTCTGGAAGTTTCTCCCATCATGAGCAGCCGTCCTCTTTCCACCACCACGATGAATACGGCCCCGGCAGCCTACCAGCTTCCAGTTCCTACTCAAGCTTTAGTCTTGCATCAGATGATAAGGGAGGGGTAGGTGGCTGTGGACGCACTGCTAGCAGCACCTTGTCCTCCTCCCACCAGGGTCTCTATATGGAGTGGCGAGATGGTGGCAGTGGGGACTATGAGCGCAAGAGCATGTCTTCATATGAAAAAGACAGTTCCGGCTTCCCAAAATCCCACAGCATCCAGCATATGGCGGCCCCTAGGAGTCCACAAAAGGCCATCTCCCCCGCCTACACGAGGACAGCTTCATGCTACAGTGAACCGTACCATTCAAGCTCCCCTCGTCTGGCCTCTTCCCACAGTATGGGATCTACAACCGGACTTGGCCAACCTCACGACAGAGGTCTGGAGGTTCCTGAGGACGACCTAAGCAACCGCTGGAGACAGCTGAGTGTGGAAGACATCAACACCTTCTCGTCTTCCTATCGAAACCTTGCTGGCCGGGTCTCTCCTTACAGTTTCTCTGAGCACCACTTTGCCATGGGCCCCTCCAGTAAGGTCAAGGGATCTCTTTACAGCAGCTTCAATGAAGGAGATGACGTCTTCCATAGTCACATGATTGACCAGTGCTTTTCTCTTGGCGCTCCGGCCTCACCCAGGCATAGTCCCAAACCAATGGAGCACCACAAAAAGGACAAAACCTCGGTGTTGTACAGAGGCACTGACGATGGTGAGGAGTCAGAGCGCAGTCTGTTCCTCTCAGGGAGCTCCAAAGACAAGGAAAGTAGTGTTGGCGCATCAGCGTCCAGCAAGGACTACGTCAATCTGAGAGAAGACAGCTCAGCAGAGTCCTTACATCACAGCTCGCTCGAGGCCTCAAGTCTTCAACACTACCCTACACCGCGACCAAGCGTCCGCCAGCGGCCCAGCTCAAGCTCCGCTCTCAGTGTCGGCCCCGCTCTCCCAAAGAAGAACTCTCCAAGATACCAAAAATTTGGCAGCACAGGACTGACGCGGAAAGACAGTTTGACCAAGGCACAACTTTATGGTACACTACTGAACTGACCCAGAACAACTTCACTTTTATGCATGATATTGAAGATTCCTACCTTACTGTACTGTACTGTAATGTACTGTATGTCTCTTCTACAGCAAACCTTCTCTGTGTGATGAGGTGTTAAGATCTCTTAGCCAAGGCCAGTTTTTTTTTCATCACATGTCAACACGTAGCTACCTGAGACCAGCTATTCAGTGTTTTCCATGACAATGATAATTATAGACACTGGGACAAATTCAATAGAGATCTATTTGCTGGTTTACAGTGTGGGGTACGGAAATGACTTCCTCAGAGAGACTATTAGATCCTGCTTCATTATATAAAGAAAGAATGAAAGAATGGAGTGGCCATAATGGAATTACATTTGCTTATTTTAGGGGGAGTTGAAATGTGCCCTGTCGACTGCCAGCTATTAAAGGGAATTGTCCATTTTGTAATTTCTAAACAGGAAACACTTGCAGCCATAGTTGTGAGCATTGACTCTGTATAGGAAATGGGTGCCAAGAAACTTACTGGTACCGAGAAACCGTTGTAACAATTAAATTCGACAGAAAAAGCACTCTGCTAGTCAAAGAAGCAACTACCAGTGAATAGACGGATACATCCACATCTTCAAAAAAACAAAAACAAACAAACAACAACGCATCTTCAAAAAAAAAACAAAAACAACAACAACATGGTAATTCTAAGATTTTTTTAAATTATAATTTGTCCAACCGTGGTAATTCTAAGGTTTTTTTTAAATTATAATTTGTCCAACCGCAAGCTAATTGCAATAAACAATTTCCACAACTCCTGCAACACAAAAAAAACCCCCAAACATATACATTATACACTCTACACTTACGCTGCGTTCACACCAAATGCGATAGACGCAGGGGGAAACAATTTGCAGTGCCTGTATCGCACCACATGATCAGATTTGGATCGCTTCGCTTTGACAAGCGCGAATAAAGCGAAACACAGCAAGACACAGTCAATAATATAGTAAAAACAAGCAACAAATAATCTCACAACTTACCAGAGGACGCCACCTCCTAACTACCGTTGGCCCATGTCTTTTCTTCTTTATTCCAGTCCCGATAAACCACACACGGCGATGATAAACTTTTCCTTCATTGTTGCAAACTTTTCGCTGAAACGTCGGGTTAAACTCATCGTTGACTGGTGATTCCGTCGGAAAAGTTTCCGACATCGTTCACGTGGCGTCAGACACTCATTCACTCCATCCCCCGGTCTCGCCGCCTAAAACGCATGTTGTTGCACTATTTACATTGATTGTGAATAGAGAGGTGTGAACCGCACCATACACCATTTCCTACCACACTTTATTATCTCTTTTAAAAGCTTCCCATTAAACATAACTTCGCTTATGTTTAATAGAACGTTAATGTAGATTTATTCATCCATAGTTTAGACGATTTAAACGCCCATTTCCCGTACACTATCTAAAAAAACAGTTTTAGGTAAAAAAAATATTTTTTCCTAAAAACTGTTCAACATTTATATTTTGACTTCAGTCTGAACAGTTTCTACGACACTACTATTTTTTCGTAGTTTCTACATCAGATGATGATGATGAATTCAGAGAGCGGTT
The DNA here is from genome assembly GCF_000523025.1 of Cynoglossus semilaevis. NCBI lineage: Eukaryota > Metazoa > Chordata > Actinopteri > Pleuronectiformes > Cynoglossidae > Cynoglossus > Cynoglossus semilaevis. Next base: position 8,215,797 of record NC_024307.1, on the reverse strand, counting down.
GACAGACCAGGACACTTGTGAAATTATTCAGAGAGCAGTTGACAGACCAGGACACTTGTGAAATTGCCTTAATTCTGTCGATTGGACTGAGAGCGTCTCACAACCGTGTCCCTAGTCAATATCTGCTGTATTGTCCATGTAACTTACATACTGTACCATTGCTGTGAGGACAGTTCTTCCTACTGAATAACATGAACACAATCAGCTCAAGGTGGAAACTTCAAAGACCAGGAGATAGTGGTTTAAATGAGGATATTTTGCCAAGATTTGAACCAAGATTTCAGCAAGACCTTAAGGACACATCCATCCAACCTTCTTACAAATACAAAGCACTGTATTTCTTTAGTCATTGAGTTGTGTCGTTAGGCAACAGAGAGACAGTTGGCCTCGTTGTTGTTTTGTGTTTAGACAAGGACAGACTGGACTGGATTTTTTGAAATTGTTTTGCTATTTTTCAAAACGCTCAAAATAGAATTACTAGGGCTGTGCATCATAAACGAAGACTGTACGTCCCCACTGATCGTGATCTATACACTATATTAAAAAAGAACAGGATGGGCCTGGACTTTGTCCAGTTCATCTCGAATGACCTTTTTTTTAGTTTTGAGTTAACATCATTTGTCCGACTATCACGTCGCACATACGGCAGTTTGTTACTTCTGAAGATATGAAAGAAAAAGGATATGGCATTTGGCGTTGAATCTTCACGATGCTTGTTGTCCCTCGGGCATATTTTTCCGCTCTGTCCAACTCTTTGTTATGACTGGACAAGTCCTGGGAAGCAGCTGTCCTACGGTGTTAGCTGGCTGAAGTTTGCACCGCAGCAGGAAATGTTAGAGAAGTTACCAAAGCAACCTAGGAAAACTGATGGTTTATTCTGATAACAGTCAAACACACACATACTGTAACGGTGTCCTTCAGGAGTTGGGTAAATATTGCATGGCACTTGTAATGATATTTTGAGCACTTACAAAAGTACAAAATGTTTTCAACGGGAAAACAAACGTGCTGGTGGTTCCTGTTCTCTACGATATTTCTGTTCCAGATGCACTTAAAAGAGTTTTGAAACGTGTACAAACAGGTCGTTTAAATAAGCTGTACAGTCAGTGTGTTGTTTTTAAACCAGCATGCTCAGTTAGGCTATTTTAGAGAAAAACACTGTGACAATAGAGAAAGTGTGTGTGTGTGTGTGTGTGTGTGTGTGTATAAACAGTGCATACATAGAAAGGGACAAAGTTAATATGTTGTTGTTAGGAGGAGAGTCTCAGAGACTATAATGTTGATGATTAGAAGACGACAGAAGACGAGTACGCAGGTGTGAAGAAGCTTGAAGGATTTCTTCCTGCCTGAGATCTGAGAGGAATGGTGACAGGGATACACTGAAGAGGAACTGAACTCTGCTTTGCCCTCCAGTGAATATGCCAAGTTTTTTTTTTTTTTAATCACCTGCTCCTACCTCCCCCATTCACACTGCAGATCTGGGTCCTGACTTGAGGCTGTTTGTAAAGCTGCGTCTCTCTGTTTTGTCCGCGTGAAGTTAGAAAAGCGAATCCCACATCACACAGGCCACACGAGTCTCCCGTAGTACAATATTCTCATTACGTGCAGTGAAAAGAATGGGAGAGGTGGTAATGAATTAAGTATTTCTACTGTGCGTATAAAAGGACATGTAAATGATGAATACATAATGAGGACACAGTGGCTAATTTTACCCCGTTTCTTGTGGCTGTTATATTAATGAAGAGTCCTGAATGAAGAGGCTGAAGTGGTTCTCTTCTACCTCCAGCTCTGTTCCATGAACAACAGGTCAACTGTCCAAATGTCCAGTCCACAAACTGTATGTGTCTGTCTGATGCATGGTTATATATTTTTGATGTACATTTATTTACTTAATAAAGACGTCTGTTTGAAAAAAAAACAAAACAAAAAAAAACATTGTGATTTGATTTTTATGAGATGTGGGTCGAACATTTTTGTGCTCAGTGCAAACATGGCAGCCCCTGGAGGTAGAAGCTGTAAATATATCATTTTATGGAATAAATCTCACTAAAATTGTTTTAATAATTACCAAAATGTATTGGAATAACCAAGCATCAGCAGAGCGCAGCTGAACACTGGAGAAACATTTACTGATGAAACTTTTCAGAGACACCTCAGACTCTCTCTCTGTCTCTGTATCAATACAATCAAATACTAAAATCAGACAAATGAAAACATTTGCTGTTCCTAGAACTCATTGAAAGGCAACATTTCATAAAGTACATTTTCGTTAATATTTTATTATTACATTCTGACCTAAACAGCCAACACAGTTAAAACCTTCAACCTGTGTTTACGTCTAAACTATGGTCATCCGGGACACCTTTCCTCAAAAGGCCTGATATTCCCAATAGCTTAAGTATCCAATCACAGTTTTCCTCTTTTCCAAAGCTCCACATTCTCTTCATTCTTGTCTATTGATACATATCAACATCAGAAGACTATTCTCAGCGGATCTTTTTTCTTTTTTTTTTTTGCATCAAACTACAACTTCAGACTTCAAGAGCAAAACGGAAATGTGTATTTTTAAAGTCCATTTTTACTACAAAATGAAAAACAAATACATACTTAAGTCTAAAGCTTGGTTGTAGACTGACAGCACTGTGAAAGATCCACACAGTGCTGTGACAGACATCACGGCACCTTTTTTTTTCCAAGTTCTAAGATCTGTTGTTATCTCTGTGATCATCTTAGCTGTCAGCGCAAAATAGAAAAAAAAATGTAAAAAATAAAAATTCAGAACAGAGAAGAACAAAAGATTTAAAGAATGCGGAAGTGAAAACGTTCGATAGAAAACACGTCTGATTAGAAAATGCCAGCAGAAATGTTTTTATTTTTTTATATTCCCAAAAATAAAAAATAAAAGGGCATAAAAACATAAGTTGCTGTCTTCAGGCGGCATTTGAAGTGGAAATATGAAAAAGAAACAACACTAAAGAAGTGTGTGTGCGTGCTTCACCGCCTTCTTTCCACCCACCACTTGAGATAAAACTCATAATAGCTGGCTCTTTGAACTGTTAAAAAACCTCCTTTCATCTTATGCAGTGTGACGTTTCCTGATTTGTAAGATAAATCACATGTTAACACCACACTAACTTTTGTCAGTTAGCTCAACTCCATATCACTGTCCTCGACGATGGAGCTTTTCAACGCAGTAAAGAAACTTTTTTTTTCCCCAGTAGATGGCAGATAAAGGCTCTTCACGCTGACATGACAGGATACAGTCCTGAAGTGTGTGGAGTTTAAAGAAGTCTCTAATTTTTTAAAGCCTAATGTTTAAAAATCACAGTCGTGCCTTCAGTGCCAGACCTTAATCTCACCTGTCCAGTCACAGGTGGCTGCAGTAGCCGGAATGACAGGATGCTGCGAGACACACAAACATGGCTGGCTGTGGGCGTGGAGGGTGTGAAGCAGCCGAGTGTTGTGGTAGTCGTAGAAGTGAGCTGAGCCGCTGGAGCTCCCCGAGGCCAGGGTAGTTCCATCTTGGGAAAATTCACAACGCACTGCGTATCCCTCCACCTGGTACAGACACGTGGTACAGTATCAGATATGTTAGTAGGGTACAAGTCTACGACTGACAAGCTACTGATGCAACTGTCCAATGACTGTGAGGGACCGTAGACCGATTGAGGACAACGTCGTCAACGAAGATTTTAAAGAAAATCCTGACGAGATCCACAAGCCACCAATAAGGTAAAAACATATTTTTGTATGATTTGAGTTGTAATTTAGTGTATGTGTTTTTACATTTTTCCACATAAAAGAAATCCATCATTTGGATTAGTCACAAATAAAATCTTACATCAACCACAAGATTAGTTAGGATTAATCATCATCAATGATTGATCTGATTAAAAATTTTGGTCAGTTGACATCCCTACTATACACACACACATACAGTATATATGTCTACATCTGTCTCTGTGTGTATATATATTTATATATAAACACACATATACATATATACATATATACAGATATACATATATATGTATAAATACATAAGAAATGTACACATGTATATATATAACCACATGTGTGTGTGTGTGTGTGTGTATTCAGTCTCTGTAATACTACAGTGCAAACAGGAAGTAAAGTAAGTGACAAACTAAAGCTTTTTTATAACTGAAAATAAAACTAATAATTGTTTTTTAATAATCATTGATTCTAGTCGTGGACCTTGAGAGGTTTGGGAGCCGGGGGTTTGAGAACCCTGCACCAGAGTAGGAAATTAATCTCTGTCGACTCTTTACATGTACCAGTGACCATGTGAGGCAGACTGGAAAATACACAGAATACATCTTTTGTAATATACAGTATGTCACCAACCTCAGGATGAGTGGCTGTTGTTGTCAGTGAATTTGCTGTAACATCAGTGAGGCTCGTATGACTGCCGGCCGGCGAAACATGTTACCAGTGATGGAGGTGTTTCATTCCAAATATCACACACAAGGTGGACAGAGATGAAAGTGTTTGGAAAGTGAAATTGTTTGATTTCTTATGTTATCTTATGCCCATTCACTCAGGGTGACAACCAGTGAAAAAACAACACATCAACAAAGCAGACTTCACTGCCGCAGCTCCAAAAGACACCAACAAATGGCTCCACTGTGTTTGAATGGCTCAGTAAATCAGTAAACAAGTCTACACTCTGTATGAAAATGAAAATGATTGTTGTCACGCATGCATATTGTGGCACGACACACCGCTTCTGCACATGTAGGTTCTCGTCCCACTGTGCCGCTCTCTGTATCGATCAGGCACGGCGAACTCCCACAGGCCTCCACGGCGATCATTACTGACCTTGTGTCCTTTGTACTGCCGCCTCTTGTTCATTCTGTAGGGCCGCTGAGACGAGAACGCGGCCATGTAGTTCCCGTTGGTCTGGACAACGAAGCAGGGCTCCAGTGGGTGGAGAGTCAGGCTGGGACATGTGTACCGCTCCTGGTTGACACATTAGAGAAGGGGGAAACACGGGAGTGGAATTTTATTCATTATTTGACCTTTCCCTGACGTGAAGGACCAGGGAGTCAGTATGCATGTTAACTAATCTGGAAATCTGGAGAAGTCTTGGTTGTGGTGGTGTTATTTCTGAAGCTGTACTGCATCATTTCATATGCTAGAAGTCCTGGTTGTGGTGGTGTTATTTCTAAAGCTGTACTGCATCATTTCATATGCTATAGACGACTGTGTAGCCTGTTATTTTGATCCATCCGTTCATTAACATTTTTTTTTTAATGTTAATGAACGAAATGAAAATGAATGAAAATTCTAAAGCACTTTTCAGACGTCCTGTAGAGTTTCAATTTTATTGCAGAAACACTGAAACAAAAGGGAGTTCAAAAAAAAAAAAAAAGCATAAAAGCATAAAAGCCTTTCTATTACATAGCAGTCACCCAGTACAATGAAGGCTCCCTGCTGTGCTGTTCTACCTGTGCACTCACTTCACCACCAGGATAAATCCAGCATGTTCACACGATGTTGAGAATATTCTCGGATGTATAAGAAATAATAATAATTTAACCTGCAGATGTTCTTACATGGTAGATCTGGTTGGAGAGCCTGGCTGTGGTCTGGAAGTCCCAGGCGATAAGAGTGCGGTCGGCGGAGTCTCTGCTAACGCTGTCGGAGCTGGTGATGAAGTCACCGCCGCCTCTCAGAAACAGGATGTCCAGCGTCTGTTGAATGCTTGCTTTATATGTTTTAACAACCTGGGCAGACATAGAGGGTAAGGTAAATGATGGGTGGATGGATGGATGGATGGATGGATGGATGGATGGATGAATGATAGATAGATAGATAGATAGATAGATAGATAGATAGATAGATAGATAGATAGATGGATGGATG
>NC_024307.1:8170922-8208728 GCF_000523025.1 Cynoglossus semilaevis | reverse complement strand
TGGATGGATGGATGGATGGATGGATGTCTCTCTATGGATTAGATTCGCTGATAATCAACAGGAAGTGACTTTTAAATTAATATTTAATTAATCAGGGTCATCACGACTGCAAATAAAATTTTCAGGAAGTGACTTTAATTAATATTTAATTAATCGGGGTCATCACGACTGCAAATAAAATTTTGACTTTTACTTTTTATAGTTATACTACTAAGTAAACAAGGCCCTAAATTCCAAAAAGACGGACTAAGAACACTAGAGTCAGACTAACAGTGAGCCTGCCCTCTGATTCAACAGAACACCATCAGGGTGGGGTTGGACATCGGCTACTGTCGGATGACCCCACCTCAGAGGTCTGACCTGAATGTGTTTCTACATCACACCTTCTGGTTTGTCATACAATGTGTACACTTTGCTCTGACTTACAGCAATCTTCCAACAATCTCTACAAACTCTACCTTTTGTGTCTCGTGAGTCGAGGCAGTTGTGGGTGGTGTTGTGTTCCTGAATGGGTGAGCTGGCAACAACCTTTTTATATGTATGTAGTGGAGTCATTTCTCCACGGCACAAGCAAAACACACACAAACAGCCCAGGGCTAGGACTGACAGGCAGCCAGGAAACAGCAGCATTAACAGCCTATTTTCCGAGCACTGGTCTGTGCTCATTCTCCGAATCACTTCTTCTCTGAATGGTGGAGGTAATCCCTGCTGTATTAAACCTAAAACCCTGCTGGGAAATGATTCAGCTGGCGAGAGAGTAAAAATTACATGAGAGTATCCAGATTCCAAGGAAGTGAATAGGATTACCATATAAAATAGTCTATTAGTCATATTAGGTTGCAGCTTAATGGACGCATTTTTTTCAACCAAGAAGGAATTTAAAGGTAGATTTGAATAATTAGAACGAATTAACCTGCAGCATTACCTCATTTATGAGCAAATATAGTGCAGGTCATTGCGTCAGGTCAAATGTGAAATGCTTTGTTTGTACTGAACCAAGGCTCAAAGTACATACGGTAGCAGGGAGCTGTGATCGTGGGGCTTGTGTTGAAAGCCAACATGACGTGGATTTATAAAGGTCAAACAACAGTCAGTGAACCACGGTCAATAAAAATGATAAACTGTAGGAAGGTTAATAAGCCTGACCTTGCAGCTGCGAGAGTCCCAGGCCTTGACCACAGGACTGTAACCTCCACACAGGAATATATCAGGATTGCTGGGATGCAGGACTGTGCACATCACCTTGGACTGATTGTCCAATTTCACTATCTGCTGCCCTACGCACACAAAGAAAAGACGAGAGACAAAAATAGGATTAATGCTGATGTGGGGAAAAAATACATATTTCACCGAACTGATCCAAAGATATTTGAAAGAAATGTATTGTGTGGTTCCACAGGGATCAGTCTTTGGCCCCGTTTTTTATATATAAAAAACCCAAATATAATAGATAGAAACTGCACATTTGACGCATATTAGCAAAATGTTAGTCTTTGGCCATAACAGTCTGTCCATTGTTAACAACCTTGGTGATTTCAACATTACCTCATCATTTGTTGCCCAAGGTCAGTTAATAACTGAAATGCCTATAAGTAATATAGTGGATAATGAGATTGACCACCAGAGGTCACTTCGTGCCCATGTTGTACTTACACCCAACCCACTTTTTCAGACAGCTTCACATTTCGAGTCTAAGAAAAGCGACTGGATTTAAACACCACTCCAGACAATCCTTAAGCTAAATGACACAGTGATATGGGAAGAGTAACCACTGTTTTGGCTGGAGGCGGCTTTATCTTAATCAATTTTAAAAAGGCCACGTTTAAAAAAACAAAATAAAAAAGTTAAATATGTGGGGATTAAATATAATTAAACCTGACGGGAAGGAACCCAAATTAGTTTCCTTGGGGGAAAAAAAAACATCTAAATTAGAAAACGTGAGCCAGACATGAAGCCCTGCGGTTGTGTGGACTAATATGTAAAGCACCGGCTTATGAGTATAACAACTTCTTATTTATTTATTATGCAATAATACCCAAACAGTGCCAGGGCGCTAGGTCGTAAAAACTCTGCACATAAATATACAAACATTCCTGGATTTTCCTACTGAGGAGATAGATGCGATGGATTTTTAGCAAATCATAGACAAGAAGCTGTTTTCTGTTCACTTCATTTTGGACCAGCCTGCTCCCAAATTACAAAAAAGTTTGAATCTCCAACTTATATAAGATTGTTGGCTTCAATATGCCAATCTAAAGTCATTAAAGACTAAAACTTTGAAAGCAAAATGAAAAATACAATATTCTTTTTAACTCTATTATATTTTAAGTAAGATTAATTCGCTAGAAGTAAATCTGCGTAACGAGGAGAGATAATAAAACTGCAGTCGTCTCTGCACTGATAAATGTCTGTGTAGATTTACATTCATCTAAATCACAATTCTTTTAAGTCTGCAGCAACAAGACTTGCAGTTTGGTTCAAATGCGAAGTTCTCTTTGTTGAGAAGTCAAATATCCTGCATAAAATGTCCAGTTGGTACTGAGCTTACTGAATTTGAAAAATACTATTGGCACAAAAAAGGGCTGTGATCACACTGCAGAGCGGACAAACAGTGGAGGACGACAGAGTGGAGGACATTAGTGGGGACAGAGACAGCAGGGAGGAGGTTTCAGAAGCCGAGGGGAGCGGTGTAGAAATGGTTCTACTGCCTCATTACCAGGTCCAGCGAGGCAGGGTGCTGTCACGGCACATAAGTAAAGGTTAGGCTGCACATTACTCGGCTATTTTGAAAAAAGAGAATGAAAAACAAATGGGCCTTAATAAAGCAAGTTGGGAACATTTAAGATTCTCGGAGGAAAAACGACAGCTCAGGCATATATATGAATATGATCTAAACGTATCTATATCTGCAAACAACTAGGTCAAGTTTAACCACTTATTTGTTTGGTTATTGCCTGTATTCAGGGACCTCGAACTAGAACGAATAAAACCACAGGATTCCTCCTTAAACAGAATAAAGATTACCGTATTCATCCCACAACGAGGAAATTCACAAGCATTTAAATTGAGAATCGATGTAAAAGCTCTGCTCACTTTCTGTTCAGCTAATATTTGCAACAATCGACGTAAAAGCTCTGCTCACTTTCTGTTCAGCTAATATTTGTATTTATTGTATCCTTAGTTTTATTGATATTTTTCAAAATGATAACTTGAACTTTATTGATTGCACACTGGGGAAATGTTAGCGCTAACAGCAGATATGTGGCAACAGGCTGCCCCTTGGAGGCACCAGGTGTGCAGTTCCTCTGGGGCTCGAACCCAGGACCTTCTGCGTGTAAGGCAGATGTGTAAGCAGGCGTGATAAACGACACACTATGGAACCACCTAATATGACGACAGTGTCAGTTTAAACACGTTTTCTTTAGTTGTTGTCTTCTGTTGTCTTTGACTGTATATATTATAACACAATATAAATATATAACACTGCTTTCTGTTCATTCTATATGTATTGCAGTCAAACTTAAAGAAGTGCCAGTGAGTACACAAATGAAAATAATCGTACTTGGGACAAGCCTGGTTGAATGATATGTGAATGCAGACTTCTTCTTCTTCAGGTCAACTCCACATGATGACTCATCGTTCTCTCTTGGCACCACTTGGGTTTTACACTGAAAAGTCATGAATTACACTTTCATAAAGACTCCATCCTGCTGCTGGGCTCTACTCTACAGGAGGATTTGGCTTCTTTCACCAAAGATGTTTCTTCAAAGTCCAACTGAGGTGGAAGTGTAATACAGAAGCTCACGTCAACGCTGGCACCGTCGCTGCGTGCTATTGGTTTTTGGAAAAGCCAGTCCTGTCTCCTGTCTGCCAGTGCCTGCAGGGATCTGGGCAGAGGACTCCAGTCCTGCACACACATGCAAGATCTGACACGCAAACGTGTTACTGCCCGCGGCGATATGGAAATGTTTTTCCAACGCCAACTTCCACCAATCAGCCTTGCCAACGACGGCTCTGGAAGTGGACAACAGCTGCCACTTCACACTCATGCCCTCCAGATGAAATCCACTTATTCCACTCCCAAACTCCTGGTCTTCCCATCCCTCATTCTGTGAATATTTTCTGCCTCTTTTGATTTCGTCCTCCGGGGTTCTCACTTTCCTCTCCCCTGCAATGTGCCTGTTAACCTGTAATCCCTTCCCCTCGCTTCCCTGACGTTCCCCTCGCCCTTTACAATTGCAATTCAGCTGTGACAGCCTTCCCGGGGCTCCACTGGGAGAGGACACACAAGGTAAAGTGGACACAGGAATAACTGCTGCAGTGTCCAAGGGAAACGTGTTCACGCTGCACACTGACGCAAGAGTTCTCCCATAATTCAATTTCTCTGTAAACACTCTGACTGATGCAATGTTTGGTTTTGTACCGTGCTCAAATGGAGGTCAGGGGACCAGCAGGGCCCTTGTTGATGAACGAAGGGTCTGAACTGGAGCACGTCTCCAGAAGTGGGAGAGGCGCACGTTTCTGCTTATATTCATTTATTTAATTTTAAATTTTTTAATTTAATTAAAACTGATTAACTGACTAACAAAAAAGTAGTTTAGAGAACATTTAGTTGTTGACCCGAGCTAGATGTTTTAATTATGAAAATAATGAACACCATTTTTTGAGCTGATGCTAAACCTCCTGGGGTAACTGTTGAAGCTGCCTCTTACTTCAGTCTGTAGTGACATTAGCACATTTCTAATTCTGTTTGCTCACAGTAACATATATTCTAAGGACAGCTAGCTCAGCAGCTAGCTAGCCAATAACCAATATTTGCAATATCATGCGCTCACATGGCAACAACACGTAAAAGTTTTGTGTGCTGCAGAAGCCTAGCATGCCATTTGACTGACTCAGCTCTATTTTCCCCCCCATCGTGTGAAATTCAAGGGCAAGTTCTCATTTTTTAAGGGCATTTGCCGCACGGCCCCACTAATGACTCACCCCGCTGTGAGACACACTAACAGCAAATTACTCCTTTTTACACACCGACATGACAAACATTCAGCGTCCCATGTCTCCCATAATGTCAACAGAGTTGACACTGCTGTGTCAGTGTCAGGAGCTTCATTAGGTTTTCAAACATCACTCCCATCATTACGCTGACGTCCTTCTAATAACCCCGACATTTCTGTCAAATATAGAGTAAAACCTCTGTAGAAGAGCGAGGCTTATAGAAGGTAGTGTCCAATATGTTGTAAAGAGACCCACAATTATGTCAGTTTGTATTTATTTCATTGTTATTAAATCACTTTTCCACTCTGGCCTTGGTTTTAAAGGTCTAATGTTATTGTCAAACACATCAAACATGTTCACCTAAAAGGAATCATTAATTTAACATCAATAGTCCTTTTATTTTCTCAACTATGGTCAATGCTGATCGAACAATTAACCTCGTCCCTAATCGGCATGTTCATGGACTGTGGGAGAAAACAGAAGTAACTTAGAAATTCTCTACTACTTGAAAAGTATTCTCCAGAATATTTTCAGCTTCTACAACAAGACAGAAAATTACTAATACCCGTCTTCTTCCTGATTTATAATTAACAGTAAATATATAATAGTTTCCCTAGAAAATTTGGAATATTTTCTCAGAAAATTTGGAATATTTTCTGGGGTACACGTGATTATTTCTAACAGCATAGTAGTAACAGTAATTCACGGGAAAACGTTTTAGTTTCATCGAAGAGAAACTAAAAGACAAAAAAGAATAATCAAAAATTATTATAATACATTTGTGATTAATTCACAGTTATCCAGTGGTTAATCACATTTAATTTTTTTACTAAAACTAAAAATCCCAAAATGGGGAATGGAGACCACACTGTTGTGGAGACCTCTCCAGACAGCTGAGATTGCTTGAAAGCTGTTGGTGAAGACATATTCACACACCACACTGAGTTGACCAAAGTACTGGCAACTACCAAAGACTTTGTCTGAAATAAAAAAGCGTTTTATAAATGTGTCGGTGGATGGCGATTCCAGTAAAAGGTCACGGTGGCTGCTCCTGTGGTGATGTATCCATTATTGATTTCCTTCCTGCAGCTGCCTGTGTGTTTAATGGGCTGGCCAAGCTATTATCCGTAGGCTTTATTGGCAGTATTGACAGGCGTGCTGAGAGGGGAAGTGCAAACGGCAGCAAGTCATCACAACTTTGTGGTGACCCCAGAAATGGAGATGCCACTGGGCGTTAAAAAAGAGATCTATAAATGCTTTACCTCTAATGGTTTTTCTATGAATGTGGTCATCAAGTCATAATATGTGAGCAGAAAAAGACTAATAACGGTTAAACGTCATTTTAGCAACTTAAATCTGATATAGTTTGTGTAAGAGAAATGATATTTTAGCCCTTTAGAATTTGAGAAATTCTATTTCATCCACGGAACAATCGACAACCTGTTGTTGTTTCTGACGAGAAAGTGTTCTATTATTTTGGACATATTTGGCCGGTGTATATATTTATATTTTATTATATTTTCTAAAGGCAGAGCTGTGGAAAACAAAACTTATAAAGCTGTAGAAAGAATTTTTATTTGCTAGTTAGAAAATTTGGAGCCACAAAAAAAAAATGGCTGCAAAATGAAGGTAAACAGTCGCAGTCTGAAACGCTTTAAGCCACAAGTCACTTATTGATCTTCTCTGTGTGTATAAAATCCAATTTATGATCACAGGCATAAGGGCTGACAAATAGAACAAGCTGGAGGAGTTGGATCAGAACTTCTGAAGACAAAGTTAAGCTGGAGAATGTCTGTCTTTGGGCAAATACGGTGTGTATTTATTTGTGGGCGTGCGCGCTTCCAGGAGACAGTGAGAAATGTGCACCAATTTTAAGACCCTCTCCACTGAGGCAGACAAGCAGACGCCTTAGAATCTCATTTAGAGGCTGTTTGCTAAATGAGACAGTCTCGCCTCCAGATAATTCACTGGTGCCACCGAAAGCCTTCCAGCTCTTCACAAAAAGACGGCAATAAAGCAATGAAAATCTAACCGCGGGGCGTTTAGTATTAAATGCAAGCAACAAATGGAAGCATTTTGGAGTAGCTTTACAATAAAACCTTACAGGTGTAGTTCAGAGCCGTAATGCTTTAGTTTTGTAAAAAACTGAGTGTGTCTCAGTCCTGTAAGGGGTGCTACAAAGAAAGTGTACTGTGTGTCTCAGTCCTGTAAGGGGTGCTATAAACACAGTTTGAGCAGAACTAGAGTTAGTTAAATACTGGCTACTTAGATGTGCCTTACTGTCACCTGCTGGTTTGTTTTTTTTTTACTTAAACATTGGGCCATACTTGACTTGTGAAAAAAATATCCCACATATAAAGAACTATGATAATTACAAGTTTAAAATAATTCGATTTACAGAATGGGTCAACTCAAATATTAATGTTCTTCAGGGCAAAGTCTACATGGGCATCCAGGGGAGTTGTTAGGGCAGACCGTGGCTTAGTGGTAAGAGGATCGCTCGTGTTAGCACGCTAGCTGTCTTTCTGAGCCTGCAGGGTTAGGTGACCTGTACACAGAGCTACCCTGAACATGTGGTCCTTTGATGGACAGTTAACTGTCCAGGGTGAACCCCAACTCTGCTGCTAACTAAAAAGAAATAAGCTTTTGAAGATAATTCTTCAGTTGAATATTCACTGAATTCAAATAAATGATTTTGATTTAAGGCAGCAGTGCCCAAAATCTGTATACAGACAGAGAGAACCAGCGTCTACACTGACGGGATTAATAAGAGATTTTCTGACTGGAGGCACTTTAAAGACACTCCCTGCATAAATGTAAAGGATTGACCTAAAATTTGGACGAAGTAATGTTGACAGTTTGGACAATAACAACAGTTGCTCATACTTTGTTGAAATATATCAAATATGACATTCTGGAAAAATCACACCGCAGTATGCAGAATAGTATCTGAAGCTGAGGACAAGCGTGAATCCTCAGTGTCATTCTGCAAAATAGGTCCAGTGCTTTGTCATCTCTCACCGTCTTCCCAGGAATAACTGCTGCTGCTCACCTGTCTCCACGTCGGTGACGGCAGCAGTGTTGTCAAACGACCCGGTGAGAAGGTGTCGCCCACAGGGCGTCCAACAGGCGTCACGCACCGCTCCAGAATGACAGCTATAGACTCTGAGGCATCGTCCACTTTCTGCTCCATCCCACACCTGCCGGACACAGACACGTCAAATCCAAGCAGCAGGATATCGTTCTGACAGAAGGCCATAAACAAATATACAATGTCTTATCCTGGAAGCTTGAAATAGACTTTACCTTAAAACATCAAAATGACTTATCAGTATTTGTTCTTAAATAATTTAGAATTAATACCTGGAAGTGAACACCTTTTTTATTCTTAGGGATATGAATAAGGAAGAGGACAGTTAATAAATTTTGCAGTAAAAAAACAAAAAATAAAAATAAGCTGATCAACAGACCACAGTCACTGTCGCCTGGTTTTCTTCTTTTTGTCACACGTTTCTCAGTTGAGCTGAGATCTGGACCACTGAACACAGTTTATCCGGTCTGCTCTTTGCACTCTACGAGCAGATGGACAGTAAACTGAACCAAGTTGGACTCAACTAGGGACGGCTGAATCCAATACTCGGGAATGGGATTGGTGTTAGTCTGATATTGGTCAAAATGTCAGGACTGAACATCAAACGAACAAATATAGCTCATCTGATCCGATACATCAAACAAACAAATATAGCTCATCTGATCCGATACCTAACTTTGCGCTTCATGTCGTAAACGGGGACACAGCTGCTGGTTGAAACAAAGCCTGTGGCATAATGGACGACAAAAAGTTGTGTTGTGCCATCCATAGATGGAACGGTGAGGAGAACAGAGAGGACACAGTGACCAGAGCAGCTTAAGACTTACAGTTCAGTTTACGTGTTACTGGCATCAATTTTTAAAGTTGTTCAAAAGAAACACTCGGATTTTTGGGGGGGAAATATTCACGTGAATAACAACCTTTGAGGAAATTGCCTTCAGTATCATTAAAAGTACTTGGTATTAGTGGGTACATGAATAAAATTACTTGGTTGTAAAGAAAAAAAAAGTATGGGGACAGCGCCACCTATTACAAGCAGCATTCAGTGGAACATAACATAATCACAAACACCGAGACTGAGAGGCAGACTTTTCTTTCTTGGCCAGATGTTGCTCTGCGTTACAAAGATGTAAACAAATTGACCCTGTTGTGTTTTTAACACTGTACTATTATTAGAGAGAGAGAGGGGAGAGCGGGAGAGCAGCCAGCAGCTCCTCACCCCTGTGCCTCTGCTGCCATTCAAGACCTCATTGGTTTGATTTCTGCTCATGTGGTGTAAACAAAGTGTAAAACAGGGACAAATAAAAGCCGGGCAGTGATTGATGAACCAGGCGTTAATTTGTCAGGTCATTACAGATCGTTTTTGGCTTCGTCTTTAATCAGCGTGAGAGCTTTTTTTTTTTTTTGCACGGTGTTTCAAAGAAAGCACCGAACCAACTGTCCGGTCAACACACTCACTTGTTTTTTCATTAGATGCTCCTGCTGATAGAGATAAATAGGTTTCTGTCAAACAACATCACATCTTCAACGAAGCCCAGGCAGGTGGTCTGGTGTCAGGCCAACAGACACACACACACACATACACACACACACACACTCTCTAATGAGGCAGGTTTTGTGTCAGGACCAGAGAAGGACTTTGAAGATTTGTGCTGCAGATCCCTCTCTGCCTCTTTCTGTGTTTCATTATTAAAGACGACTCCTCCACACAGCATATGGAACATAGACAATCTCACAGGAGAAAGACAGGAGGCAGGAGGTAGAGGAGAACAGTGACATATCAATACACTGTGTCTTTGACAAACAGAATGCCTGAGATGGATTTAAGGGTAAAAAGAAAAAAAAAAAGAAAAAAAAAAGTACACGCACTGAAAAAACCAAGTCACATTTTTGACACGAAAGCTAAAAAGAACAGAAATACAAGAAAACAATTGATGCTTATTTTAGATCAATGTACTTTAATAGGGATAAATATAGATGTGTATTTTTTGTATGTGTAGTCAGAGTCAAATATCTGAGATGAACTACTTCAGAAGCAGTTTCAAAAGAAACTTTGTTTTAATTGATATAAAAAAAAAAAATCAAAATTCCCTTGGAGCGCCCACTGCTGACCACAAATCACTTTGTGTATATGTTTATTCCACGTCTAAAAATATATAGAGTGAGAAATATAAAATATATATATAGTTTAAATCTTTAACTTTAATTCCATTATTCTAGAGGAAACACACCAAAGAATTCCACGCTGCTCTAATCCTCTCCACGTCAACCGGATAATGTCAGATCTAGGGAAACACTGCCCTCTCTAGGCAACATAAAGACCCGCTAAACAGCACCTGATGATTAAATCTGTATTAGCACGGACTTCACACAGGTTTCTCTCCAGGCGGCTTCCTGTGAAATTACAACATTACTGATACGCACCATTAACCAAACCATACACACACATACACACACACACACACCAATACTGTTTAAATAGTAGACCCGTGCATGGCTAAGAACCTGCACTTGTTTATTTGTACAGCCCCGCAAATTCGGGCGAATGACTCATTGGGTTAATCTACTTCCTGAATGACTTACAGTAATTAAAAGTAAATTGGTATTGGTGTTATCAACTTAAAACTGCTGCCTAACACCTGCTGTAGCCACGGCGACGACAGCTGCAGACAGAAGAAGATGAAGGAGAAGGAGAAGGAGAAGGAGAAGGAGATGGAGAAGATGAATATTCTGACTATGCTTCTGACGAGCTGACAAACTGATGATGGCGAGAGAGAGAGAAAGAGAGAGAGACACAACAGAAGCCTAAAGGACGTCCATAATGAAATAAAGTCCAATCACAAAGACGACAGAGCTGGGGTTTGGTGTTCAGGGGAACACAAAAGAAAACATGGACTCAAAGTGAAGTGTGTGTGTTGTCCAGGTACATATACCTGTGGAGACCCTGTGCTGTGTGTGTGTGTGTGTGTGTGCTTTGTCATTAAGGAACTGTAACAAGCTGTCAAACTGATCCACTTTGTCATTAAGAAACTGTAACAAGCTGTCAAACTGATCCACAGGAGACACTTTTTTTCTTCAACAGTACAACATCAAATATAATATCACCATCTTTAAATCATGTTCAAATTCCCTGCAGTGCAACCACAAGTCAATATAATTACTTACTCAGTAATTACATTGACCTTTTAAGTCAATAAAATTCACTAAATATAGTTTTATTCCATTTTTTTATGCGATCAAAAGGTTTAAGTCTGAAAGATTAAATTTAATGAGATGTAGATATTGTGAATGTAATTGGTTGACTATTTGTCATGACTTGACTCTAAAAGTTGTAAAGCACAGAATAGGCCTTAATAATAGCACATTACAAATGGAATGGAAACCAAACCACAAGTAAAACACAAACAAAACTGTGTTAATATATAAATGGGCAGTGGTCTGTTTTGTGCTGGAAGAGTTGCTTCCTGAGGTCAAAGAGGTCAAGCACCTCTGCTCCGAAACACTTTTTGGCTCTTATCTCTGTGCATATTCACCAAAAAAAGATGAAAACATACTGAAGGTTCATGAAGGAAGAACCAACTCCCTGTTAAACACAACAATTCCTTCACAAGAATTTATCGGATTTCATTTAGATCTCCTCTGCCGCAGCAACATTAAATTTTACTTTGTTCAGATTGTAAAAAAAACAGAAACTTTAACTGGTTATGGCAGTGCAAAGCTAAGGCACAGTTGCTATGGTAACACACTTTATGTGCACCTTGTTTGTTTCTAGAAACACTTTAGCCCGGTGTAATTACCTGGATTTTGTAGAGACGCAGTGTGTTTGATTACGGCTGAAACTTTAATGCAGAGCCCGGGTTTTCGGTGACAAAAGCGTGAACTTTCGGGGAGAAAGATTAAGCTGTTGACGACCCTATTACTCACGATGAACAACTGCTAACGGGCGACGTGTGCAGCAGCACACGAAAGAGCGCCTTCATCAGCTGTCTTCACACAGAGCCCACCTGATATACAGACAAAGACAAAGTCCTTGCACACAAGCAACCCAGTCTGTCTTCAGACCTTTCTTCTGCTCCAAACCATCTGCTCCAAACAGGTGCCAGGAGTTGACGCCTGCCACACTGCTGCCGCCGCTGCTGCACTTGTGTGATTATGCAAATTACTCAACACATATTCAACTGCTTAATTATTCAGACTCCTCCGAGTACATAGTGACTTGATTTTGAGTCGGGACAGAAATATTTAGTCACCTGCTGACACTAGCATCGCCTGACCTTTACAATTGGGACATGAGGGATGTTTTTGTTTTTTTTTCCTGCTGTGAAAAACACCAAAAGAGAGAAGGGAGATCAGAGAGAGAGAGAGAGAGAGAGAGAGAGAGAGAGAGAGAGAGAGGAGGGGGAAGAATGGGAAACAGAATTCCCCTGGGTCCTGACATATATTCAACTGACAGTGACAGATATGGTTCTAAAAAAGTGCCGTGTTAATTGCAGCAGCAGGGGTTAGGTTTTATCTCCCTGCAGTGTAACAGTGTGGCGATTACAGAGAACATCAGGTCACATCATTACACCTTAAATCCTTACTGATGCGCAAAATTAAGACTGAGACAGAGCGCTGCACCACTGGTGAAAAAAAAATTATAATTATCTAGAGAAACAATTATCACTATCAGTAAAAATATAAGGGCACAGATCATAATCAAAGCCTGTTGGGTTTTGCATCGGTATAGAAGAACTCATTACCTTGAAGGTCTTGTCCATGGACGCAGACAACAGCAAGTGACTGAGGCGAGGAACAGGACACCACCGCACCGTGTTGACAGGTCCTTGATGGGCCCTCAAGTGCAGCAGGAGCCTCCGAGGTAGCCCCGCTGCCTCGGGCTTGACATCAAGATATGGCTTCACTCGCTCCGACACATCTGAGAGAATCTGACTCGCTTCTCTCTGACTGCCTGGGACTTGCTCTGCTGGACACTTTGGGTCAGCAGTTTCTACTGAAGCAGAAAGTCTCTGTCTCTTGGGGACATACGGTCTGACACCAGATGGGACACTGTGCTGTCTTCTTGCTGGGTTCAGAACATCAGCAGCTCTTTGTGGAGTGTGAGGAGAAAACTGTGTCAGAAACGCTGCAGTGTCTCCCGGCTGTTTATTTTGCACTCCAGCGACGTAACAACATTTTATTTTCTTCTGATCAGAACAGTTTGGAACCTGTGATTGCCCATAGTTCACTGAGACGCTGCTCTTTCCTGTGTTTCTTCCAAGATTTCCCAGGAGTGTCCAGTCGGAGTTTTGTGTAGAACTGTTGGCCTTGGACGTCACCCGTGAGTCCATATCTAAGGAATCTTCTCGACAGGATCCAGTTGGGACAGAGTCTAATGGTCCATGAGCCAGAGATTCATCCTCTGACCCTGAATCGTCATAGGCCACTAATGAAGACATCATCAGAAGTCAGTCTCTCACTAAAGACCGACTGTTGATTTTGAGAATTGATATTGTATATGCAAGGGCGACATCTAGTGATTGCATATGGTACAGCAGCTAAAAGTAAAAGTGCTTGACATCCAAAGGTTCAGGTGAATAAAATTAAGGCCAAAGGTACGTGTAATATATTTATATAATTTCCATCTTTAGAGTTGTTAAATACAGGGCTTTTTTTTTTGCTTTTTAGGACAAATCACATAACTATTGTCTTTCTTGAAGACATCAAAATTGGTTTTAGGTCAGACATCAATGGGGCTAAGCTTGAGATAAGCTTTTCCCTTTCTTCTTTAGCTGAAAATCCTGTTCACTGCACTTGTAGTCTGCAAGAGAAGGGAGACAGACAATTTCACAAAACATACCAAGTTCAAAATTAATTGTTTCCTTTTTGTAATTCAAACCACTTCAGATCACATATATTCTCCATTTTGTTCTTAAATTCGGTTGAATTTGTTCTTTGCACCTTAACAGTTTCCTATATTAACTGCAGATTAACTTCAAAATGCAAAATACAGTGTTGTCTCTTTGAAGCAAATGATATGTTATATGTCTGTCTTTTTCTCCAAGTTGTCCTTAACACACACTGGTTTGACCTGTATGTGCCTCTTCAGCAGACACCTACACTTCAGTAGATCACAGACTTGTTACCTGTATGTGCCTCTTCTTGCAGATACCTACACTTCAGTAGATCACAGACTTGGCTAATATTCTAGTGACGTTTTCTTCTTCTTCTATAGTTTATTTCCCTATACATTTAAGCTAACATAATGCACGATAAATCGAATAAATATTTGTGTGACTATGTCAACACGTCTCTGTTGTTTGTTTCGGTTTAATGAACAAATGTAACCACATGTACGCGTGTTAAACTACTTTTTCCGTATAAAACATAGAAGTTACGTTTAAGATTTTTATCTATTAGCTTACTTTAAGCTTTTAAAACTGATAGTTACAAGACAACAAGCAAGACTAAAGATAGCCAGGATGTTTAGCGACATTAAGGTAAATACAGTAGCGTTGTTTGATAATAGTGCAAAGATACCTTCAATTGCTTAAAGAATTGTTCACAAACACAAACATCACCTGGATGTCTGACGTTTTGGTGTTGTTGTTAGCAGAGTTTGCTAACGTCGCGCATTAACTTTCGCGATTTCATCTAAACTGCGTTCTACAGTCAAACGTACCCAGTCAATTACAAACATTTGTACAAATAAAGCATATTAATAACACAACGTGCATAAACAAGCTTATTCACGGTCACTCACCCAAACATCCCGCAAAAACATTTACTCAGGATGGTTGCTGTCAAAATAAAAGCTGCCTAATAATTATTGGTTATACATGAACGGCTAAGGCGAATTCTTTGTTAAGAAACGTTTTATTTTGACATTTACCGGTAAGAGTACGAGCACTATTGCGCTTTTCCGCTCTGTGTTTTATTAAATTGGATCATTTTGCTCATGTTATATTAAGTTTATATTTAAAATCGAAAGAAGCGTTTTAAACAATGTATATTGGTGATATTAATGGATATATTGTTTTATGTTATATGTGTTTTGTTAAAAGATAGCGGAACTGTTGTGGAACCAAGGTTGCTGGGGAAGAATAGATTCGGAACACTACGTCGCTCAGGCTGATGCAAGCTGTCAGTCAGCTGTGTGAGGAGTATCGAAAGGTATACCTATTTATTTCTTAATCTATTTCACTGTGACAGGTTTACACTGTTTTGGAGTATAATTTGGAACGCATTTACAACAGCATCTGTCGCTAAGAGATAAGCTTCAACATGAGACGGATATTAGCCAGTCAGGCTCTCGTGTTCACATATGGCAATGTTGTAAAGCAGTGTAAGCATTTACAGTATAGGCCTGATATCGCTGCTCCGTGTTGACTTTATAGATTGTATCCAGTACATATTTTGTATAAATGAAAAATGTTGGTTTACTATTGATCTCATTGTTTTGATCCTGTGTTTCAGCCAGTGAGAAGAACATGACAGACTGTCAGGGAGACAGAGGGAACGGTCCAATGGAGCTGTATGAAAAGTTAACACAGCAAGGGGACAAAGTCAGAGCCTTAAAAACAGACAAAGCTGAGAAAGTAAGTTCTTGAAAATGATATTTTGAAATCATAATGCACTTTAGTGGGTTGTTGTCATCAAGGCCACAGTAAACAAACCAGGAAAACTACAGCAGTACTTCTTTTTTTGGATAGTAAATGTTTAATATAATTTGAGACTGAAAAGAAAATGACAAAGAAGAGAGAGAGAGAACAAATTTTGCTCAAAGGATTCTGTTTCCTGACCTTTTTGGATAGTAACTGTTTAATATAATTTGAGACTGAAAAAAAAATTACAAAGAAGAGAGAGAGAGAACAATTTTTGCTCAAAGGATTCTGTTTCCTGACACAGATATCTGTTTTGCCAGGTGACAGATGAACATTAAAACCATCTTAAGAAATTTTAGATTGTCTCAATTTATGTCTAAACAGTATTTGAATTTGATGAACTGGTTCTAAGGAAAGATTTTCTTTTTTGATTGATCTAATATCAGTGTTTGTGTTCCCCAGGCTGACGTCGATGCTGCTGTCCAGTTGCTGCTAAAGTTGAAAGTTGACTACAAACAGATTACAGGTCAGGATTACAAAGCAGGCTGCCCACCTACAGAAATCACCAGCTCTGATAATGGTCCCGTAGCAGATGGTGCTGATGGTGAAGACACAGTTGATCCGTGGAATGTTTGCACTTCAAATGCCAAGGGGGTTGATTATGATAAACTCATAGGTAAGGCTAACACAGTGTGTTTTTACAGTATAATAACCCTGGGGTAATTTATGGGATGTTTGAGCAGAATTACCCACTCTGTGTCATGTCTTTCTGTAGTGAGGTTTGGCAGCAATAAAGTTGACAAGGACCTGGTGGACAGAATAGAAAAAGTCTCGGGACAGAAACCTCACCGCTTCCTAAGACGAGGAATCTTCTTCTCACACAGGTTAATCTTTAAAGACATTTGAGCCTTTTTGCAGCAGCAGCAGCAGCAGCAGCAGTATAGTGTTTGAAACATCACTTTTGAGACGTATACATTTTTTGCAGAGATATGCACCAAATGTTTGAAACATCACTTTTGAGACTTATACATTTTTTGCAGAGATATGCACCAGGTGCTGGATTCATATGAGAAGCAAAAGCCCTTCTACCTCTACACTGGCAGAGGTCCGTCCTCTGATTCCATGCATGTTGGTCATCTAATTCCCTTTATCTTCACCAAGTGAGTCTCCTTATTCTGATGTACGCACTGAGTCAACATTTTATCACTTTCTTTCAACTATTTCCTCTTTTTTTCAGGTGGCTACAGGATGTGTTTGACATACCCCTGGTGGTCCAGTTGACTGATGATGAAAAGTATCTGTGGAAGGATCTAACAGTGGAACAGTGTCACAGCTTTGCTGTAGAAAATGCCAGGGACATAATTGCCTGTGGCTTCGATGTCAACAAGACCTTTATTTTCTCAGACCTTGACTACATGGGGTAAATAACAACCAAATTTCCTCCATCTAACATTTCCATATCGGCGGCTCCAACTGCTACAGTTAACCAACTCAGATTCACAGACAAGAGAATTACAATGACAAATGTCCTAAATCCTCAAGTTGTTGTCAAAGTGTTAGTGTGTGGTCCTGGTAACAAGCTAATACATTTTGTGGCATGGACAAAGTTAATTGTGTGTAGCAATATATACATCAACAACAAAGTGTCCTCTCTCTCATTGTTTACCTGAATAAGCACAGAAAGTTGATTCAAATTCTAATTTCCTGTTTGTTTTCCACAGTGCATGCCCGGATTTCTACAGAAATGTGGTTAAGGTGCAGAAACATGTTACATTTAACCAGGTCAAGGGCATCTTTGGCTTCACAGACAGCGACTGCATTGGTAAGAAAATTCCAAAGGATGCAGTTTCTAAAAAAACAAAGTTCAAAATCAATCAATCAAACTTACTGTTCGAGACAAAATTATAAGCCTGTCATGATTTGATTCTTAATTGACATTTCAGTGCATTTTTAACTAAAAATGTTCTAATTAGTGACGTTTCAGTGCATTTTTAACTAAAAATGTTGAGAGGTTGGAGGGAGCTATGACTGAAGGAGGAATATGAGAAGCTTTTTAAATAAATACCAATGTAGTCAGAATTGACACTGCTCACTTGTTGGTTTATTTACCTATTTTAAAGTTTACGTCAAAATAGGTAAATACTCACAGAAAATGTCTAGAGTTAATTTGAGGTCACAGTTAAACCTTCAACTGTGATGGTTTTTCCACAAAGAAAAATTGTGTACACAATTTTGTCCTCAACTCTTGCAGTACTTTAAAATGTTTAATCCAACTTAATGATCTATTTCATCTTATCCCTGAAGGAAAAATCAGCTTCCCAGCGATCCAGGCCGCCCCATCTTTTAGCAACTCATTCCCACATATTTTTGGAAGCAGAAAGGACATCCAGTGTCTCATCCCCTGTGCTATTGACCAGGTCAGGACAATACTGCAGCAATATGCAGACTGCATTTTACAGTAGTATTTATAGTTACCTGCTGCTGAAACTCCCCTCCTCACACAGGACCCATACTTCAGGATGACCCGTGACGTTGCTCCAAGAATCGGTTATCCCAAACCAGCCCTGCTGCACTCCACTTTCTTTCCTGCCCTGCAGGGGGCGCAGACCAAAATGAGCGCCAGTGACGCCAATTCCTCCATTTTCCTCACCGACTCGCCCAAGCAAATCAAAAACAAGGTAACGCTGTCAGTGGTTAGTAGTCAAACAGATAAATCAGCCCTGTGTTTGCTGAAGGAGTGAACGCAAATTCTTAAACGTTGACTCACAGGTCAACAAACACGCCTTTTCTGGAGGCAAAGACACAGTGGAAGAGCACAGGAAATATGGTGGAAACGCAGACGTCGACGTCTCCTTCATGTATCTGACTTTCTTCCTGGAAGATGATGAACAGCTGGAGAAGATTAGACAGGTGAGAATGTGAAAAACAACAACGTATCACTTCTTTTTCTTTCTTTTGTGTTCCCTGTTCTTGGTATATAAAACTCCATCTTTCCCTGAACTCCTCCTATGTTGTAGATTCTACTAATCCTATCCTCTGTCCTCCCACAGGACTACACGAGTGGAGCTCTTCTCACCGGAGAGCTGAAGAAGCTTCTGATTGAGACTCTGCAGCCCATGATCGCCCAGCACCAAGAGAGACGCAAACAAGTCACGGACGAAATAGTGAAGCAGTTCATGACTCCCAGACCTTTGAATTTTAAACACTAGCCTGCTTGAACCAATCCAAGTCTTTGTTGTTTTTCAAAGGGGAATTCATATGAAGAACAATCAATTGTTTACTCATTAACTGGAGAGAATCGCTGGACATGCTAAACTAAACATCAAAGCTTCACCCAAAAATACATGTCTCTAATGTAAACGTTTGAATGATTGAATTATCAGTCCTGCTCTAATACTGTAGTAATTCCCTCTCTGTGCTCGAGAATCAGCCCACTAGCGGAAGAGAAAGGTGTTTTAATGGCACCGATGAAATCTGTGTAACTCAGCTACACACCCACGGTACAGAATGATGGTTTAGAAGTCATGCTTTGGAAGGTGGTTATGTAGTAAAATCATGTTCTTATCTGTCTACACCAGGAGGAAAAACAAATATCAATGTAGGTAAATCTCTTCATTCACCATGGCCTGGATAACATTAAAACTACACTTCAACAGTGAAAAGTTGTTGTTTCTGGAAATGATTTGGAGGGCGGAGGGGGGAGAAGAGCACCCCAAAACAATCATGAATAAAAAATAATATGAAAACAGATTTATGATTTTTACTCCACATAATGAAATACCTGAAACCACATTGTTGAATACTAAATAACGTGTCCAGATCAAAAATCAAATCCAAATAGTTTAATTAGATGTAATTTAAAGTTTAAGTCACTGGAATGCAAATGTCTTTTTAAAAATAGAACTTTACAGACTTTTCTTTTAACTTGTTGACTAGAACTTGGCCTGACTTGAGGTTTTGTTTTGTCACTGAGACTCAAACTCAGGCTTCATGGACAAGAATTAAACATCACAGCCCTTTCTTCTGACTGAGTGACTAAGACTTGAGATTCTGGCCTCACCCTAACTTTGCTTGGGTCACACTGGTGACTCTGGTGACTCACTGTGACTTTTCTCTGTTGACTATAGACTTCAGAAACAGTGGTGACTCCAATACAACCCAGCTCGGACCTAATTACAGTACACACGTCCACACTTGGACAGTCAGGCACACATGATAACACTGTTGGTTTTGACGTTGGAGAGGATCGACCATTAGCTGCCTCCATTGTAGCCAATGACTGTAAGGGGCGGACAGCAGGCGCTGGGAGTTGTCTTCCTACATGTCCCCGGATTGGAGCGCCTTAAAAAGGCCAAGCATGCTTCTTCTTTTTCCCTCCCAGCCCCCGCCCCCTCTTCTGCGCCTACAGAAATAGAAAGGTGGGACCGAGAGAGCGCGGCCACATCAGCAGCATAGTTTCTTGTATCATAATTTCATCCAAGCATTCAAAGCTTCGTGTTTAAGTTCGTTCACCTGCACTTGCCTTAGAAAAACCCGTCTTCTATTAGCTTAGCATCAGCAGCTAGTTCAACCAAAGGAGAGGCACGAGTTCGGCTAAAGATTTAGCCGAGTTTGTAAATAATTACAGTCAGACAGCCTCTGGAGAGAAGGTGATTTGTTTGTTTTCTACTGCCGTGTGTGGTTGAGGAGTTTTAGCCGATTTAGGGTTTCTTTAGGGGAATGGCATTGGACTTCGCTGCGGGCTGTTTAGGAGGTAAGTGGTTAGCCACGTTAGCTTCCAAGTTAACAGGTTGTATTAGCATAAGCAGCCGCCTGTAATTTTCCATTGAGTACAACTGGGAGGATTCTTCTGGCGTTGTGGTATTTTTAAACAGAAAACGTGTCATGACCGCATTTAAAACCGTGAATGTAAATACGTGTAAACATGCTCTGACTTACACGGGAAGTAGTATTTGTTGCATTATAGATACAAGCAAATACCCGTGCATTCCAAGCAGACATGGAACAATAAATATGAAAATGTAATTAAACCCATAATTTTGGCCATTGTTTGATATTTATGTAAAACGGAAAGGAGAAACAGGAATTTCTAAAGTTGAATGAGTTCAAGTGTTCCTGTTCTTCCTGTTTGCCTTATTCTTGACCGCTGGAAATTGTCTCAGCTGTTTTGTCTTTCCACAGGGTAAGGACTTTTCTAATTATCTTTTGAGTTTAATCTCAAAATGTAATTCTTAATTTAACTTCAGAATTATGGCCCACAAAATGTACAATATAAGAATAAGAAGAAGAAAAAAAAATTTGGGGAAAATTATAGAATTAGCACTCTGAGGACACATGAGATAGAACTCATATTTGTAGATACCCTGTTTTACATTCTGTTACATACAGTGCAAAACACTCAAAAATTGAGTCCACTTAATGTGATCAATACCAACGAAATCTGTCTGAGCATTACGGTGCATTCAAAAAAGTATTAATTCAATTTTTGTATATATATTTTATATTACATCATTTCGATCAATTTCTAACTGTAATTTTGAAGACTATCTAAATGTACCTTTATATCACCACTGTAAAATAGTTGTTCCTACATATTCTGTATTATTTTTCCAAGTCCTCCCCCTTTCTTTGGCTTTAAAACAACCATCTCATTGCATTTGAAATGATTAAGTTAGATTCAACACAATGATTTCTAAAATTAAAAAAAGCTCCAAGTTAAAATCCAGTGTATTCTTTGCTGCCCATGCCAAAGAGATAATTCCTTCTCTTTCACAACTGTCATTGTTTACATCAACCTTGAAATAGCAATGCGAGCTCACAGTGCTCCCTGCATTTCACAAACATGGATTTAAAAGTACACACAATGTACGAACTTGCCCAGCGCTTGCGGTTAATCAGTTAAGGCCCAGAGAGATACGTGTGCCTATGTGGTCAGGTCGTGGACAAGGTTGCAGACCTGCACTGATGTGCAAGACCAATACAATTCAATGCAAATGCATTCCATTTCACGTAGCCTTCTAGAGAAGAGTGGCATGCTAGAACTTTTAGACCTAAGTCTCTGTTGAGTTTTTTTTCTTACTAGCTCTAGTTCAGTGAACCTATAAGATCAACATGTCACATATTCAAGCTCTCTTCCATCTTTCCTTTGCATCACATTAGTCCTGTTTTACACGTGCATTGTGACTAAAATGTCACGATGGGGGGGGGGGTAAGACATTGATAGTTAACAACCTCGGTCAGTTACACTGTAATGTGCTGCAGATGTTACTAATAACTTGACACGTTTACTGAAAACCTACCCTATTTATAATGACTTCCTTGTTTTGTGTCTTAATTTAAGGTGCTGCTGGTGTTCTGGTTGGACATCCATTTGACACCGTGAAGGTGGGTGTCTCTTTAATTCCCTCGACTGCTCACTTGTGGAAGGCAGTAACATGATACAAGTGCTGTGAGTGTGTGTGTGTGACCGTTGCAAGAAAAATGTTCAGTATTTAACTCCCATTGGCAGCCGGAATATGCATGTTACATAACCTTTTTAGTTGCACAGTCATCCTTCAGCAGGGACACAATGAGCACGTCGTTTAGTTACTGTAGCTACGACAGTTCTGTTGGGGGGACAGGGGGGATGTTTTCTGTTACAATATGTTAATATGAGCTCCTGTGTCTTCAGCTGAACTTATGTTTGCATCTATCTTTAGCTTCTTTGGCATTAAAAATAGAGATGCACCAAGAAAATCTTTCGTTATCGGTTTCATGACCATACCCATTTTTTCAACCCAGTTTATCCAGACTATCTGTAAAATGGTGGACATCACTATCTAGATGCACAGTGTGGTAGCAAAGGAAATCTCAAAAGATTTCAGCTTTCAGTATTAACTGATGGTTAATATTGGTTTTGTAAAAATCCAATCCTTCTTAGAGGAAAGAAAATGTCAATAAAACATAAATGGTTCGTCTAGATTATCAGTATCTTGTCATTCTGTGCTAAAATCAGTATTAACTGATGGTTAGTGCAAAGTTTCTTGTCTTCTACAGTAGAAAAACTTATTGGTTTTGTAAAAATCAGTATCTTGTCATTCTGTGCTAAAAAGCGGAGAAGTAGCCAACTGGACTGACTTGGTTTTCTGAAACCATTCCACCTCTAATCCAACCCCCCTTTTCACACCTGGACCTAGAGTCTACAAGCTTGTGGACACCTGCTTAGTTTTACAGCAGTGACTCTCTCTGAGGTTTCCAGCCAGGAGGCTAAATAACAGCTTCTTAGGTGAAGAGGTTTAGTGTCTTCAAGAAACCAAACCAGTTCATTTCGAATTCATTAGGAAGAAAACGTCATAGGAGCAGAATCTAGATTGTCATTGGTGCATCTCTATTCTAAATGTATTATTAACACCACGATTAACTAACTGAAAAAGGGTTTTGTTAAAGGGTTATAAGGTCGAATCTTCTAAATTAAAATTGGATTATTCTCAGTAATTTTACTTGCATGCTTCAAACTCCATACAGTACAGACTCTGTTCTATAGACACACACACACACGTGTACACAGGGACAGTGATTGCTTTGGTTGTTTGCTCTTGTTTACGTTGCTCTCAATGTCATTTCTGCCTGAGCTGGTGTTTGTTTGGGGCCCAGGGGGGAAGCTGTCTTTAACAGCAACAGTGTCACTGTGTTGTAGATGAGAGGGAGAAATAAACAACCTCTCCACGGAAATGTGACCTAGTGAGTATGGTCAAGGTCTTTCTTTCTCTCACCCAATGTCCTGTCTTGAGCTATAAAAATAAAGCAGAAGAAAAAAATGTAAATGTGTTATTTTGACCTTTTTTTTTTCCTCATGTTGCATCCCCTTAAGCATTCCCCTTAACCTTGAAAAATAAAACTTATGTCAGAACACTGTTGCCTTTCTGTTTCCCCTTTGTAAAATCTCTTAGTTTGTGGTTTGTAGTTGTTTTCCTTTGTGGTCTGATCACTCCCTGATGCACGCCTAACACGAGGTCTGTTGTCCATAGGTGAGGCTTCAAGTTCAAAATGTGGACAAACCCCTTTACCGTGGAACCTTTCACTGCTTCCAGTCCATTGTTCGCCAAGAGTCGGTAAGCACGTGACGTCTGTAACATTTCTGTGGTTGCGTTGGAACTGAATGCTCCGCTTTCACCATGTGCTTCCCAATGTGCCAGTCTAGAGTGGTGATTCCTAACCACTGTGCTGTGGCAGATCATTAGGTGTGCTGTGTAAAATTATCCAATGTCTATGAAGAGTCTCAGTCATCCAGGTCAAGTTTAAAAGTTATGTTAGGCAACTGGACGTAAATTTTCTTCCTCTAGGTGGCAGTGGATGGCCATTAAAGCTAAAAAAAAGAAGAAAAAAAGAGCATGGTCAGTGTATTACTTCAATCAGTGTCCAGTTACTGTCCTGTCAGCCCAGCGTTCCTAACATGGGAAGTTGGGGAGAAAAAAGGGGAGGTGTTGGAGTCCTTCCCCAGTTCCAGTGAAGGCTTTATTCCTGTGTGAGCTATAAAAAGATTTGGACGCACTGCCCTCTGGGCTGACCGGAGTATGAGAAGGGTTGGTGAACCTTTACTCATAGAGTATTACATTGTATACTTCACCACTGAGCAAAAATACTGTATCTGTTACTACCATTTTATTATTGTTTCATAAGAAACTACAAAGTATTTCTATACTATGAACATGCTGCATTAGGTAAGTATGTTCTCTGACCAAAACTTTATACTAAGTTACTAGGTAAGTATGTTCTCTGACCAAAACTGGGTACTTCCTCTGGTTAATCAAAGAAGACTCATTGATGTTCATTGGACCAAAAACATCAGTCATGTATTTCCTAGTGTCTGTCAATCAATTAGAATTTGTCATCAGATTGATCACAGTGTAGCCATGGTTTAATCATGGTGATTTTTGTTTTGTATTTTTACTCTCACCTCTCAAATGTTATTTGCGTCATTTTAAAATTGAATTAAAAATCCTCCTCCTTTGTTGACTTCATTCTGGCTCTAATGACGAATGCACCCTTTATTCACTCATCTCTTATCTCTGTGTCTGTAGACACTGGGTCTGTACAAAGGCATCGGTTCTCCAATGATGGGATTGACTTTCATCAATGCCATCGTGTTCGGTGTCCAGGGAAATGCCATGCGTATGCTTGGCCGTGACACACCACTCAATCAGTTCCTTGCTGGCGCTTCTGCCGGAGCCATTCAGTGTGTCATCTGTTGCCCGATGGAGTTAGCCAAAACACGCATGCAGATGCAGGGAACAGGAGAGAAGAAGTCTAAAAGGAAGCTGTACAAGAACTCTCTGGACTGTCTGGTGAGAATCTACAACAGGGAGGGCATCCGTGGCATCAACCGGGGCATGGTGACCACGCTGCTGCGAGAGACCCCTGGTTTTGGGTTTTATTTCCTCACTTATGACGTGTTAACGCGTTCCCTGGGCTGCGAGCCCGAAGACCCCTACATGATCCCAAAGCTGCTGTTTGCGGGTGGAATGTCGGGCATTGTCTCGTGGCTCTCCACTTACCCGGTGGACGTGATCAAGTCGCGTCTGCAGGCAGATGGGGTCGGAGGCGTCAACCAGTACAGCAGCATTATAGACTGCGTCAGACAGAGCGTGAATAAAGAAGGGTGGAGGGTCTTCACGCGTGGACTGACGTCCACTCTGCTCCGAGCTTTTCCGGTGAATGCTACCACTTTTGCCACAGTGACTCTGTTTCTGATATACATGCGCCAGGGAGAAGAGTGCAGCCTCCAGGACTCGGAGCCCAAACCTGTGCAGCTGCAGCCCCTGCAGCCGCAGACGCAGCCCACCAGCCTGTGAACATCCCTGCCATCTGCAGCACATCTGTCAAATTCACAGCAAAACTTGAAGCTCGTCGCAGGTCTGTTCTGTTGGCTTCAGTGACCAATATTATTTAAATAATATATATATATATATANATATAGACTTGTAAATATAGTCTCTCATTATTAAGTCTAGTTATGTTTTAATTTTAAAGTTTTACTTAAAAGTACTTAAAAATAGTTTAGCTGTGTTTAGATAACAAGTTATAATCAGTGTTGTATTGTAGAACTCGAGGGTCGGCTTTAATATTGGTGACTAGAACTGAGGCTACTGCACAACTACAGTAACAGACTGGTTTCAACAGATTTTTAGATGATGTAAAATTTTGAGTGTGACACTATCAAGGGTAAACAAACGTAGTTAGCTCACAAATCAGTTCACACTCTAACGATACCTCACAGGGTCCAGGCTTGTTGGAGGAAAAAGAAACTTTACTCCAAATTTCTTGATTGACTAAGGTTTGGTTAATATTGTTTTTTTTCCCCGGTAACACAAGTCGCAGCGTAAACTGTGGGAACTTGATGAGGAGTCGACTTGAACTACTAATTTGCTAGGCCTTATTTAAAACGTTTATGACCAGCTTTGATTTTAAACGCTAGGGGACTTGAACCAAAACAAAACTTAAATCTTTCTTAGGCGACTTGGACTCAAGCTTTTCTTCAATGACTTTGCTCTGATTTCAAACCTGACTGGGACCCTAGCCAGTTGTTTTTTTTTTGCAATGCCAATCCTGCCCTCACTTTGACTAAAAACAAAATGTCCCCTGACTAGTGAGAAGCTCCCAATCACATGTACATATATTTTAAACAGTTTACATTTCTAAAGAAAAAAAACTCTAATCAATGAACATTTATATAGATTTTAAAAGCATTGGTCATTCTGAGGTCTTTATGTTGAGGTCAATCTTTCTTTTAATGTTCTATTTTGGTGTGAAGGGCCTATTGTCGTCATGGTAACAGCAAAGAACGCATTATAAATACACATGTACATTGATGTAGATATGGTTGTATTCATTTTCTGAAGTCCCAACTGTGTATATGGTTAAAGTAATGGTGTGTAGTGTTAGGGTACGGCTCTTTTCTCTGATTGTTGAGCTGTCGCAGTATCACCGGTGGATTGTCTGTTATCGTCGCTTGAGAAGTTTGTAACTTAACGTTCTCGGAGGAAACAAAAGCATTGATGCAGTTCGTGATCTTGAAGTTTTTGGAATTAAGCATCCAAAAGAGCACCTTATGATGTGAAACCTAAACGTACGGTTAAGTTCCTGTAAGTCATATTTGTTACTTCACAAACAATACCTGTTCTATTCTGTATGTTATCACCAGTGTAAAGTACCTGTTACAGTGTTGACCTACTGAGAATGTGGACTTATTTAAAAGTGCACCTTGAAGTAATGACTGTTACCGGATGTAGAGCACTTCAATACTGTCCAGAGGAGGGCGCTGTTGGACCGGCTGTACCCAATACTGCGTCTGTCCTCTGCCTAGGAGGTTTTTCAGAGTTGTGACCTGTGGCATGTCCAATCCTCTCTACACTTGTCTGTGTGAGTCCCACGATTGGACAGAAGTTACATGTTGGTCAGTGCTGCCACCTCTGTGTGAACTAACATTTGCGCTAGTAAACCAGATGCTTTTGCACATGTCGGGTTTAAAATATAATCAAAAGTGATGATTAGTTACAATCAATCAAACCTACTGGACACTCAAACGCCTGAAGTGTTTCTTTGTGCTGCACATGTAAACAACTGCTGCTAGTCTAAAACTGCAGACACCATACATTTAGTCATGTTCATCTTTTAAATAAGAAGGTGTCATTTGGTTGGGGGTTGAACTGACTCGTGTATTTATGTTTAGTAACAAACTGTATGATGTGTATATAGAGAGAGTGGCTCGTCTTTTCCGGCAGATTATAAACGGTTGTTGGCGTTGTTGTTTTAACTGCTTCAAATCTCTTACAGTGCCTTTGTGTTCTGTACCTGTTTTTGTACCAGTGCAGCCCGTCCTCACTGAGAACTTTTCTGTAGTTCTGAAAAAGTGAAATAAAAAACCTTTTCTCTCATACATTCCAAAACATGTTTTCTTATTACACAATGTCACAATAGTTTTTCTGTCTTTCAAAATACTCAAAATGTGAAATACTTAAGGGAAATAATGCAATACTAGGTAATGAAAGACCTTAATGCAGGTGTGTAGGAGCAGTCATTCTTACCTTTTCAGTTCACTTTGGTAATGTATGCACATCCATCTGAAAAAGGCTAAAAGTAAGCTGAGAAATTAACTGTACAAAACTCAAGAGAAAATAGTTTCCACAAAATATAACAAAGATGGAGAATTGATACTGTATGTCAGAAATAGCTACAGTTTAGCTGAACATTTGCCAGTTGGTAAATGAACGTTAACTCGTTAGAATATACAAATAATGAACATATTTCACAGGAACAATAAGTTCTTAGCTTCCAACTTAACTATAGTCGGAGCAATAAGAAAATGACGTTATACAAAAATAAGACTTTATTCAAGATGAACTGACATACACTGAGTGGTTCATTATTCAGGACAAAACCATAAATTATTCAAGTCTCTTGAATTAAACAAGTCATGATTACAACCAACTGAAATTCCATCATAAAGTGCTGTAAAACAAATACTTTCATGTGTTGTATGTAGCATTTCCTGTCCTGTCCTGTTTGCTACGGTACAGTTTTTTTTAATGAGCAAAAAAAAACAACAAAAAACCAGATACTCTGACCTTCTGGTCAGTGTGGAGACAGAAAAGAAATAAAACAAACTAAGGACGGAGAGCTGCTAACTGGTTTTCCCTGAATGTGCTGCTGTCATGAGGGAGGTGTCGCAGGAGTAGTGTAAGAAGCGGTAAATCTCCTCAGCTCTGGATGAACTCATGCAGCCTCCTTTCTGTATGGCCTCAACCGGACTTCAGGACAAAAACAAAACAAACAAAGATGAAGACGTAAGGTGAAGAAAAAAATAAAATAAAAAACCACCTGAAGTGTCTTCTTTTACCTGTTGAAGAAATGTGAAATGGACCTGAAGTTGTGGCTCAGGTTCAGAGCGTGAACGTAGCTGACCGAGGGCAGGTTCAGGTACATCTGCAGAGCCTGCTCGCTGTGCTGCCCTTTGACCTCCAGCGGTGCGCAGATGCCCTGACCTTTACGCTGCTCCAGCCTGGCCAGGTCTACCAGGAGGTGGGCACTGTCCTCTTCACCATCGCTCCAAAGCAATCGAACTCCTGTCCTAACCAAGCCCGCTAAGGTGCTGTCGTAATATCGGGATCGTTGGAACAGTCGTGAAATCTCACCTGAGTGCGGATATTTTAAAAAACCATCAGTTTTATGCCATAAATATCGTTTGTTATACAAACTTGTATACAACATGAAGCAGTTTTTTTTTCCGACACTAATACGTGAGTCTAACTAAGTAAACCCCACCCTCTCCCCCAGACTGACCTGGCTTGCTTCGGTCCTTCTCCACTAAGAAGCAAACCCGTTCAAACAGCCCCTGTAGTCTTTTCCCTCTTTCCACCAGCTGCTTCCTGTTTTGCACTGCGGCCAGATCTGACTGACTGTGCCTCGCCACTGCCATGCGATTGCTGACAATAAAGTAGTTGCCGTCCAGAGAGCAGACTTGGACGGTGGCTGCGTGGCGCTGACGCAGGCTGGTCATCAGATCCACGCCGGCGCTGATGCAGCGACTGTCCACCAGGATGCAGACAGGGGCTGGTGGAGCAGAGGACTCACTGACGGACACATCGGGACAGACCGACCTCTGGGTCTGAGGTGCTGAGGAGGTGGAGGTTGGTGTCTAAAGACAGAGACGGAGAGAGGATATAATGGAGAAAGTATAGTGTTGTTCGTTGGTATTTGTTGTTGAAGTACTACTTCTGTCTCTTTTCATGACACCTCACTTATTTATCTACATCCTAACCCCTGCTACATTAAGGCTGATGTCACTTTCTTGTCTATTCTTGATAATAGGGTAATATCTATCATGACGCATGAAGGCTAATCTCCAGATAATGTACGCCAGTTGTATTTTTACAAACAATATTTGTATAAATAGATTACCATTCTCCTTATTACAACAATAAAAACAATATTTTTATAAATAGATTACCATTCTCCTTATTATCACAGTAATATCATCAGGTTGAATTTTTTATTTTTTTTGTAAATTAAAAAAATATTCTGAGTTGACTTTATACAGCCATTCCAGCTCTTAAAAAAAAGTCATTGTCCAACCCATTGCTAAGCTAACGAATGCTAGTTATGTTTTGCGGGCTACCGAACTAATTACTAATTACCGAAATAATTACTTGTCAGATACCATGAACAAAAGCTGACTGGCTAGTAAGCTAGGTATATAGATAGCAATATTTTCTTTTTAGCTAAAGTTTAGCTGATAACAGAGTTTAGACTTGTACTGTATATCCGTTTAGGGTTTTTTTAAGCACTTATTTTTATATTTTTACCGCTCGTTACCTTGGCCTGACTTGTAGACGATTTGCTCAGTGGCTCAACAAAGTCCAGCTCATCAGACAGAAGATATTGATTTTCTAACCTCTGGCGACATCTGCAGGACAACATAAAAATACACCAGAATTTAGTTACTCGTAGTCTGTGTAGCCACAGTAAATCAGGGTGTGTTTACCTTTCTTTCTTGTCTTCTTCAGCCGTCAAACTCCTCTGTGCTTTACTCAGCAGTGACACCCTGGATGATACGGTTGAGGTCCTGGAGAGAGAAGATGAAGACGTTTCTGGCTGCATCCTGCAGGGCTCAGGCCGCGCTCCATCACACTTCACCCTTTCCGAACTTCTCTCGTCCTCCACGTCACTT
The DNA here is from genome assembly GCF_000523025.1 of Cynoglossus semilaevis. Classification (NCBI taxonomy): domain Eukaryota; kingdom Metazoa; phylum Chordata; class Actinopteri; order Pleuronectiformes; family Cynoglossidae; genus Cynoglossus; species Cynoglossus semilaevis. Next base: position 8,178,352 of record NC_024307.1, on the reverse strand, counting down.
TTTTCCTCCTCACTGGAGTCATTCACTCGTATGATCCTGGTATGTTTTGCCTTCACCTCAGCTCTCTGTTCTGATGAAGACTTTGCTCCTGCTCTGACCTTGTGCAGGAAGACTCGCCTCCTAGTGGCGTACTGCCTTCGCCCGTCAATATAAGAGGCCTCGGGCATCAGTTCCACGTCTTCAGTCTCGTCCTCACTGCTACCGACCTCCTCCACCTCGCTGCTCACCACAAAACTATCCTCGGCGTACGTTTCGTCCATCTCAGGCACCTGTGTTTGGAGGACAGGTTGTTGGAGTTTGAGGACTGGGAAGAAAAGGAAAAAAACCCGGTGCCTACCTGAGAGAAGACGTCCATGTGACGGTTCCTGTAGGACATTTTGAACCTGCCACAGACCACAGGGCTTCTCACAGACTTCAGGTAAACACCACGCATCTCTGAGTCTGACACGCGGGAGAACAAACAAGAAGACTGGGTAAAAAAAAAGTTTCTGAATGCGTTTAAGATTTTCATAATTAATGGACAAAAAATGGTCGTGCACCATTCAGTGCCTGAGAGAAGTGTGTGTTGTCGTCCACAAATCCTTCCAGAGACTGGTTCTGATCATCACCGTCCTCCTCATCAGAGGAAACGTCTGCTCCGTCCTCCTCCGACAGCTCTGCTTCGTTGTCCAGGAACTGACACCTGCCCTGATGAGGAGGATTATTAAAAAAATCACTTTCTATTCTGCAGGTATTTCCACGGAACAGTCAGACATTTTGTCGTACAGTTACCTTCTTAATACTCAGTGTTGCTGTATTTTGGTATTGCTCAAACTGGTAGTACATGGAGAGGCAAATATTTTCAGTGTAAGACGTTTAACAACCGCTGGTTTACAGCGTTATGTTTCAGTGTGAACGAACAGGTCACAGATGAAATTAATGTCAGTGTTTGTATAATATTAAAGTTTCCGTAAAATATTGTTATTCCCTGAAAACCTTCAATAATTTTCAATACACCCGACCTGAACTTTGGCCTGTTTTTCTAGGCTTTACAATAAAAATAGCCTAAAAAAAAAAAAGGGTTTTTACTACTTTTTTTTTTTTTACATCGAGTACTTCGGCATTGATGTTACAGTTTAGTAGATATTTGGTACAAAAAAAATGTGGATGTTGTGTGTGTATCGGTATATTCGGTAGTTTTTCCTTACCCTGGCTGACGGTCTAAGGACAGAGGATGTTACCAACCCTGTGAAGCCCCATGTGACAAACTGTATTTTGTAAATGTGGGCTATATAAATAAATTTGACTTTGACTTTGACTTTGTATATATATTCATATATGCATACATATGTATACGTATACACAAAAACATACTTATACCATATATATACATACATATATTAATATATGTATATATATATATATATTTATATATATATATATACATATATTAATATATATGTATACATACATAGTAAGAGTAGAGTAATTCTGATAGACATCTTGACAGGGTGAGAGGGTGTCAGATCCTGTCATCTCACCTTCACACATAACCGTCTGCTGCTCTACAAACCTTGGCTCTGCTCTGTGGCCCCCGTTTCCTCTCAGCTCTCTGTGCTGCAGGTTTGAGTCTGGGAACAATCTCGTCCTGGAAATCATCGTCAGAAACACCTTCGGCCTCGGTTTCCCCGGACTGTGAGGGTGTGAAGATATAATTATTATAATTATTAGAAGGGAAATGGAATCAGAAGAACCAGTGATGGCTATTAAATAAAGTGCAAATGAAAAAGCCTCACTGTGTTCAGCGGAGCCGGACGTTTTCTGTTCACCACCAGGGGAGAGTCTACGTCACTCATCTTGGACTGTGAAAAATTAAATATATGACATTTTCATACAAATCACCACGTGAATTCAATTCCTGTCTTCCCACTGTGTTCTTGGTGCTGACAAGAAGCTCTTCTTAGAAGACTGGATCTGTTTTTCTAAGATACCTCTGGAGCTCCTATGGCTCTCCTAAATGCGGCCGACTGGTTGCCATGACGACCACATGCAGCTTTGGAAGTGATTGACGGCAGCAACCTGCGTCATCTCTTTCAAACTTCTTTTTTATGGGTTTTTTTTTTTCTATTTTACAGTCGTTTATCGCTGGACATGTTCAGTGGGTTCAGAGATGGATGTGAATTATCCATCTATTCATCTATCTTTCAGGCTTCCAGTACGTCACAGGATCACATACAGGGACCATTCACATTCACACCTATGGTTGATCATGTCCGGTTTACCTTCTCCCTATCAGGCATGTCTTTGGGCTGTGGAACAGAACCCACGCACAAACTCCACACAGAGATCAACCGGTGATCTCCTTGCTGTAGAGGCCGGTGTTCTACCAACATTGGCCACCGTGGCCGCCACTCACCACATCTGGAGATCTCAGGGGGTTGAGCACATTCTGATTTCTTCTTCTAGGAAGCACAATGTCGTCTTCACTGTCACTGATGCATCTCACTGAGGAAAGTCAGACAGGAAGTTGTATCAACACAGTTGTGGTTTTGTAGAGTTAGTTAAAGATCAACCTGTCTGGCACTTTCTTTTTGTGAACTACTTGTCATTGTGACCTCTGCTTTTAACCCATCAACCCGTGGGGTCGGTGCCATGCGCCGAGCACCTCAGTGGTAACTTGGCAGCTGGTGGACTCGAACCTATAGCCTTCCTGACCCAAGTCCGTTTCCTCAACCACTAAGCCACCACTGCCCATTAAATATCAATCAATGACAGCATCAAACAATTCGAAACCTTGAGATGGTTTTTCATGCTAGATCTCAGGCAGTGCTGTTGTCTGTGGCTCTTAGTCTAATGAATGGCTACAAAGGTCAGACAGAGGTCAAAGCGGAGCCAACATGTTCTCACGACCCTTAAGCTACTGCTCTTAAGTACAACATCAAGTACTGACTGGAACTATACTAAATGTATTTTATGTCATTAATTAAAGTTGTGCTCAAACATTTTCAAATGAAAACATTAAAAAAAACAAAAAAAAAAAACATGATTGTCCAAGATGAACAGCACTATAATCAGGGTAAAATGAAATCGTGGTTTCAAACCTGGACGAGGACTTGTTTTGTCCCAGGTCATGCTCCTCACCCCTGACCCTCCCCTGGTGTCGTCAGCTCCTCCAGGCCTCGGCTTCAGTTTTGAACAGCTGAGTGATACCGGTGTGTTTGGACCAGACTTGAACTTGAACCTCGGCGTCGTCGTCACGATGGGAGACGGCAGAGCTTGGCTCTTAGTCGTCGGGCTCTGAAAAGGAGACATCTGTCCACCCCTCCGCTCTGTCCACGTCCTGGTCAAAGACGAATGAGAACCAAGGTGCTGCATGGACGTTCTGCTGCTGCTGGTGTTTCTGTTCAAAGGAGTGGAGAAGTTGGAGGTGACCCGCAGAGACACGGGTGAGGCAGGTGACGGCACTGCAGCCTGAGGAGCAGGAGCAGCCTCCACATCTGCTCCCTCCTCCTCCTCGCCCTCCTCCTCCTCCTCCTCCTCGTCCTCGTCCTCCTCGTCCTCCTCCTCCTCCAGTGAATAACCCAGGTCAAAGTTGACTGAGAAGAAGTCCTTAGAATTGTCAAACGACTCAGAGTTGCGTTGCATTGTGGGAGGTGATGAAGGTTCACCGATCGCTCCCGTGTGTGTGGTGTTAGCGTTAGCTCTGGTGACATCGGGGTGTGTGTGCGTCGCGCAGGCCGTTTGTGCTGTGTTTAAAGTGTGTGTGTCTTCTGCAGCTGTCTCACTGCGTGGGCCGGTGGTGTGACTTTCTACATACGACATGTTGGACACGTATTCACTGCCACCTTTGCCACCGGGGGAACTCCTGGGTGTGAGGCCAGGGGTGGAGATGTTAGGTATGGTCATCTGCAGGAAGGCTTCGTCGTCTCCGAACAGATCCATGCTCTCACTCGACTGACGGTCAAAGTCCAAACCATCTTCATCCTCGTTCTTGAAGTCATCAACACTTATTTTCCTACTTTTATCAGCTTCTTCATGAGCGTTTCCCTCCTTCGAGTCCATCTCCAGGTCTTCATCCCTCCTATGATGATCATTGTTTTCTTCTTCGTCTTCAAAAACATCATCCCAGCTGGGACTCTTGGCCTCCAATTTGTCATTTTCCTCCAGTGGAGTTGGAGGTGAGTCCACCCTTGGTGAGCCATCGTCTACTTCGTCATCGTCGTCGTCTAGATCCAAAGTAAAGCTGACGTTAAATGGAACCTCGATCACCTGATTAGAAGGAGGAGGAGCCAAGTCTGACCCCAGGTCGTCAGTCAGTGGCTGAGGAGATCGAGACAGAAGCTCCTCCACATTGGCCAGAATGACCTTCAGCTTCTCAGATCCTCCCGGCAGAGGTTCACCAAGGGACGGAGGACAAGGTACATTGTCCCACGAGGGAAGAAAAAACATGGCCTGCAGTTCGAGGTCTTCCTCTGCTGCAGTCTTCGCCCTCCTCTCTGAATGTAGGGGCTCAGTCACAGCAGAGTCTGAATTGAGGACGACACAGGCGTCATCATCCATGTCAGCTACAAGGCGGTCATTGATGGGATGAGGACTGGAGAAGTCCCGGAGGCCTGGATCATCTGTGAAGTCTTCTAGTTCTCCTGTCTCCTGACGACTTGACCGTGTTGTTTTTGTCAGAGCTGCAGCACACATGAATTCTGATTCTTGGGTTTTCTCTCCTTCTTCTCCCTCATGTATATATTCCAGATGAGGAGACACTTTGGTCTTTTTATTTGCTGTCCCGGTGCGCCTGTCTTTGCTCTTCTGTCTGTTCGTCACGTGACCAACAACATCATTTTTGTGTGTGTGAGGACGAAGCTGCTCTTCGTAGGAGCACTCACCCTGAACACAAACAGGAAACACAAAGGAGAAGGACTTGTGTTAGAGAAAAAACTGAAAGAACACAGCAGGAAACGCAAGGTTGAAGACGTCCAGTGGACCTCAGAGGACGTCACACAGCAGCTCCACACCTGTGAAAGGTCCTTTTCCCCCATCATCGGTTTTATTTAAAGAAGAAACATAAATAATAGGAACCTTAAAAAGGATGTCCGAACCAGCCATGAATGAATACATATATATATATATATATATATATATACATATATACATATATGTATATATATACATATATGTATATATGTATATATATATATATATATATGTATGTATATATATATGTATGTATATATATATGTATGTGTATATATATATGTATGTATATATATATGTATGTGTATATATATATGTATGTATATATATATGTATGTATATATATATGTATGTATATATATATATATGTATTCATTCATGGCTGGTTCGGACATCCTTTTTAAGGTTCCTATTATTTATGTTTCTTCTTTGAATATTATATAATATAAATATATGTATGTATATATAAATATATATACATATATACATATATGTGTATATATATGTATATGTATATATGTGTATATATATATACACATATATGTATATATATACATATATGTATATATGTATATATATATATATATATATATATATATGTGTGTATGGGACTGTTAAATGTGTGGATTTATTCGACAGCGTGCCCTGGTATTTGCTAAATTAGGACGATTGTGCAAAATATAATTTCCTAATGGGGAAAATAAGATGGACATGGTATGATGCACTACGATACAGTACTGTATGATAAGATACGGTACAATCATATGATATCGCACAATACATTAGGAGATGCAATGACACAGTACGAAACCATATTATATGACACTGTACAATACAACTCTTTGAATCAGGGCATTTTATGTCATTTTTTAAATGGCAAAAACAAGTGTTAAATTCACGCAACTCCAGATGAAAAGACCTGGGATGGAAACCAGTGAACTGGCGATCGTCTTGTTGAAAGGCAAGAGAAGTAACCTCTCCTCCACCGTGTGACCTCATGAACTGATTATTGTTTAATTATTTCTTTTGTTTAACAAATTTAGCTTTCTGAATGAGTCGGTGAGCGTGTAGTGGATTTCCAGGTGACACAAGCACTTCCAATGACCTCAAAATGAAGGTGTGGTGTCAAAGTGAAGGAGGAAACAATGATAAACCTGAGCTCAGCTTCATCAGGCTGCTCAGCTGTAGCCATGATCCTGATCGTCAGGTTTCTCATCTGTAACCAGCCTGTCATGTGGTTCACTGACGGGGGTTTTTTTTATCGCAGCTTGAGCCGTGACACGACTGTCGGAACAAATTAAATCCAGGCAGCTGCAGGGGCACACGGCGCTCCTCCACTCCATTACAGCTCCACATTCAGCACTTTGAAGCTTTCAGACCTCAAACACTTGAAAGTTCACTGTTGATGAATTGCTTCTACTTTCTAATCAATTAAGGAATGAAGATGTTTAATCTTTTAATTACAGGATGTCTAAGCCAGGTTTTTCACAACAAAAAAAGTCTTCAGGCACTTCCTGGTCTTACCAAAACAGAAAATAGAATAATTTGGTACTGAGTGTTTCTGATTTGGGGTCTGTATTTTTTTAAATATTTGCAGATTTAATACATTTCAGTCAGAGAGAGAGAGAGTAAGAGAGAGAGAGAGAGAGAGAACACATTCTTCCCAGTGATTATCTTATTACATTAGAACATTCCCTTTTTAATTTGAAGCTCATGAACAAATATAGGGGGCGGGGGAGGATAAAAGATCTCATCGAGTTTTAATCCGTCTGCATGAGTCTGTTTCCAAAACAGGTCACAGCACGAACTCCCATTTCCCATCTGTACAAACCGCCTGACCTGGAGGTTCACATTATTACGATGATCAGAGTTTGTTTTTCCTCTCCGTGTTTCCGACATCCTTATGAAGCCTTGAGCCCCTCGAACGGCACTAGGCTGTAGCATTAGCATTGTCACTGGTGGCTGAGAAACTGCCAGTAACAGCACTGGTGTGGGGTTTGTTTTAATAGGTCAACGTGTCCAATAAGGTCAGTGTGGTTTGGAGGTCATTTTATTCAACGTTCTTTGAAAGTGTTTGTAAAGCATTATCACTCCTTTGTTCTTTGATCCACTGATTGATCAAAGATTATCTAATGTTTGTTTGAATCAGTGTAAACTGTTCACGATTCAAACAAACATTAGATAAGACGGGGACCAGACTACTCTGAATTGTTAAAGAGAAAGTTTTAATTGTAAACATTAGATTAAAGACTGTGGCTAAGGGATGCTACTTCTCTGTTGTCTCTAATTTAGCAATTTTCGCCTTTTTAGAATGTTTCTGTGAAGATCTATTTTATAGTTTACTTTGACTAACCTTTAATGTTTCTGTGAAGATACGATTTATTTTATAGTTTACTTTGACTAACCTTTATGCTACTTTTGAATTTTTTTTCTAGATGAAATTATAACTCACTAAGATGTTCTTCATAAATACTTAGAGA
>NC_024307.1:8155864-8170911 GCF_000523025.1 Cynoglossus semilaevis | reverse complement strand
GTTTACCTGCTTAACGGGTGAAAACACTAGAAAACACTATAATCATTTTCTTACTTTTTTAAAGCCTTTTACATGAAGTCATTTTGAATATTTTATCTGTCCTTATCTATTCTAATATGAAGCTAACTGTTTACTCATTCAATGTTTTCCAAAATAATAATTACCTACTGGTTTAATTTGAATTGTCATATTGGGGACTTTTTAGCTTAAGCTAATTTATGTGATACATTTGAATAAAAAGTTTAAATGACATGTTTGCTTTTTTGTCTTTAATATTTATGCTAATTTTTAGCTTTTTATGGATAACTCTGAGCTACTTTTTGCTAACTCACATTCGCTGATCCATTGGCCAGTATTTAAACCAAACTAAAAGCTTATTTTAACTTATTTTTATTGTTTGTTTTTTTCTGTTTTTTTTTTCTTTGCTAACTAACACAGTATAGCTAACTGTAGCTGGATTATTTGTGTGTTGTTTTCATAGTGCTTTCCAACTATGTGTGGGAACTCTAAAAAATATTCTTTTAATCTGCATGGTGTGGCCATATTAACATATTTAAACAGAGAAAAGAATTGTATTTTCCTCCACATTATTACAGTTTAATTTATTACAGGAGGAGCAGTTGGCCTCAAGGTGTGTTTGCTATAATGAAACCAGACTCCCTTAAAGGTTTAAAGATGTTAACGCCCTAACATTTGATCAAAAAGTTAATTGAACTTTTATAGAATTTTTTTTTTTACCTATTATTTTTGGCAATGTTCATTATTTAAGGTGCGATACCTCCTTCTACAGACGGGTGAACTCTACACAGATCATTATGACCCAACCTACTTCCAGCTTCCTGTCTTTATGTAAGAGTTCAGAGAATGCTTATGTAATGAAAGAGGGGTGGGGGGAGGGCGCCCTCCATAGGCTTCTCATCAGGAGAGAAGAAGAAGCAGCAGCAGCAGCAGCAGCAGCAGCAGCAGCAGCAGCAGCAGCAGCAGCAGCAGCAGCAGCATGAAAAAGAGGAGAAAGAGGTTCAAGCCTTAAAGACAGAAAAAATAAGAATAATGGTGTTTGGAAAGGAAGGCGATGTGTGTGTGGACAGAAATTAGAAGAAAAAAAAGTTAAAGAAAAAAGAGCAATAACAAAATTCCTCTCACTAATATTTCTGAAGGGAAAAAAATGTACATGGTCACGATTGAAAATGTTTTAAATAGTCAAACGGGATTTTGATTCAGCTGTGAAATTCAGCTTTCAGCATGTTAAGATAAAAATAAACTCAAATAAAACAAAACTAAACACAATTAAATAAAATTATATAAAATATAAAACATATGTTTAAACACATAAAAAATAAAATAAACTTTAGTAAGTAAAGAAGTAAGTAAAGAGTAAGTAAAGAAAGACTTGTCATGTCATTTTATAAAATAAAAAATGATCACATTTAATTTAAACAAATGTTTAAACACAAAAAATAAAATAAACTTAAGTAAAGAAAGACTTGTCATGTCATTGTCAATGTCATATCCAGCAATTATTTAAATGGACATTAAACTAAGTCAAACTGAAAAAAGTACAATTTAAATGGAGCTTATAAAAAAAACAGGCCAGAACCATGACACTCCTCCACGCTCCACTGAGTTTGGCTACATAAATATGGTTTTAACAACATGCTAACATGTTGACCCCTGGCTGATCCCAACATCCGTAATATTGTATTTTAAGTATATAAATTCATTTAAATGAATTGTTGCCAAATTAATTCATTTTGTTTTTGTAAGGATATTGTACGGGTGTGGACTTTATAAATCCACCGTATCCACATGCATTTATTTGACATTAAAATGACACATTTGTTGACATCAACATTACAAAAACTCCTGAATAAACAACAATCTGAAGGAGTGTCGTCTTTCCTGTCTGCTTCATAACCTGAATGAATGAAAGACACGGACCTCTATCCTCAGCCTCTGATCCCTGATTTGTTTCTAAAGGTGACCTACATCTAGTGTGTACGTGGGGGAGAGAGAGTGGGAGGTAATATGAACAAGCTTGTTAATTCAGCCAATAGGCAGTTTAACCTTAATCTCTTAAAGGTTTTGGGCAGATTTGATGAGGCTCAGCCGCGACGCTAAAACAGAACAGACGGAGAGATCGGAGCGAGGCCTCCTGGTTGAATTAGCTCTTTGATATTGATTTGGAGAGCACATGATAGCAGCAGATGACCGGCCTGATGAAAATGATGCTTTCAAGTGACCACAACAACAAGTTGATTATTAACGAGTGCCTTAAGCTGCTGTGAGATCAGCCAAGAACAGAAGCAGATGAATTGGGGTAAAAAGGAAGGCCTTTCTCACGGGGAGCGAGAGCTCGTTTTGTTTGGAGAGCAGATCCAACATTCGACCACAGAGTCTGATTATTATCTTGCCAGGAATTTATGCTCCAGGGTCAAAATTATTTGATAGAGCAATGAAAATAAAAAGTTTTAGTCCACAAACCCCTCAGCTGACTCTTTTTTTAATTAAGTGACTTTATTAAGTTTGGTTTTCTCTTTGGTATCATCCGACAAAACATTCTTCCCTTTATTAAGTTGTGTAAGAGATTTGGAAAAGATATGAAGACCTTCTCTGAAAACAGCTGCCTAACTTTCTTTCATTTACGGTACAGGTGTGAAAAACAGCTGCCTAACATTGGGGGACTTTCTTTCATTTACGGTACAGGTGTGAGTAGTGATGAGGGTTAGGTATGGGAGGATCGTTTTTAGAATGTTACGGTATGGTACAGTATGGTTTGGTACAGTATGGTATGGTATTGTGTCGTATGTTATGTTATGGTCTGGTCTGATATAATATGGTACGGTATGAAAGGCTAGGTTATAGTAGGGTTGGGTGGGTTAGTCAAAGGTAGGGTAGGCTAGAGTAATCTATGCCAGTGGTTTTCAAAGTGAGGACCACTTCCTCCTGGATGGCCGCCAGGGAGAACTAAGGGGTCCTCAGAAAATTGGAGGGGAAAAAAAACACATTATTTTAATTTTTTTTACAACTATTTGTCCTTAACTGTACAACACAAACCGCTTTATTGTCGGATTCTCAAGTAAAATAAACCGCTTTATTGTCGGATTCTCAAGTTTCTGATGGTACCTGAATGCACCTTGAAGGACAGCTGCAACCTCAGCATTAACAATGTCAAACTGTCTGTTTGTAAACGGGGTCCATGGGGTACATCGACGATGTCAAACTGTCTGTGGGTTTGTAAACGGGGTCCATGGGGTACATTATGCCCCAGTAGGGTAGGGTAGGGTAGGTAATAGTAAGGTAGCTTATTTTCCTACCTCATTCTCGTCCTTCATGGAGTCCACCAGCTCCATCACCTTCACAAAGTGTTGGCAGCGGACAGAATGATCAACAACATGTGTAGGAAGTGACTTGTGCTGCCAGTGTCTCCACTCCCACAGGGATAACTCTCTGGTCGGTCCTCTGTTTTTCTCCTGGTGGACGGAGGAAGTTATACATTTATAAAACATAAGGATTTCAGTCATACACAAAGTTAGTATCACTCAAACTAAATAGAAATACATATTTCAAATTTACATTGTAATGCATTCCAAACAAAACTTCTTCAGTCGTAGGTTTTTAATGAACTGGTCCTATCGTTTAATGGAAAAAAAAGACTTTTTAATTGAAGCAAAGACAGGGACACAAAAGGGTAAAAACCTCAGGTGGTGCTTCACCGGCGATGGACACAAAATGTGACTCCTTCAGAATTGGACGGGCTTCATTGTCCTCCAGCTTCATGGTCGACGCCCACAGAGAATATTCGGAGCTGTTGAGGAAGCCATCCGACGTTCTCCTGCCCTGCAGGACTAACGCAGTGGACATGTTATCTTAAGACTCAGTAGGTGACCATTCTCTCTAACCAATAATATTCGACCTTACTTAGGTTTTTAGGGTGAACCAGTGACGTGCGACCCTCAGTGTTCGACCGCCGTCCACCACCGGAGGACCTCTTTCTCTCCTGGTGGTCAAACTGTCCACAGGTGATGTGCATTTTATGCAGGGTGGGGTTGACTCCGTCGGGCAGCATGCGTGGACTGTTGGGGTACATGTGAAAACCACTGGTGTTGCCAATGATGGACTTGTACACGCTGCGTTTGTTGCTCTGGCTCTGATTGTACGTCTGAGGGAAACAAACCGTACGTTTGAGTACAGAGAACCAAACTCATCATGACCGTTATGTTTCGACACTGACCCTCTCTTCACGACCCTCAGCCAGGATGACAACGATGCGTCCGTGGCGTTTGCGTCCAGTGCGGCCCATGCGCTGCACCAGGCGAATGGGACTCTTCTGGGCGTCGAAGCAAACAATGAGGTCTACCTCCCCGATGTCCAGCCCTTCTTCACCCACACAGGTGGACACTAGCGTGTTAAAGCCCCCCTGACGGAACCTGTGCACCACCTGAAGTCCAAATGACAGAGAGAACAAAACAGAAAAGTCAAACTAAAAAAATCATGACAATTTAAAAAAAATGAGTCAGAGGCAGTTTTAAATATGGAGAAATAATAATAAAACACAGCCTGTCTGGTCTATTTTGATTCTACATGTACAGTACATGTGGGAACCACCACTGCAGTTATTACTCAGGCTGTCTGCATCAGGAAACTGCTACGTCAGAAAAGTCAACAGTGAAGTTTATGTACTAGATCGTCTCCACGTACTTCTCTTGGCTTCAAATTGTGCTTTAAATATTTTCACACACATCACACGACGGAGGGAAAATCTGTATACCAGTATCTAGGCCATATCACATGTTTGAACCCTTGTATTTTACCTCCAGCTGTTCCTTTTGCGTGAACCCTTTGACCCCCTTCCCTGCTGAAGCCTGACCCATAAAGGTCATGACCTTGATCTTCGGGGCATGGCGATTCAACATGTCAGCGATCTCCTGTACACTTTCCCGGAACGATGAGAAAATCATCACACGTGTGTTTTCTGTCCAGGGCAGAGGAAATATGTCTTTAAAATGTAGATTATATTAAATTTAATAAAATTGCACAAAACAACTCTAAACAACATTTTTAAAGTTGTAAACATACATCTAGCTTTTATATAGATTAACCACATTTAAACCAGAGCCTGGCTCTGCCTAATCACCGTTGTTGTCTGTGGAACGAAACCAGAGCCTGGCTCTGCTGTGACCGCCTAATCACCGTTGTTGTCTGTGGAACTCCCAGACCATCGGTTGAAATGCTGCAGCACCACTGACTCCAGTTTTTTCAGTTTGGGATGACTGTACATGAACGGCTCATCTGGACCTGGATGGATGAAGACAAACAAGTTGGTCTTTGCATCAAACCAAAAATCAAGTGTCAGAACTGTATCAATTATATAAACTGAGCTGTGAAAATTATTGCATTAATGCCAATAATTTGTTTGTGAAATGAATTACATTAAAAATCATACTTAAACATAATTTTCAATGTAAACCATTAATCATAATTAATCATGATTAATTACGATCCTAAAAATTAAACATTTGCCTCTGATTAATAAAACTAAAAATATTTCTCATATGACTTTGTTTATTTATTTATAATAAAAAAAAAGCTGCACACCAGCAGGTGGCCTCATAAACATTTGTTCCATATCATGATAGAGTTGAACAAAGATCGGAGTCCGCTGCAGCTCATTTCTTGCCCTGGTCATTTCTGAAAAAAAAAAAAAAAAAAACAGATATTCTCAAATCCAAATCATTCCAGGTGGAAAATGACAAAATGATGATGTAGAATGAAGAGGACCAACCTCGAGAACCATCCACGATTCCTTGGAGGTAAAAAAACAGTGAACGGAGCCCCATCTGCATCAGTAGCTCATAGCCATGATACAAACTGATACAGAGGGCAAAATCCCCCTCAAGCATTCCATGCTGTTGGCCCTGAGAAATAAAGAAACAGAAATGGTCACATTCAACAAGGCCTATATTTTGAATTAGGACACGTCAAAAATTGATTTTTTTTAAAATTTAAAGCACTTTAAGGATTTTAAGTTTTGGGTTTTTTTCCCAATTTTTTTGTAGAAATCCTACAACTACACAGAGATGTAACAAGGCTTGAATTATATTATCCGATGATGTGTGACATTAAATACACCACCCAACGTAATGCAACCCTTCACAAATAACAGATTGCCTGCCTTGATGTTTGGTTGTGGGTTTTTGCGAAACTGGTCCCTGGCCAGTATCAGCTGGTACTTGGAGAGAGTCCTCAGGTCCTTCTGAGCCATCGCTCGGCTCTGGACCAGACGTGACATGAATTTCTGCAGCACCTGTATGGAAGGAGTAACACACACATTGGTTATGTGGGTCACCAATAATTGATCATTTCCTGTGTTACTGGATAGTGGAGCTGACATCCTGCAGCAACAACCCGACTACATGCATCTGCACACACTTTGTGCGATGACTTGGAGACGCAGATGGTCCTTTGTCACTCAGGCTGTCTGGGCAAATTGAAAAGAGTCCTATTTCAACAGGAGGCACTGAACGGCACCAATGTGTTGGGGATTTATTGTCACTCACTCTGTCTTTTTTTATTCAGAAAGGTACGAAGAAATGGAGGCAGTTTATGAAAAACACTATCTTTAAAACGTCCATTCACTCCTACAGATAATGACAGGTCAGGTCATTACATTTCCATTTCAGCTGCTTGAAGCTGCTGCCTTGGAAACTGAACAGAATAATAGGCTTCTCTGAAAAGATGAAGTAGACTCACTAGTAATTGGTTTTGTTTTGAATTGTAAGTGGTGGTCACGTTATGAAATGCACAAAAAAGAATACGTTTAAGGTGCAAAAAGTAGGACACCGCCTGTAAGCTGTAGAAAAACAGCTTTATGTAATTCGACATTCACGGGTGTAGAAAGAAAACAAAAACCCATTGATAAGAGTTCCCGCAAATAAAATGACAACAATAATGGAATTTAATTGGATAAGAGTTATGAAATCCTGACATTTTTATAATGACACATTGAAAATGACCAACAGGCAATAATTGAAAATAATTTTAATATTCTCCATGAGGGTCAACCAAGAACTATTTGTCAGAGGTAGATATATAAGACGACCTCAGAGCTTATAAAGACAAAAGCAAAGGCTCTTATAACAGCCATTAATTCCACTGACCTTTTCTATACGTCTGCAGCTTTAACACCAACACTATGGAATCGACCCAGTTTTCATTGCAACAAGAACGTTTTAACCCCGGCACTGATTACCTGAATTGGGACCGATTAAACCAAAAATTATAAAATTTACATTAACATTTTTTAGAATAAAAAAAATAATCGTGAAATAATGTAAATAAAAAAACATATTTAAGTCACGCCAGAGTATAGGTCGCACCAGCCAATGGATGAAAACACAAGATGAAAGTTACAAAAGTAACAGATACAAGCTAGAGTGCCCACTAGAGGTTGTCAGTGTGAAAATAAGAAACATGAAATTATATATTTTAATATATAAGTCGCACCTGAGTATAAATCACAAACCCAGCCAAAGAATGAAAAATAAAGTGCGACTTATAGTCCGGAAAATATGGTACAATAAATTATAGTATATATTATACTATATTTTATATAGTAGTAATATACTACAGTAATACTAGATGAAACTAATTTCAATTAAATAGTAAGAGCATCATCGAATGGTAATAATCAGGACTGTCAAATTACCTGTGAAATCAATTACTTAAGATAACTCACAAGGAGATTACTCATTTTTTACCTGCTGTAAAAAAATGTTGTCATATGTAGAAATTCTTTTAGATTAATCATCATTAGTTGTGAATAAATGTGGTCACGATTATCATTGAGTAATCTGATTAAAATCTTTAACCCTTTGACGTCCATGAAACTAATGACATTTAAAAATGGGTTAAAAGTCTGTTTTAATCTCTGAAAGTTTATTCCTGGTAAACACTATTAAAAAATAAGATACATAAAAAAATTAAAATGTATTTTTGGGTTGGTAGAAAAAGAGAAATCCTAATTTTTACACCTCAGTTTCTAAGGAAACAGGGATCAGAGTTAAAAAGACAATACGGTTGTTAATCTCATTATTTTGAAACACTGTCACTTTTTCGTCTTTGTGTGAATGAGCTGTACATGCTCTACTACTATTATGATATTTTAAAGTACACAATGGGTAAGTACATGGCTCTCTCAGAGCTTTTCAATTGTCATGCTTCTTTCTGTGAGCAGCTGCCAAATTATCAGGCCAAAGGAAGCCTGCAGGGCTCCAATCAAACGTTCCAGCCTCAGGAGTTCACCACTTCAACACCGACCCATTCACGCCTCCAAATCACCAATGGCTGATAAACAACACAACACCAACACTGCCATTCTTCTTCTGCGTCTTTACCAACAGGTGGTGCACAAAGTGGGCCTGTGTTTACAGCTCTGAGGGGCAGATTACAGGAGATTACAGGGGACCAGATTAGTGAGGACAAAGTCCGTCTGGAGTGAAGGTGGAAAGGATCAACACAATGAAGGAAAAGTCTGGCAGACTGTTGATCAGTCATTTGCGTTTCCAAAAAACAAAACAAAAAAACATTGTTATTCAAGCAGTTTTTTTTACAACCAGTTCCTGGTGCATTTGGATGATGGAAACTCCAAACTTTATTTATTGAATCATTTAGAGAACTTAATTAAAATTACGCAACATCAAGGATGACAAAACGGCATTAAATAAACACAATTATGATAACAGGATGAGTAGCAGGACACGGTTCATCAGATGAGAATTCAAACTTCAACTGTACTGACCAGGATAGGCAAATAAGTGATGAAGGAGTGTAGTATATGAACAACAATGGATAAATACCATTTCAAGCACACAATAATTATCAAGTTTGTTTTACCAACTACTTGCAATGCCTTTTCAAGCACTAATTGAATTATTAATTCTACTGAGGGGCAGTTAATGGCATTGTGGAGCAGCTTGATTTTTTTTAAACCTTTAAAATAACTTTCAAATTTAAGCAGATGAAGGAAAGGAGAGGTGAGAAAGGACAGGGCAAGAGACAAGACGAGACATGAGAAGCGTGAAGGACAGGAGAGGAGAGATGTGGAGGAGAGAGATCAAAATGTCAGCATCACCGCCTGAGCCTTAGTGATAAAGACGCGCCGGTGCGTCCAGCTGATTGGCTGAATGAAGTGACAGAGAGAAAAAAACAAAAAGCCAGTAGCCAGCTATAAATAACTGAAACTACACTCAGATGAACTCTAGCTCCTGTATGGCAACATCACAAAGAACTTAATGACCATGTTCGTGTGTGGTGTGTGCGTGTGAGTGACAGCAGCTCATCATTAACAAGGAGAACATCTTAATGAAAGAAAGTAGAGAAGGCTACGTACCAAACAGAGGTGTTATTTCAAATGTTTGCCTCGTCAGGACAAATGTACAGTGGGTGCTCTTAGAAACGTTGTTGAAGGAAAGATCACATCCAGCCATGCAGAGAACCTATTAACCCCACCATCCTACAGGGATTTCTATGGGTTTACATCTTTGCATTTACATTTAAAAAAATCACATACACTATATGCACATGTACACACATGTACAGCATACACACACACACAGAGAGACAGGATTATGTAACAGCCTCCTTCTACGTGCATGCTGAAGGCTGCCCCATGGTGGTTTGCTGCTGCAGGAACACAGACCAGACAAACCCCGTCTGCTCTGTCCTGGGATCACAAGTTCACGTTTGTTTAATGTGCCCTTGATCTTGTCAGGGTATTTGGAACTCATTAAGGTGCCATTAAAGGACTGTTTGCTGGGCTGGACTAATAGGCAGGAAAAGAATGTTCCAGAGCCAATAACACAAAAGTCAAATATTTGACACCGCAGTTTGGTCTATTGTCCGCAGGTTTTGTCTTTATCTCGTGCCAACTATTCTATGCGGCTAAGACTAACCAATAGTCAAATGAAAACACAATGCTATTCACAACATCACACCCTCCACGCGCTCTCTAGTAAACTGAAATAACCCAATGAAAAAAGAAAGACAATGAAGAAATGTAGGTGTCCAATATTAACCAAATGTATGATTATTATAAGTAGTAGTAGTAATAATAGCTATAATTATTCATATTATTATCATTTCTTTATAATAAAGGTGAACTTTTTTTTTACGTTTAATTTTTTTTGTAATTCCCTGATCACTTAGATCCCATCCCATCCCATTAGATCCCATGCTAATTCAACCCAGGATTGGGTTGAATTAGTGTTTATTTTCAACTGACTAACATAGTAACTCTGGATTTGTTAACCTGTTTTTAATTATTAAACAGAGCACAATTATTGCATTGTTCTTTTTCATTTTATTTTCATCTCAATATCTTATATCTCAGAAAGTTATAACACTAACGTAACCATACGTTGTGTTTTGTGTGGATTTTATTTCTATTAACGTTTCAATGAACTGTAATCATTATCTGATGAGGAACAATGTGAGCCTTTCTCAAATCTGTATTTCCAGTTCTAAATACCGGCTTTGCTGCTCTACACGCCACTGTGTCCCCAGGCAAGAAACTTTAAATGGTGTCTTCTGTTTCTCCCATGTTCAAAGAGAAGTGTTGTTTTTCATAAACCTCAGAGATGATCTGAAAGATAAACCCCAGCTTTTTTTTTGCAAAACTCAGAACAGATTATTTACCAGTAACAGGCATGTGACATTGGAAACATACTTAATTCAAATATCCTATCCTTTAATAGACTTGGATTTATTTTTCCACCTTGTTGTGTTGATCTTATATGTCTGCTTAAATGCCTAGACTTCTCGGTGAAGTGATTGGCTGGCTATATATTTGCCTTTAACGAAGTTGTCATGGTGTACTTAATAAAAGGAAAGAACATCGAAGTCGAGGTTTCTGACGTCCTTCCTTCAGTCGTTGTCAGGGTGCTGTGAATCAGGGCTGGGGTCTCTGTTATTTATCTTCAGAAGTAGTAAAGTGGGCGGGGCGGTGCATGGTCACGTGGTGTTCGCCTCGTCTATAAACAGCACATACACCTCAGGCGAAACATACGATTGTCATGAGCTGCTCCGTACGACCGCGATACTTTTAAAGAAATAAGTAGACATATAAAGTGTACTTTAAGAACGTAGAATGACTCGTTAACATATACTGTGACACAACTGGGGTGAATATGAACAAACGCGTGCACTGAGCGCTTTCCTGGTCAGTAAGTAACGGTCGTAACTGTCCGACGGAGAAATTCGTTTTTGAAAAACGTAAACGTCGACTAGAAGCTGGACGCCTGTTTCATTTAGGTCCTCCATTATAAATTACATTATATTCCTCGTTAAATACTCGCTTATACGAACGACAATGGACAGGGGTGGCTGTCAAATGAATGGCGGTGGTGGTGGTCGTGTGGGAGACGACAGGGAGACGGACCGAGGCGGGATGATCACACTGGAAGACCTGGAGTCTTTCGCCGAAGACCAGCTGTCAGACTCCGGCAACGGCAGCTTGGAAGAAGAAGGAGAGGGGATGGAAGAGGACGACGACCGACTGCTGCATTATTGGCAGGACGTAGCCAGAGGACACCAAGTGGAAGTTGCTCAAGGTAAAAAAACAAAACAAAACACGCACGGCCATATGTCGTGAGACATACAGTGCGTGTAGTATTTTGTCTTTATTGGAAAGTATAACTCGAATATTTTTGTCCTTAACAAGTGCTATAAGTGAGTGACTTTTTCACCAGAAAAGTTATCAAAGTAGCAGCGACAGGTTAACTAGTTTAAAGTTGTTCTCAACTCCTAGAATGCATACATTCCCCGTGTGTACATTGACCCAGTTTCCAGAGGAGGAACAGAGTCATACCCGTTTCAGCCATGTCAACAGGTCTACTGCCTGTAGTACAGACTCGTCGTTGACTTCATGCTGTCGAACTGTGACAAGGTTCAAACAAATGATTAAAAAAAAACCCTGAAAGTGGAGGGATAAATACAACTTTTGGTTGCCTAAATTTTGACACCTCTTGTTGCTACTTTATTATTGTACTGCAAACCATTTCTGGTTTAGTTGGTAAATACTTTACTATACTTTAAATACTTTGGAATCATATTGTTTAAGTCATGTTTGTCGACCAATTTAGATTCAATTTGAAATTGATGTAGTCGTGGCAAATGTTGATCCTCTTGTCCTTTGGTTTTGGCCACCAATTTAGGATATTCAAGTTACCGTCATAATGATGCTTCAAAAATGTAAAGTATTTTTAAGTAATATTATCAAATAAATGCCAATGATCCAGTCCTTACTTCTTACTAGATAAGTTTAAAACATTTTAGTAAATACAGGTCCGAAAAAGCATTTTGCGACATTGCAATATGATAGTTTTCGATTCTCAAGTATCGATAAAACCTCTTATGGGATTTTTTACAAAAAATCTTTGTATTGTCCTTAAACCTACATGACTTCATGAATTAAACATTTTCAAAAATGTTCCCTTTGTGGAGACGTCCTATTTGACATACAAAAAAAATTGCTTTTTTGTAAAATACTCTTCATATTAATTTGTATTGGTTTTATTACCAAACATGAAGCTGTCTATTGTCCAAAAGGCAGTTGATTATTTGTGTGGCTTTGGTCTAATAGATCTGCAAAAATGTTCTCCAAATATTCAAGTAACATTAAGTTACATTGCTACGAAAGGAAATTAATTTAAAAATAAGTTTGGCTGTTTCTACGTCACAGCAGATGACTGTGTTTTATTAACGTGTTCACTGAGGATCACAGGGTAAGACAGACATTAGGATGAAAAGACAATGTGTTGGTGATTATATGTCATCTTTTACTTGTAGCCTGTGTGGAGTAATGTCAGGACTGCATATCACAAATGTTCAGTGACTATGAAATAAAAATTTAAAGTGTTGGTGATGTACCTTTTGACTAGGTAGCAGGCACAAAGTCTGCATTTAAATTCTAAATCAGTGTTTATTTTAACATTTTAAATTAGCTGAGAAACACAAAAAATAAGAGGAGAATGGGTGACTGACATTTTTGAGAGATTTTTGTGCACAGAAGTCTTCCTGTTTCCACATGAATCCTGCTCATTACTCCACAATTACACTTCAAAAGGAACATGTAGATAATTTTCTAACATTTAATTTTGGTAATGCCCTGAGGAGCCTATATTTCAAATTGCCATACATCCAGATGTTACATGCAGCCGTCGATGTCAACATCAGTTTTTTGTTGTTTTCTTTTTTAACCAAGAACCTTCTATGAGCGCACAGACCAGGGCAATAAACAGATTCAGGCTAAATTTCAACACTTTTACGGCAGGATTTTTATATCATGCTGTACAATTCCAAATCCATTTGTTAAACATAAAATTGTTTTGTTTTCATTCAATTTGTTTTGTGTAAATGGATTGGCTGGGTTGTTTGTTACAAATACGATGTTGTCTGGAGGAGATATTTACAGAGGCTCATTGTAAAATGAATGAGGTCAAAGCAGCAGATTTGGTCAGCTGTTTTGGATTTGTGAAAGCCTTGTTGTCTGTAAACAAGATGGAGTTTATGGTAAAAAGAAATTAGACCATATAGGCAAGAACATAATTAAATAAAAAAAGGCAAAACATTTTCAACCCAGTGTGTTTTACTAAAAACAACCAGTGGTCTTTCCTTCATCCCCATGTCTGTTCTGATCTAGATAAAGATAAACAAGTTAAGTACTTGTTTTTGGTCGATCGACTTGTTTTGGTTGATTTACAATCCAGTACGAGGTAGAAACACAGTGTTGACTTGGCTTGTCAACGGGTCTGTGTCAACGTGTCTGTTCTGTGTTACAGGGCTGCGTACTTTGGGTGTGTGAACAGAACATGTCAGCATGTGTAGATAATAACTGTACTCTTGACTGTACCTGTTGACTGTATCCCCACCATCAACAAATACCGTAAAGTTTGTGTCAGATGTTATAAACATTTTTAGATTTTTTTTTATGGACATTAGTGATGTGTGAAGTTTGTGTCAGATGTTATAATTAAACATTTTTAGATTTTTTTTTTATGGACATTAGTGATGTGTAAAGGGACATCTTTTTCAGTTATTAGAGTACAGGTAGGTCAAGTGTAAATACAAAACATCACGCACGTGTTTCATACAAACTTTTTCAAAATTTAAACATGATTTCTGTTGACAGTTTAATTTCCTTTTTCCTTTTTTTTTTAAATTCTTACAGATATGTCTGAGCCCATTCAGCAGCTGAGCACCAACAACCAAGGACGCAGCCACAGGCAGCAAGTCCCTTTCACTCTGCTTACACGAAAAGAAAAGGTATAAATAAATAAACCAAAATAAATTTTATAGACAAATATTTTCTCATGTCTTCATTGTTGGAAAGAGGAAACTCCACTGATTCCAATAAACAAATAAAAAATGGCCACATTTTTGCTCTAAAAATCTTTCTTTTTGTCTACCTAGACACACCAATTGTAGCTTTGCTGCTGCTTTGCAGCAACATTGAGGTAATTTTAGCCAGCTATTAACATCTGCATGTCTCTTGCTACGTATACATGACCAGCAGTCAGGACCCTCTAAAGGGGAGCATCGAAACAAAACAGCACTAATTGGCTTAACTTGAGTTAATTACATCATTAAAACCTGGCAAACAACCTTGTTAAACGAAGGACAATCATGGTTGTATTCTCAGAGCAGGTTGAAGTGCCACGTGAGACACGTGTACAGCTGGTGCTCCTTGTACAGATGTCTGTGTACTGGTGAATCAATACTACGTGTTTATTACAAATGAAAACTTGATTGAAGTAGTGGAATCAGCTGATATTTGTTCAACAGTGTAGTATCACTCTATACTGTACTCTACAGCTATTAGATATCAACCACCGTCTGCACATTCTAACGTCATAGTAATAATATCAAACAATATTTACATGCAGCAGCAGACAGTACAGACATCAAACACGGTGGAACTAAGTTTATATCTGCACCTGCCACTAGAGCGCTGAGGAGTTACCAACCATTCTGAACAGTTAATCCAGTTCAAT
>NC_024307.1:8151227-8155823 GCF_000523025.1 Cynoglossus semilaevis | reverse complement strand
CGGTCAGCTGCTCTATGAGAAACGCAGCTATGAGAAAGGCCACTGGGCCTGTATCACAATGCGTGAGGAAACTTATGAGCAGAGCATCTGCTATGGATTTATGAAAATAATGAAATACATCTGCCAACAGAATTCTTCAGGTGAGCCCACAAAGACAAAAAAAACTACAAGCCGTCTCACTCTGACCCAAAATAATCCTATTCATTTCCAATTCACTGATATTGAGACAGCGGGAAATGACAGCTGCCACTTTCGCTCCACAGGTGACTACTTAGGCATGACCATCCCCATCGTGACAGTGGTGCACACAAACGAGAATCATTCTGTGATTTCTCGGGATGTCACGGTGGCGTACCACCTTCCTATTGAGCATCAGGCCCAGCCTCCGCAACCCCTCGACAGTGAGATCGTCATTGAGATTTGGCCACATGCTGTCATATACACGAGGTAAATAGAGAAGGAAAACGAAGGGTTTTTTTGTGATTCTTTTTTGGAAATAACAGAAGTTAATGACTTCCATTTCAAGGGCCTTCACTGGACCGACCAACGAGGTGACCCTCATTAACCAGATCAACGCCCTGGCAGAGCTGCTGGATTCTCCCGGCATTTGCGTCAACGACTCGTTCATCGTGGCCGGCTACACCAACCCTGCTCACAGTAACCGTCAGAACGAGATCTGGTTCCTGGAGCGACAGGGGATTTAAGGATTAGGTAGCACAATTATGCTTGTGACCTTGAACCACCGCCCCTAAGGAAGACTTACTTTACTCTGCCTCAGCTCATCTACAGCATTTAGGGGCTAAATCCTTCTTAGACGCCTTTACCTGAATCAAACACCAGCCAGTTACACTCCAGAGAAATTTGGAAATAAACCTCAGTAAATTATCACTCGTGTTTTTAAAGCAATTATAATTAGCACATCTTTCGTCAACCCCTGAGTTTTCATGGATTTTCACTTTGCCCCCTCCTCAAATACCGACAACATTTTTAACCAACATTTTGGCATTGAGTCGTGCACTTCAAGTCAATTGGCCTTCAGTTCAGCGTTTGTGAAGTTTCGCCTTTTTTCTTTGTTAATCTTTGGTTTTCAAAGTAACCTGAAGTAGTGGCTTCAGTCATTTGGATTGTTACAAAGTATTTCTGCAACGTTGTTTTGGCATATATGCAAACTTTAATGTGATCCACCAAACTATCCCCAAAGACCATTTTAAGAAAGCACTAATGTTTAACAACCTCTGGAACAAAAGTGAAAATCACACGCACAGTAAACCTGACGTACTTTCCAGACAGTTGTACCAGTCTATAGGTGGTATTTATTTTTAAACATTTATTTTATAAGAACTAACATTAAATCTGGAAAGCTTAACAAACACATGCTAAATATGTTATCAGGCTAATAGTTTAACGTATATTATTCATCATCACTGAAGGCATTCACCAGTGATTATTCAAATTCTATTACAACAGTATGGCTTTCTCTTTCTGGTTTCAATTTATTTCTTTTGTCATTTGTATCTTTATGGTTAAGTTGAGTCATTTTTCAATGGTTCAGGAGCAATATTCAAAGTAGACTGTGCACTGTGGTGGCCATAGATGATATGGAGTGTATTATTTTCATGTTAGTCACATGGCCTGTGGTGGCCATAGATGATATGTAGTGTATTATTTTCATGTTAGTCACATGTGAATACAAATCCCAGGACCAGCCAAATCCAAAAAAAAAGTGTGACTTAATAGTCCTGAAAATACAGTAGGCACACCACTGTCATGACCTCATGGATGAAACCAAAATGCTCGGATGAGGCATTCATCTCCTGCATCAGTAAAATTTTGCACACTGTTGTCTTATTAAAAATTAAAATAGCAAACTGGAGCCTGAAACACACAGCACAGCATTTCTCCTCACAGCCGACACAGGCTTTACTATACTCTATGTTGTATGTTGCTACATGTTGTCTCGTGGCTGTCGTTCATACTGTTCACAACATAAGGAAAATAGTTCTCGTTCTGTAGCATTTTGAGAACAGTTCATCAGTTGTACCGTTGAGCTGCTGCTCACCACAGGTCAAAGGTCACGATCTGTCACGCTGTTGGTGATTACTAACCTGAACTAGTTTAACTGAACTAGTGTTCAGCCTCATGTGTTGTGGACTAGATCACAGAAACCTGACCTACAAGATTCACCACAAGACATGACACTACCGTAGTCAAACACATAGGAATGTTACCTGATGATAAGTACATGAATGTAAAACTATAAAAACATGTTACACTCTAAGAAACCAAAACACTGAAAACTCAGATTCTACAGCTGAATGACAATCATGAAAATACTAATTTGTTAGTCGTTTTTTTTTTCGTTTTTTTTTCTGCGGTGAAACAATGTCAAAAACTCAAGTTTGTCGTTTTTTTTCCTGCGGTGAAACAATGTCAAAAACTCAATGCATTCCTCGTGTTTTCCGGCATGTTCACACACAGGAATATTCTGTACTTCTGTCTAGTGCTCTATTCTGTGTCGTCAGTGAGTACACATTTACTGTTGCCCTGCTGATACCTCTGCTTCTGTGTGAAACCACGAATACTAGGGCACAAAAGATACCTCTACTGTGATCATGCTTTTATCAACTTGTTGAAGTTCTTCTGTATTTAACGTTTCATTGTGAATATGAAGATTTTATATGAAATACATTATGTCATATTTACTACCTTCTGAGGTCAAATAACAGTAAAGTGGAGATTAAAAAAACAAAGCTAATTTTTTAAAATTTACAGCTTGGTCAACCGTAAAATAAAACTGAAAGTCAAATATCTTTTAGTACAAAAGCACAAAAAAAGGAAAACCCAAACGTTCTTGAAGCCTATATAACCTTAAAGTGATCAAATTAAAGCTTATATTGAGAAGCAATTGATTCACATCGCATTAAAGCCATTTTTATAATATAAAAACAAGAGTGAAGGAAATGTATTGTTATGATGGAAACAGCTGTTTAATATTGTATTTGTTTTGGGGGGGTTTCAGTGATAGACCAATTTATTGTGAGCTTTCTCTTCAAAAGTCTGTTTTTGCGGGATCATCAAGTGTTTTAATACTATTTTTCTGTTTTCGTTTCATATTCTATTAAGTGGTTTGCAACGGTGTGTAGTACTGTGAAATTACAAACTCTATAACAAAAGCTACTGTGATTTTCTCTGGTTAATAAAATGTGCTTTTTCTCCTGTGTTGAAAATATACAGTGAAGCTGAATCTCATTGGGTCGTGTTCACACAATAAAGCTGTTTGAAACTCATTATTGGATTTGTCCAAATTATTTTGCCGACTAACAAAATAAGGACCACGGAGCTGGAAGTGAACAGATACTGGCCACTCAAATATGTGCAACTTTTTATCTCCATCGATGCAGGTCCTCAAATACGCAACTTTTTATCTCCATCGATGCAGGTATCTCAGCTCAGCTCAGCGAAGATGTTCCCAATAAATATGGCCAGTAAGAGTATATTCCAAACACAGATATTTCTAAGGCTTGATATTTCTAACATACATGTTAGAAATACCTATTTCATAAGAGGAGCTTAGTTTCAGTTCAGTAACGTGACAACTGCACTCAACAGTGACACCATTACCATTATACATTACAGTACACTTTCTACTGTTACTGGGCAACAACTGTAAAAATATAATAAATAAATAACTATTTTTTAAAAAATATATACATAAAATTTGACATGCATTCCAGACATTCAACTAGCAGGTTAGTATGTAAATGGTTTGGTTCTAAGGCTGGCTGTCAAAGAAGCATCCGCCAAAGGCTGTGTGAACAAAAGCACTCTCATGGTGCATTTGATGCTCACTGACATTACAAACCATGTTCATCTTAAACTGACTAGAGGTTTTTCAGATGCTCATGCGTGAAGAGAAAAGACACGGTCCAATGTCTGTCTGCCAGACAGGTTCATTCTTATGATTTTTCCAGCACCCATTAAATTGCACCTTAATGAGTTCAGTCAGGCTCTTTGTACAGGGTTGAGTCTATTATGTTCCTGTCCTGTCGAATTAAGGAAGGGCAGGTCTCAGAAAAATATGAAGGTGGTGGGGGAGGGTGGAAGACAAAGAAAAGTATGAAAAGATGAAAAAAAATACCAGCCTCGGCTTAAGTTACAAATGACAAACAAGAAAAAAGGGAGGAGTTTTCAATAGTTCTGAACCTTTAAACACAGGTGTCAACATTCCAGCCGTCCAGTCGGTTGACACACACACATATATACGCAAAGTGTTTCTTGTATAGAACATCTGCAGGGATTATTGACTAGTAATAAAGACCAAAAGATCGCTTTTAAAGCATCGTTGCTGACATACGACAGACCACACAACATTCGAGGAAGAAAATAAACAGCAGAGAGAATTACTGTACAAGTTCAGTTTCTCAAATCCAAAATTTATAGAAATTAGCCACGAGGTGGCAGCAGAGACCAAAAGACAGAGACCGTCACAACGTCTACGTAATCGTATCTTCAACAGGTTAAGGTGGACATAACGGTAATTCACACTAATGATAGTAAGAAATGTAAAGTTATGTGACAATGAAGGACATTATGATG
>NC_024307.1:8144651-8151222 GCF_000523025.1 Cynoglossus semilaevis | reverse complement strand
TATATATATATATATATATATACTGTATATACTGTATATACTGTATATATAAAATCTAGTCCAAAGTTCCATGTGCCTACCTGTAGGTAGAGCTCCTGGTGGGCAGTAAGAGCCTCCCCCAGAGGAACCACCATCTTCTCCACACTCCGCTGGTGAGAATGAGCCTGGATGTCAGGGCTCTCTTCAGAACGCAGCTCAATGTGGGAGATGAGCAGATTGGAGATGACAGACTGGACTGACTGCAGGCAGGAAGTAGGTGAAGGAAGGTGCCATTAGATTTTACTAAGAGTTAAACTGTTAATATATATGACAGGTTAGTATAAGGTATCAACACGTTCTGATTCTTACCTTTGAATCACCTCCTGGTGTAGCACTCAGTGCCAGCACACGGAACTGTAGTGTCTGACTGGTGAGTTGTCTGATCACCTGAAAAGCAGTGAAGATCAGACAAAGCAGTATTATAAAGCATTTCAACACAAACAATCCTGCAATGAAACAGGACAGAATGTATCACCTCGTCGAGTACATTTGTACCTGACAGTAGGCATGGTTCCCCAGTGCTTTGTGGGCTTCATCGATCACCACACACTTGACCTGCTGCGCTGGACACGTGCCTCTGGACAAATCATTCACCATGACCTGAGGGGTGAGGAAGAAGACACGCTTGGACCTCCACACTTCCTGTCTCTGCTTGGCTGCGGTGCTGCCTGCAGAGGGACACAGTAGATGTTCTATGAGTGAGCCGTGTCAGACGCTTGGTTTAGTTCTCTTTGTGGAACACTGAAAAGATTTAGCAAGATGCTAGGTGCCTGTGAAAAGATTTAGCAAGATGCTAGGTGCTTTGTCAACAACCTGCCATGTTGTTTCTTAAACCAGACCTGTCTAAATGGCTAACGTGGCCCAAAGACATTGTGGCATATGTGGACCAAACTTCTTGTGACAAGAGCAGGAGACTTGTGTGTCTTTCTTTCACCTGTCAGCTCGGCCATGTGATCCTGTGGGATCCCCATCACTTTATAACAAGCCTCGATCTGCTGGGCCACCAGGGGTTTGGTTGGAGCCATGAAAACAATCTTCCCTGAAGGATACCAGCGGTAGAAGTTGTACATCACCACAGAGGCTATGAAGGTTTTTCCCAGACCAGTGGGCAGACACACCAGAGTGTTCTGAAACAGAGCAGCCTCTGACATATTCAGCTGGTACTCCCTGAGGGGGTAGTTGGTAGGGTAGATCCATACTTTGGCTGAGGAGCCGTCAAACCCAGGGAGCTCTGGAAACGTCCTACCACTCAGTGGGACTGGAGAGAGAGACCTGCTCTCTGCTTCCACACAGTTTTCATTTAGAGTCAAGTTTGTAGCATTTTCACACTGCAGGTTCTTTTCCGCCTCGTAGACGGCAACCACCATAACGTCATCGTCGTCATCTTCACAGTCAAACGCAGTAGATTCATCTGGCCTCACCGTGGTGTCTGGTGTGTTTGTCGAACTTTCTCCATATTCAGTCCACAAAGGATTTAAAGAGGTGTGTTTTGTTGCAGCTACTCGAACTGTGCTGCTGTCATGTGTTGTTTTCCGCCGTTTTTCGCCCACATTTTGGGGCTTCGCTGCTTTACTTTGTGAGACCGCTGTTCCCCAGGTCTGGAACAACGTCCTCTGGTTGGAGCCAGCGTCCATTCTCCTCAGCTGTGGCAATAAACTTAAATAAAAGTGCCATGTGATTAGCAGCAGCTATGTGGCGAACTGAACATGATGTCAACATAAGGCACTTCCGTCAACGAGTTTTCAAAATAAAACAACACGCTGTACTGCGTTTTTATTCAATCATTTAACTTACGGTTTGAACAATATATGTAAAATTGAGTTTCAATTGCAATTAACCCCATATTTTAGATAAGTATAGAAATTTGGCGAGATATAATTTTTGCTCGCCGTGATATTTCCATAATGACCTGAGTTGCGTGTTTTGGGTTCACACCGGAACTTAATAAAAGTTTGACTTCTTCTGCCGCTTTCCGGGTAATGCTTCTAGGTTACCATAGCGATGGCCAGAGAGGACACGGTGTTAACTCACTTTCAGGTAGTGTTTATTTTAAATTTTGAGCCACCGTTCTATTATAGTTTTATACCCCGAGTAACTTTTTTTAACATGTATTGACCGTTGCTAGTCCTTGCTAACGGTTGAAGCTAGTCATTTGTTGCTAGTCTTTTACGTACGAATGACCATCTCCTTTCGTTACTGTTTGTATTTATGTGCAGGCACGTGCACGCGGCTTTTTGGTGCGTAGAGAAGTGGGTCGTGCACGAGAAGACTTTGAAGACATCGTGAATGAGATCGACGGTGATTTGGCACATGTGCTGTGGAGCAGGACAGTCATCCCTGCACCGCGCTTTACAGACGTAGTAAGTCACCTAACGGCTAAATGTTTGTGTTCGTGTGCTTGTAATTGGCAACTCAACAGTACGGCTAAAAGCTTGACTGAGAAGTTTAAACGTTCTCTGTAAAAATCCAGAAAATAATAATATAACAATTATTCGGCTTTAATAATACAAGGAAATTATTGTGTCCAAAACTCACAGCAAAAGAACCCTACATTTTCCTGGTTATGGTCCTGAGGCCAAAGTTGAAGTTACCACCACATTTTACCATGCAAACACCTTTCTCTTCTTCCCTCACTCATCAGGATGACCCATATGTACCCAGCAGTGATGTCAGTAAACCTACAGATTCAGGAGTGGACGTCAGCACGAGTCCCCAGAGCTCAGCAGCATGGGCAGCATCCTTATCACCAAAGACAGGAGGAGATCCTGCTCTTCTTCTTCTACAAAAGACGGTACCAGAGAGAGATGACTCACAGAGCAGAGACCTTGCCTGTCATTCACAAGACTGTTTCCATAACAACCATGTTGAGGTCAGCGAGCTGGACCTGAGACGGAGAGGTCAGGAGGGAGATAAAGATGTAACAGACGTGGAGAGCACGGGAAACTCCACCAGCAACTGGGGCAGTTTGGACCTGGATGTGAACAACATTTGCTCTCACCCAGGTGAGGGTTGTACCTCTTACCCCCTGTTGTTTTTGGTTTGTAATTGAGTTATAATCTTAAGGTATGGGTAACGGCAAACATACTGTTGAAATCAAACATCTTGTGTCTCAAAATGATAGAAAAAAAGTATATTTCGTTCCATTTTCCAAAAACACATAGTTTCATCTATGTTGTGCCAATTGTCCACAGCCTAAAAAGGGGGTAATTACTATGTTATATAATTATATTTAAAGCTATATATATAATGCTAAAAAACTTAAAATGTCTGAAAGTTAATCCGTTTGGAAATTTCAGTTTGTCTCCATTAAAAGTTGCTGCGATCAAAGGAAACAACACATCAGCTGCTGTTCATCAAAATCTAAATTATATAGGTTGCATTTACCTGTTCATCAACTTATTTAAAAAAAATCTAAATTATATAGGTTGCATTTACTATTAAGGCTACAGGAATTGGCATGAAGGGAAACATGTATATATGTCATTTGATCACAGGTCTGCGTCAGTACTGCTTGGCTCAGGATGTGCCCCAAACTCCAGAGGGCCTTCGTCTCCACAGAAACACTCTGACCATGGAGCTGGTCTGGATCCAACAGGCCATTGACAGCAGGAAAAAGGTAAGATGGAGGGAGGGACAGAGATGTAGTGTTTCCTATGCTCTTTCAGCAGTGGCAGTCTCCTGCTGTAAGAAAATTGCCTTCACTGCAAGCCAGAATTTATTCAGCTGCCTGGAAAATAAGTCAGTGTAACAATAGAGCTACGAGGTAGCGTTTATTTCTCTGCTGCCGATGCTGTATTGCGTTCACTAAGCATGTATAACAAGAAACCGTGTATAATTTCATCCTTAAAACTTGGTATCTATGGATTGAGTGACGGTAATGTATAAACCTTTTCCCAACAGTATTTGTCATTGAAGAACAGGCTGACGGTGTCTTGACAGCGAGCTCTGACTCAATGGAGGGAGACTGATGTCCTGAAGACAGTTGTCGGTCAAACGCTGCTTTGAAAAACGAATCATTATGTGCTCGATCAGTCACGTATACACTTTATTTTTAATGCTGTCAAACTGTATGTATGTACTTGAATAAATGCTATTTTTCTAACGCGTCTTTTCCTGGCTTGTTTTTCTCTATGCTGTGGTTTCACCCCTTTTGTCCTGCTGACATAAATCATTGGAGGCTGAGGTAGTTAACCATTGTGTCGGAAGACACCATTGTAGACGCGTCAGTGGGAGGTTTCCCAACTCAAAACAAGTTTGTGTTTTGTTGTGCAGAAGCTCAAATTTCTCATTCGGAGAACGGCAAACGTGCGCTCACTCTTCACAATCAATCTATAAATATACACGCACGCGAGAATCAACTCGGCTGCTGCTGCTGCCGCGGCTGCTGCTGCCGGTTATTGTGTCATACCAGGGAATGTACCGGAAGAAGCCAGAGAAATACAGTAATAATACACTAATGAATTCTTCAAGGCATGCTAAATATTGTCAAAAACAAAAAAATTGTCAAAAATAAAAAAACATTTTTCATATTTTTCAAATTAATCAAAAAACTAAAAGATAAGTTGAATATTACTTTTGTTAGCAGAAAAATTGTCAAAAATAAAATTAATTTCAAATTCAAATTCAAATTAATCAAAAAACTAAAAGATAAGTTGAATATTACTTTTGTTAGCAAACAGGTAATTTTCTTTTCGGGAATGGACTGAATGTAGCAAAACAGCTTAAACGTAGCCAACAGAAAAGATTGAAAGTAAGATATGAACGAGTAAATATAAACAGATAAATGGAAAAGTCAAGTTTAAATTGGAAAGGGATCAAAATGAGTGAACTAAGAAAAAGTAAATAAAAAACAGACTATATATAGTAAAAAAAAACTTTTTTTAATGTAATAAAATCAAGTTTTATAAATAGTAAACATTTAACACCCTGATGAAAAAAAAGATGGCTTCAATAATGTTGTCACCTGGTTCTTGAATTTGTACTAGGTAGTAATTCAATATTTCCACCAATTTAACTTTGTTTTATCCAGATAACAGTTGACGCTCAGTTACTGTTATCGATCTGTTATTGGTTCGGTGAATTCCACAGCCAGCCACTGCTCTGTCTGTGTCTTTTGTTGTGGTTGCAGCTGATGGTTTGACCCGCGCAGCCAGTCATTGCTGGTCATGCTGCCATAGCAACCAGGAAATACTCACCGCCATCAGTAGTGCAGTGTGTGTGTGTGTAAGTGTGTGTGTAGTGAAGGAGAGGATCAGAACGTGGCGAGTGGGAGTCCAGACAGCACAACAACAGTCAGCAGGGACTCATTTTCACCTTTGCCTCATCTCTGTGCTTCATCTTCCAGCAGACAGACTGACCAACTGACTGATTCAACAGTGTGAGTACGAACTGGACCTCTGTATTGTTGTGTTCCTGTTGTATGAGTGTGAATGAATCTGATGTTTGAAACTCAATTCAATTCACTTTTTGCTTTTTAACACTTACAAATATTTGAACTTTGACACTGAAGGGTAGTTTAGAAATGGCTGGGAGCACCGCAGCCACTACTCTTCTGCCGCCTGT
Source organism: Cynoglossus semilaevis (assembly GCF_000523025.1). Lineage (NCBI taxonomy): Eukaryota > Metazoa > Chordata > Actinopteri > Pleuronectiformes > Cynoglossidae > Cynoglossus > Cynoglossus semilaevis. The sequence goes on along the minus strand of NC_024307.1, from coordinate 8,145,621 downwards.
GAAGAGTGTGGTAGTATACAGGAATGGAGACCCCTTCTACAGTGGACGTAGGTTTGTGGTCAACCAGCGACAAGTGGCTACCATGGAGGCTTTCCTGAATGAAGTGACCCTGACCATTGGAGCACCACTGGCTGTTAGGAACTTGTACACGCCCAGACAGGGCCACAAGGTCACAGACCTCCAGGACCTTCAGACCGGAGCCCAATATGTTGCTGCTGGCTTTGAAAAGTTTAAAAAGCTGAAGTGAGTACAAGAGAAAAAAAACTGACCTTGGGAATCATTCTGTTGTAGCTAATGCTAAAGGTTACTCATTATATTAAGAAATGAAAATTCGTGCCACAATTGTCATTTGTAAGTGAATTTTTTTAAATCTTTCAAGAAAACTTCTTTCAAAAGAATAGTAACATTCAAGGTGCAAAATAGGGAAAAAAAGAAACTAGGCTACGACTGAAAAAACCTACTTGTAGGTTATATGAAAACATACACAGACAACACCAGGCTATACTTTGATACAAGCTAACATACACAACACAGAGAAGAAATATACGTTTTTAATGGATATTTTAAAATGAGAAGAAAATAGCCTCTAACGGAGCTAATGTTAGCATCTTGTGTAGCTTTGCTAATCACAACAACATTGTTTGGCATTGGCTAAAGACAATTAATGAGTACAGTAAATAAGTAACATAATATTGTTAGCCATGTCTTTTTCTGAAAAACATGAGAAACGATTAGTAAAAAATTAGCAGAAAAATAAAAATAAAAGTTAAATCCAAAAGATGTGATCACTTATTTGTTGTGACAGGCTTCTGACATATATGCTTGATTGTTGTTATTTTTCTTTTACATACAGCTATATAAACGTGGGGTCTAAAAAGCAAGGTGTTGCTGTTCGTGATGAAACCCAGGTAGGCTTTTATTTAGTCCTGTGGCAGAGAACAGTCTATTACTCATTAATCACAGTCTAACC
>NC_024307.1:8118750-8144621 GCF_000523025.1 Cynoglossus semilaevis | reverse complement strand
GATTCAATAAGACACTGCAGAGTCATAGATGAAACTGAATGAATATTTCTCCATATTTGCATTTAACTGTGACGCTCCTGAGGATTTAGTTTGGCTGTGTTGCGTTGCTTCATGGTTTCCATTCGCCTGTACAGTGTTGTCAGGGGAGCACATGTAAATGAATGTGAGTCATGAGCTAATAATTGTACTGTCCATCAAACGCTGACCTTTCCAAGCTGTCGCATCACGCAACATTTACAAAATTTTATTTTAATGTTGTTCGACATCAGTCGTGTCGGAGGGAATGAGAACGAGTGAAAAAGATGAATGTGAACTCTACTTTTTATCTCGTCTTGGGCTCAGACAGACAACAAAGATAAAGAGGAACAAAGACGAAGACTGACAGACGAAGACAAAATAGAACACTATGACGACTTCAAACGCAGCACAGATTTGTTAGGTTATTTGTCCTCTGCCCCACGTTCCCTCCCCCTGGTCCTTTATCTGAAAATATAAAGTTTGACACTCAAATAAACTAAAAAAAAACTTTTGAGCACACTTTTTTCAGGGTGCTCAACCAACACAGCCGCCACAGGAGGCGCCATTTAGTATATGGTTCTAACTCACAGGCTGCCACATGGGAGGTGCCATTAGGGATATGTGGTTTCTCTGGGAATCAAACCCATGACCTTTTGCTCTCTCTCGCTTTATGACGAATTTGCTCTGTGACTGATGACAAAGAAATTCTGTCACAGAATCCAGATCATTCTGTCTGTTCTGGCATCCACAGACTTTAGCAGTCCCCACTGACACCACACTCTCTTTTCCCTGGACTTGGCTCATATCATGGACCTTCTCAGTGAGGGGGCAGATTGATACAGTGTTAGGTGAACCTGTGATTGACAAGTGTGGTCTGACAAACATCAGTTACAGCCCTGAGATGACAGCTGGCTCTTTTCACTGCAGGGCTGCAGATCAGACGTGACGTGTTGGAGCGGCTTTGAAAAAGCGGTGACATTGTGCGGGGTTAGAAATAGTCAGTCGGATATTAAATATATACATGAGTGATTCTTGCTGCGGCGAAATGGATTTGCAGGACATCGATGTCACAAATGATGACAGGAAATGTCCAATAAGACTGAGGGGAGGACAAAGTGACGGCGTTAATCTGTGCTTCTGATTCTCTGACCGTCTCCACTAGGCCAAAGTCATCCAGAGGCCACATGTTTCAGCCAAATGGAGGAGGTTTATACCCGTGCCCTGCATTATCCAGTGAGTAGTTTGACCATCGCACACACACACACACACGATTACACAAAACTGTCCTTCACACAAGATAAGAGGATCAACGTTGATTTAGATGGATGGATAGACAGACAGACAGACAGACAGACAAATACACTTCCATTGGACATCTTTAAAATACATGTTTCTTTATCCTTTTGCTCAGTGTTTTCCGTAACGGAGATCTGCTCTGTCCACCGTTCCGATTCATCGTTCCTCGGAGCATGCAACATGATCTGGAGCAGATTCTGAGTATGGTCACCGAGAAGGTCTGTCTAAGAACGGGAGCCGTGCGCAGGTCTGTGACTCTGACTGTGACATGATTATTACACATACATGTTTTTACTGTAATCTCACCAAGTCCTCATCCTCACTCCATAACATTCTGAACTTGAGTGGGGACCTGCAAAATAACCCTACATGTGTCCCCACGAGGACAAATTGACCCCAAAATAATAGTATTTTTAAAAAATTAAGAAAATTAAAAATAGAAACTAAGCGTCAGAGAAGTCCACTAAAATCTCTGTGTCATGCTGCCCCAGGCTCTGTTCTCTGGAAGGACTGACATTGTCCTCGGCTGAGGACCTGGAGACCGGCCATTGCTACGTTGCTGTGGGAACTGAGAAGTTCAAGAAACTTCCATATGTGGAGCTGTGGGTCTCAAAAGCAGCAGAGAGGTATCGTCATACAGTATATGGTCTGTGTACGTCTGTACTGCGGCTCTAGACTGGACAACAGCGACTGTTAGACAGATGGACAGTCGGATGGACGGACAGATGGACGATGGACAGACTGGCTGACAATGTCTGTCACTTTCATCACATATCGAACAATATGTTGTTTTTTGTTCTTGATGCTGTAGATATTACCCAGGAAAGAGAAGACTGTTGAGACGAACTCAGGTAAACACAACCTAAAACTACTGATTCACTGATTGTATATCACATTTATATGTTGGTATATTTTTTAACTTATCAATGTTATCTAAGTTTTTTTCAAGTTAAATGTTTACTTTGCTTATTTACTGAACTATTTTTTGCATGACTTCTAGTAATATATTTTAGCATTTTATGTTTGCTTCTGGCTAACATAAAATGCTAGCCAAAAGCAAACATAAACATGTCTGAGGTTGACTGAGGTTGGTAACGATCTCCGTTCTACCTCAACAATTTAGAATCCACACATCAATAACTGCTCCCGTGTATATTTTTGACTTTTCCGTTGACGTAAATGACAGCAGACAGAAACAGAAAATTATGGCCATCCGCTGATTATTGTGTATTTTTCTCCCAGAACAGAAAAGCTGGGAGTGGTCCTGCAGATCAGTACAGTGACTCAGCTCTCCTCGACTCCCCAGACGTAAGACGGAAAAGCTTCCTTATTGTTATCGCCACAATACTGCAGCTATATTTGGACTTCTAATCAATGCACCATTAAGTAGATTTTTAATTGAATTCATGCAATCCTCAGTCAGACGGCCGCAGGATAAGGTCGACAGGAGATGAAGCTGCATCGCCTCAAGCTGCACAGCAGGGGGCCAGGACACAGGCGGTAGAAGACCCTTCTGTGTTTTTTGCCAGACCGGTCAAAGTTCGCAAAAACAGAGGGCAGGCGAGACTGACGCTCACTAATGGATCTGGTGAAGAGCAGTATTTAATCTAAAGGTATCCATGCTCGGTTACATGTGCGTGAGAATATAGATTAAAATGTCTGTTCGTTACAGTCAAACCCAGTGTATTTAAAAGAGCTGGACGGAGAAGGAGGGAGGAGGTACGAGGAGCTGAGGAGGTGCAGGAGGATGAAAACACAGCTGTAGAGATTCCTGTTGACCAGGTAAACTCAACAGTCACCGCTGACCTGGTAGTCCAGTGTTGAAGTCAAATAGAAACAACCTGCCTAATCTGAAGCTGTACCATTTATTTTATTTTTCAAGAGAGCAGCAGAAACAGTGGAGACTGAAGAAGTCAACAACATAAACAACGCTCTGCACAGCACGGAGCAGGTATGGTTAGATCAGGTGTTGGAAAAACTTTTTGACTCGCGGGCCACGAAATTGAACGGGGGGGGGGGGGGGGGGGGGGCCGGGGCAGGGAGAAGGTGGGCGGGGTAATGACATGTAAAAGTCATGCATAAAGGCTAACATGCTAAAATGCTTTTATTATTTTCTACACCTTCTATTGGGGAAACATGGGTATTGCAGGGAATAGGCAGAAGTATAATGATAATATAAATAAATTATATAATTTGGAAAAGTTTGGTGGGCCAGATTTAAAAACTCTATGGGTCGCATCCAGGCCCCGGGCCTTAGTTCACTCATGCATGGGTTAGATTAACTGGAGGTTTTGTTTGTGTTACAACATGGGAATAATTTAATCTGATTTAAAAAAATAAATCTTTATTTATGAAGGGTAGCAGTTTTTTTTTACAATTCTGTTAAAATTTGTAATGATGTCCAATAATATTATTATCAGATATCGGCAAAATGTTAAATATCGGACATTGTTACAAATAAAGTAAAATTCTGAAGATGAAAATCTGAGAAATGTTTGACCTTGTGTCATCTTTCTCTGATATTCCTCTAAAGAAATACAAATCCAAAACCACTAACCTTAACCACTAACCAAACCAGTATGATGCTAACAAAACCACTAACCAAACCAGTATGATGCTATAAAAGACAGAATGGCCTACTTTTAGTAACCCTAACCCAAATGGGTCCTAATGATAATGGTCATGATAATGTGGTCTAACTGACATACACTGTACTGTCTACTGTCTTAAAGCCAGAGTCAACTAGACAAAATGAAATGGAGGAGATAGAATCCAGAACAGAAAAGTCGAGTGCTGACATACAGGTAAACACTGTTTTTTAACTGTACTGTATATAAAAATCAAACAATCAAAAAAACTGCTATAATTTTGTTTTCCAAAAGGAACGTAAGCTGAAGCAAACATCTCCAAGACTTCTACTGTCCGCCTCTCAGGTAGAGAGTGGTGAAGAAAAGGTATCTGTCTGACATCACACGTCAGTGACTTCAATTGTTGTGATGTCACCCTGACAAGAAGAATAAAAGTGACTGCTTGTTTTAACAGGAGAACCGACAGGATTTCATGCCACAAACAGCAGAAGAGAACCATCGTGAATAACGGAAACATCTGGAAGGTTTACGGTGGAGTTGGGACACATTGAAAAGCACAGAGTACAAATTCAGCTTGAACCGCAAAAATATGAAATGTTACATGTAGAATGTTGAAACTGTGATAATGAGCCAAGTAGCAACAATGTTGTTTATTTAAGAGTAAACAAACATAAACACAATATTATAATATGGAAAGTAAGACTGAAGTAGACTGAAGGAGACATCAAACACGAAAAAAGTGTTTACCAGTGTGAGTAAATGCTAATGTTAGCAAGAATTTAGTAGTATAATGACATCCACCTGTGTTTCAATTTGGCAACTACTCACAGATAAATTGCATGTATTCCCTCCATATGCAGTATAGTTGCCACTGTTGAAAAACAAGATGGTGAAGTGAGGTAGTTAATGCCAACATTAGCATGTTAACAAAATTTGGCAACTTGTGTCTAAAATTGGCCACTACTCACAGGAAATCGCATCAAATCCATCAAATGTGTTCCAGTTGCCAAGGTTGAAAAACAAGATGTCTTCTTTCCAGAAAGTTTCCTGCTGCTCAGGCTCTTTCAGGGTACAGCCAGCTACAAGCTAAGTGTGAGGTCCTTCTATGATTAATATAATGAGCAGCCATCTTGGATTTGAAATTTGAGTCGAGAAACAAGATGGACGACTCCATGATGTTTGTAGTTTACGTACATCAGCTATTTTCGTGTACAACCAACAAATCAAATTAGAGCTAAAAAAAACCAAACAAACACTATAACAAAGCTGTGTTAGTTCAGCCGTGACTGCTCAAAGAAATTAAAAAAAAAAAAACAACCCAACATCATGGATTAAAAAACAGAAAAATCTGAGCTTTTAATAAACTTAATGCAGTGAGCAGCCATCTTGGTTTTTAAAGATAGACCATTTTCTCATTATACTTAGGCGTACCATTAGCTTTATTGGAGTACAGCTGACTGTGAACCAAAACAGAACTTTATGTTAACAATTAGCAATTACACAATAAGTAGCTAATTTTGTTGTAGAGTTCAATGGTCACCATTTTAAGAAAATACTATTGATGTGTTAAATACTCAGCGAAATGCTTGCACTAGAGGTAAAAAAACAACAACAAAAAAACAGCACTGGATTTGTTTGTTACCTTAAGGTACGATGTTGTGTTCACTTGTTAATCAGGTTAATCTGATGGAGACATTCAGTTGATGTTCTGTCGTTTATTCCATTTGCAATAGATAAATAAGAAACAGCATTTTTACACATACCCTAGCTGTGTAGTAATTTTTTAAAAATGTATCATTGCGACAGGAAAACTGTGTTTTGCCAACAGTTTATTGTTAAATACCATTTATATGACAAGCTGGATAGATGCAACAATAACAATGTCATCTGAACAGTGCTGATGTTAAAATAACGTGACAATAAAAATAAAAACTGTGTGTCACCATTTGTCTCATTTATTTAAATGTGGTGCAATTTGTCAAATATTCAAAGAGCAAGGAGTTTTGGTTTTGTTTGTTACAAAAAAGTATCAAGTACTGAATTGTCCACCAGCTACACAGCTATTTATCTGTGTTTAGAGACACATAAAGTAGACAAAAGCCCCTGTAGACCCAGGGCCAGATTTCTATTTGGTCCTTTTTTACAGCCCAGCCTGTTTGGAGGTGGTTCCCATCTTCTCATGCAGATGCCAGTCCCAGGGCAGGTCAGTGGGGTGCTGAAAAGTAAAAGTTAACAACCACCAGCTCCAATGTGAGCGCCATAAATCTAAATGTAGCTGTGAGGTGAACTCTGCTTGAACCCGTTCTCCTGTCATCTCGGTGTTAACAGCTTCTGACCAGGACTTCTTTAAGCTCACTTTGAGTTCATCTGGGTAAAATTCAGCAGAACAGTTTGTCTGAAAGGGAACATTCCCTGAATCTCAATCGCCTCCTCCAGGCCTTCTCCGGCTCATCATGGATTGCAGACTGTCTGTCAGGACACGGGCCGGGTCAGACTCTGGTTGTCGCTGTCGTTGTCAGAGATGGAGCTAATTACACACAGAGTGACCCCAGCCATGGTGAGAAACATCCCTGCCACCGCTCCTGTAGATGGTCAGGAGTGTGAGGAAAGATATGACAGAAGATTTTAGTTAATAAAAACCCTGTCCAGGTGGACATCATATAGACTGACTGGATAAGTTCCATCATAGAGATGTTGCTTGTACATTTAGAGGAACACCTTCCCCACACTGATGCCAAGAAGTAGGATTGCAATGAAACTGAGGGCGCACAAAGAACACCTTCCCCACACTGATGCAAAGAAGTAGGATTGCAATGAAACTGAGGTGTTTAAATAAATCTAGGAAATTAGTGTTTTCTTATCCTTAAAAAAAATTCCACAAGGGCAAATGTATAAAGACAGATAAAAAAAATCTAGGGTCTAGACCAGGGTTCTCGTAAGAATTCCATTAAATATGGAGGTGTTTGAAAGATTTATGAAGAAAGGACTGAACAAGTTGCCTGCAAGTTGAGAAACTCTTCACCAAAAACACCACTGTCTGTTATTTCTCAAAAGGGGAACTTAGCTCTTTAGTAAAGTAGGTAAAAATAAATTATTTCTTCATTTTCATCATCACTTCAGACTTACGTTTGCCTCCAAACTCTTCCCCCAGAATTTTCCCAGTGAGCAGAGTGCAGAGGAATGTGAGAGAGTTGGCCACAGGAACAACAAATGACAACTCTGGGGTAAAAAAAAAAAGACAAGAAAAGATTATTTACTATAAATATATATACATATTAAAAACAAAGAAACCTCATGAACATGATAAATACACTGATGGTTTCTTTTCAAACACATTCAAAACAATTGAGTGACATTGATGCTAAATGTAATGAATTATTCATGCTTTTGTATTTCAATACTCTTTTGAATCCTATGTCTTTAATTTAGTGTCAGCTCTATTTCACAGCAGACATGCTGACTTGTCACACTAGTAAAGGCCCAGGAGATTCTAATAACATTAACAATGGCTCTGTCCTCTGCTCGTAGAGTCCCAGTAGTTAAATTTGTTATTTACACCTGGGCTTTTCTTTTGCTGTGCCATGTCAACATGTCTGCTGTGAAATAAGACCAATAAGTGAGGTGGACAGTGATGAAGTGGGACTTGGAGAGGTTCCCTCACCTGTGGTGGAAAGGGTGTAATAGTAAACCAGAGAGCCGCTCTGGTTCAAGAGAAATGGAACCAAATACTGAAAGAAATTAGGTGTGTGTGATTAGACCGAGCAGTGGTTTCATGTGTGTAATAACCAAGAACAAGGATTCCATTTATTACCTTGATGTTCAGGAAGAGAAACTTGACCTCAGCGAGAAGCTGTGCCACTTTGTTGGTCTTAGTCACGTTTTCTATTCCCTCTGTGCCTCTTCTGAGGAAGGGGTTGGTGCAACCCCACAACACTGACACCAGCAGGAGACTCAGCAGGTCGACTGGAGTCAGATCATGTGATTAAAAAATGTCAGACTTGAAAAAAGTTTTTGTCAGATCATGTGATTAAAAAAAAATGTCAGACTTGAAAAAAGTTTTTTTTTTTTTCAGAAACATTTCTGTCAAGCTGATCCAAAATAATTAAACATTTTAACAACAAACAGGCCTGAATCAGACATCAGAACTGACCCGAACGACTGGAACTTTCTCTTTCATATTCCCTATATTTTACATTAAAATAAATTCAGGCTTCTTTTTTTTTGCAGCTTTTTGCAGACTGGATGAAATATAGCTATCGAAGCTAGCACTGACTGTAAGTACCTGTTTTAGTGAAATTATATATAAATTATTTATTATTTCATGCAACATTTAATTTCACAAAAGGAGGCATTGACTTATTAACTGCACTCATTTATTTTCTCCGTGAACACAAAGTTTATTTAGTAAACTTAGGTGTGCGTTGTTGATAGAGCTACGTCGGTCACAGAAATTTCTAAATAATTGTCTTTATTTTCCAATAAACAAGTACGTTTTTTTAGTATTTTTAAATTCTATAGAGCAAAAGAGCAGCATTGCCACTTATGTTTGAGACAACGAACGTAGCGGGAGAGGTTGAAATTAAATAAAATTCGCTCTTTTGCAAATCAGCGGGAGAGGTTGTAATGAAATAATACATTAAATAAAATTCGCTCTTTTGCAAATGCTTCTACTAAACTTACTAACTTCCGGGTTTGCCGTACACTTTATTTACACTCGGTCAAATAGTGTTATTCTCCACATCTAATGACTTAATGTATACTGCAAAAGACAATAAATTAAACAGCCTTAACGGTTAAACTAGTCTTGATTTTAAAAAAATCTCTTGGGATTTTAGCTTACTGACGTTAGCTTAAGTTAGCCGAAGTATGTTATTTGCAAAAACAATTATTTGCCTTTTTTAAACTATAAACGACAACCACATGCGATTGTAGCTAAACGGCTTACTACTTATTGAATGACGTATTGAAGTTGTCCGTTTTGCACTCACCTACGGTCACCATCGTTGGACACACCGAGGAGCATCTAAGACTGCAACGTTGTTTTTTGTTAGCAATTCTAAACGCTCTCACGACGAATTACGCCCACTTCTCAAATTCTTCGCCAGAAAATGTATTGTCCTATAAATTTTAATGACATTTTATACTATACGTATTAACAATATCAACTATAACATGAAATCACGCATTTATTTGTTTTATTTCAGCACCGACAGTTTTGCAACACTTCCTATCTGGAATGCAGCTTGGCAATGCTTTTACGTCATACAGTAACAAGCACGTACCAGCAGAGGGCGACATAAAATGTTTATTTTCATTTTCTTTGTTCTTTTCTTTCTTTTTTTATATAAAATTAATTTTCAAATTCAGCATAATCTATTTTTTAAAGCACAATATACAACGTATCGCTATTTCTTTCTTTTTATTTGTCTTCAGAAATGGATTTACCTGGAAATGCTCATCTGTACCTTCTATTATGGTTGAGTTAAAGAAATATTGCTGATCTGATTCATTCACACATTACAAGCAAGCCGATGAAAGGTAGAAACATTAAAATTTATTTCAATCTATATTCATTTAAAATAAAAGAGCCACAGACAATACAAATACAGAAAGATAATAAAGTGCAAAATATTTTGGCGTCAAATCAAAAAAGTTGTTGTTTTGCTGAAATCCAGAAGTTCTTCTATGGGCTTTTCACTCTCTGTGGTACACAATCATTATAAGAGACAATATTTTAAGTATGTTTTAATAAAATCAAAACAAAACAAAAATGAGAACAGTTATTCTGCAAAAACAAACTAACAAACTAATAAAATAAAAAAATTTAAAAAAACCAAATCGAGTAACAAAAATGAGAACAGTTATTCTGCAAAAACAAACTAATGCCCTGTATTGTACTACTAGTGTTCTGTCTTTATTTGGTCATTTTCTATGGTACTGTTATTCTACATTAACTTATTAACCTTCTTCTTAACACAGAAATGTACAAACTTATGACCAACTCTGTCACTGCACATTTGTTTTTGTTGTTTTTTTCATTTTGCCAAAGCATTAACAAAACAAAGTGATAACAAGTAACTTAATGGCATATTTTCTTTGAACACTGACTGTAGCCAAAAAGCAACTCTCTCCTTCAAGTCCTTCACACGCTCCACTGTGTTTGTTTTGGAACTGTTTTGTTCGTTTTGTGATTGTTGTCACATTGAACGACATGCATTGGTCACTCATCGGCGGCTCAGTCACTGACAGCACAAACACTCATGTCACAGATTGAACTTCTACACGATTCAGTCAGTCCCAGGGTGAAGACCACACGTCAGTCAACGGCCGTTGTGAGACTCAACCACAGTCCTGCTGCTATGTGTCTCCCAGTGATGGAGCGTCATGTATGGTGACCTCAGTGGAGTCACTCATGGTGCTGAACTGCTCTAAGTGGTTTCCCTCAATGCTGTTCAGCTCCGCCCTGGGCAGCACGAAGCCGTTCTCTGAGGCAGGGAATGAGGGATTGATGCTCCCTGACACAGAGATGGGTCCCATGGTGCTCAGGGGCAAACTGCTCTGCCCCGTGGCCTGGGACACTTTTGCACGTTGCTTGGAGCCACTGTTGGAGCCCAGGAGTCGAGATGTATGTGTACACCTGGCAACAAAGGCAACGTATTAAAAAAAAAAGAGGTCAAACCATACATACTGTACATTTAACTAAATGCACAGATCATCTGCTCTGTTCTGCTCTAGTCCTGTGCATGTTGCATGCAGGTAGAACATCTAATCATCTTCACGGTGCCAACTCCTCACATCTTTCATCAATTATTTTTTACTTATTTCATCCCTCTCACTTTCTCCTCTCAATTGTCACCACATCAATTATTTGTGTTTTCTGCCTGACTGGAACTGTAAACTTGAACATCACTATGGGAAAAAAGGGGTCTCAGAACTGATCCCTGAGGAATCCCGATCCCTCACTTGAACTCATGTCCTGTATAATTTTTTTTTTATCATATATTATATATATTCTTGTCTAATTGATATCCTGATAAATCACAACAGACCTTCTTCCATTTTCTCCAATCATATTAGTTGTAGTTTCTAGTCTAGAAATGTGACTTTTCCTTTACCTCATGGGAAACTTCCTCCTTGGTTTGAACTAATCTACAAACCACCAATCAATGCTGCCTTTCTACACTCCACTGGCATTTTCTCTCTTGAGGGCATTTCACCTCTCATTCAGCTCCTCTGTGTTCTTCAACAGAGGTGATACATGTTCTGCTCTACTTCTGAACCTGGTAGAACCAGACCAACACTGGATGTGGCAGAGCGGCACTTTCAAAGCGTTCAAAGCTCTGCAGCTCACTGTGATTTTTCTGTGTCACTGGCGCGGGAGGAATGCAATTGTTTGTGTACAAAAGTTTACAAAGTCAGCCCGCTTAAAATACGACAAAGAAAAGGAACAGCAGATCTTTATTTGTCCTCTGAGTGTCTAAAAATGGCAGCACAGTTGTAGAGTTCAGGCTGCAGGAATTGAGCAGTCAGTCAGGAATGCAGCGTTACCTGTTGTATGTCTTCAGGATGATGAGTAGAATGGAGAGAATGATGATGATACCTATGACGATGACGGCAATCATAGCCCCGGAACCTAAGAATCACAGAGGAAGGGGGAGGGGGGGGACAAGAATGTCTTCAAACCTTGTTTTTCAGCCTAGTATTTGCAGTGTACTGTACTGTACGTGTCCACTGAGCTCTGTCTACTCCTGCTTGTTTTTGTTTGTCAGGCACAAGCAGTGTACATAGAAACTGCATGCAAACGGAACAATCAATTATGTTTAATGTTCTTGTAAATACATGGGTGCCACTCCCTTAAGACACTCCGTGATGCAGTCGGACGTTAATTATACGGCTTGACTCAACACAATAATAACAGCCGATTCTCATGGGTGTACATTATTAATATGTTATTCGAGGAGACAAGCAGGGCATGACGAAAAACAGAGGCATGATGGGTAATATGCTTACTCTGAATGAGAATTTGTTCTCTGGACTTGGTGACGGCGGTTGTGTTGGGAGGTGCTGTAGTGATGGTCAGTGGTGAGGCGGATGAAGTTTGCATCTTCAGCAGTACCAGCCTGCAACCACAGAGACAGAAGTAACGGTATGACATTTTCATATTTCAAAATAACAGATGTAGAAAACCACCCCCCCGGCCCCTTGATTTTTACTGCCACCAAAAGAATGAGGCTCATCATCAGAACGCTATGTATGAAGTATAATCAGCACTGATTCTAACACCTGACGTTGGAGCCAAATTACAGCTGTCATTAACCCATTTTCCAGGGCTCACACTGTACTCTCTGTACGAGGTGATGACAGGTTTGAGTCGCTGGTTCAAAGACAGAGTTTTACAGTTTTTCTTTTGGAGAGAACATAATGATTTCATGGCATTCGAAAAACGCGTGATGTCTATATGTACTTTGATCGGTCAATATGAACGTGACAGAACAATGTAAGAGAACGACCCTGAGGATGGACGGTCAGTCAGACGTCCATCAAAGGGCCTACAATTTGTCGGTTCCATAGTGTAGTCGTTAGCATGCCTGCCTCAGATGGTTCCATAGTGTTATCGTGTAGTCGTTAGCATGCCTGCCTCAGAAACAGAGAGCAGGGAGTCCTGGGTTCGATTCCCAGAGGAACCACCAATACGTGGCGCCTGCAGGGGGCAGTCTGTTGCAGAAGAGCTGCTGTTAACACAAAAAAAGTCCGAAATATGGAATCAATAAAGATCAAATAAAATAATAATAAATAAAGAAGTATTTATACCTATTATTCAGCAATTTTTAAGACGAGTATTTAATACATATAGTGTTGAAATAATATAAAAATAATTGTATAATAGCTACTTTTTGGCAAAACACTAAATACATTATTATTATTATTATTATCAACAACAATAATAATAATATTAATAATAATAAACTCGGCTGCTCTAAAGACAGTCATAATGTCTCCTCTTTTTTTTCTTGAATAAATAATATGGTATACACTTTTCCATCATTAACAATAGCTGCTGTGTTCTCCGATGCTGTAATCTTGATCTCCATCTAATCCAGAGTGTTTCAGAGTCATGTGGAGTTCCTTTGTCTCCGCCGTGACTCCGTGATACAGTTAAGGAAACGATCCACACTCAGAGCTGTAGGTCAGGGCTGTCCCTGTAACCGATACTTCCCCTGAGCTGGGATGATGTGACATTGCGTGTCCAGGACCAGGATGGGAACTCACATCAACAACACACTGAAACCTGCAATTGTTTTGCAAATTGGAGTACACATGTAATGTTTGTTCCCAACAAACATCAGCATGGGTGGTACTGACTCTCTTCTCACACGACGTGACGTACAACAAATGACACACTGGAACGGTTGTAATTAATAAAAAAAAACAACCAACCTGACGCTCATCATTATGATTATTTTAATAGTGAGGTAAAGGTAAACCTATGAGTATGATAACATACTATTAGAGATATTTCTAATAGTTCCAACCTCACTTGATTATGGGTCTAGGAATGAATGATTCCATGTGCGTAAAACGGTGAAAGTTTGCAGAGTCTGGCACCACACGGTGTGAAACACACACATCTACCTTCTGTTATTACTCTTTCTGTTTCCATATACAGGAATATGACAATATGACAATACAGGAAGTACTGTATATACAGAAAGTATGTGTCAATTTTCCAGTCATATACAGGAAGTATATACAGAAAGTATGTGTCAATTTTAGGGTTTTGATATATCTAGATTAATCGTGAATAATCCTCAAAATATTGGCCCTAATACAGGATATTCAAATATTTACAGATGTCAACTAAAAACAACAAAATAGACGCCAGTAAATGGCTGAAGAGGATTTGAAGCATGTGTCAAACTCAAGGCCCGTGGCTTAAATATGGCCCACCCAGTCATTTTGCGTGACCCTCATTAGCTTAAAAAGAATTTGCCTTATGATAATGTCCATGTTGCTGAGTTTCTTAAACTGATAAAAGTGTGTTTTTAGTACACAGAATAATGTACTATAGTTCTAACTTGAATACATTATAGTCAATGGCAGAAACATTTATTAACACATCTATTGTATTTGTAGTTGTATCTATAAAATCACCCAGTTACAACCAGCACTTTAAGGGGGACTGTATTGCTGATATGCCCCCCCCCCGATTTTGATATATCTAGATGAGTTACACACCCCTGATTGACACCCCTGATATTTAAAAGCGATCATTTTGGGGAATGATGACTTTTCTGTGCATTGAACAAAACAATGCAAACTTCAGTGTAAAATATATTTGAACAGGTTTCAATATTAATATCGTGAATATGGAACATCGTCCAGAGTCCCTTCACGTCTCTCTGACTGGTCTGTAATGACAGAGACTTTGTGAGGTCAGGCCACAGTGACTGTTCACACAGGTGTAGGTCATCAGTCAGGCTGTCGATCTGCTCTGGCCTCACACTGTCACCGTGAACCGACTGTCTACTGATGTGGCCTGAAACACTTCTCCGGCTGAAACAGTTCCATCATCGTGTCATCTGGGAATTCCAGTCACTGCATGTAATTGCTGTGAAAACACTGAGGAATTATCAGCCTAGTTTGCATAACCGTAATACACCTAAAAAAAAATCTAAAAACATAAAAAAAAAGAGGAAACTATGTTTGTGCCATTGTTATCTATATCTTTTATTTGTTTTTATTTTTTCTATAATAATAATTAAAAAAAATATAAGCCCCAGTACAGATAATAAAATCCAAAAGATAGTAAAAATACACTACTAAATTGCCAAAAATAGCAAATGTGTTGATAACGTTTTTTTTTTATTTAACACTAAAAACTTCAAATCTAGCCAGAGAGACAGCTCAGTGTTAGCTGAGGAACAGATACAAGTTAGTAAATGTTATTATACTGCAAACTAATGCCTTAAAAAACATCCGAGAGGAGCAAGAATTTCACAATTGGGTCATATTAACCTTCGTTACGGGCCGTGACTGGACCAACAGCCTCGCTTTGAACTCACCTGTCATAAAATGTACATAGGAAATGGATGTTTCCAGTGTAATACAAAACAAACAGGCTTCTATTGGACCTTCTATCAGCTGTAAATCACAGCGTCCACTCATACTGTAGGTTCCGTATCCACCTAAAGCTCATAATTCAAAGAACTGACATCATTCAAACTCTGCCTCCAGCAGAGCTGTTCATGGTCCACTTCCTGTTTCACTTTAATAACTGGATGTCTGCTTCAGTATCTTGATGGCCTGTGTTTAAAATGCAACCAGACTATACTGTCATCAGTGTGAGCAGACTCATGCAAATACAAGAGGTGGTAAAATATGTGACCTGAATACTTTGCTTTAGTTTCCATTCACCAATTTCCTGGCCAAACAGGATCCATCACCAGGTTAATTACCGTGAAACAAACTTCACTCCCATGCAACATGACTTCAGGGTAATTAAGTTATTCTAATTTATGAAATGAAATCACACATTTGATTTGAAAAATCCTCATCAGTGTCTTTGTCTTTTAACTACTGATGGAGCGTTAACGTGGAGCCTACCATCTGTTGAAAACATACCCTGAAAAAGTGACACTTTTTTTTTTTCACCTGGAGGTGATGAAAACAGAGACAGTCAGAGTCTCAGTTCATGGGTCACTCATTTCTACAGTGCAGCCAGTCTTATCCTGCTTCCTGCTCAACGGCAAATATTGTGCCACCAGAATCGTGTAGCGTTCACAGGCCATTAACCACAGACGTTAACAATGAAATACATCAGGTGGTGCTGTTTGCAGAGGTGACAGCTCGATGATAAACGGCAAAGTCATCATCGGTGCCGGGATGGTAACGCTACTGTTTTGGAAACGGGCAGAGGAAATACAGTACTTCACAGTATTCTGCTGATGTTGACAATGATGTGCTGTGATATGTTGATCAGTGAAGTGTCTTCGTTTAAATGTACACTTGCCTTAAAGTCTGCCTTAAATGACCCACACAGCTGTTGTCTGTGGATTTCCTGATTTTCAATCTTGGGGCAGTTTAATGGTTTTCATCCAGTTTATTTTCGCATGCTGTCAAGAAGAGGACATTAACATCACCATGGAGTAAAGTAAAGATAAAAGTGGTGCATGTCTGATGCATGGTCTCACAAGGTCAGATTAAAGAAGATCATGAAAGGTCGCCATTTTCTGTGTGTTGTACAACGACACGGAGAAACTACAGTTACTCCAGGACATATGTCAAGACGTGGCATGTTTGCAGCTAACAAAACCTCTGCAATAAAATCGTAAAAGTTCGTAATAAAGTTTCACAGTTTGAGTTTTTGTACATCATATCAGCAGAGCCTGGATAGCTCAGTCGGTAGAGCATCAGACTTTTAATCTGAGGGTCCAGGGTTCAAGTCCCTGTTCGGGCGATGTTCTTTAGGGGCAGTTGTAGGTTAGCGCTTGAGGATCTGACTTGGGTGCTGGGCCTGCTGTCCCCTCACACTGCTCCCATGTGCAGTGGTGTGCTGTCTCTTTAAACTTTAATTCATTCTATTATTTCTATTTCACTATTTCATCCTTTCTAGTCATTTTCAATAGAAATGTACAGATTTGCTAAAGTCTAATCTAGCACTGAGTTAGCTCTCTGTGCGTGTTTGTGTATACGTGTTTGTACTATGGAAGCCCAGCTGGACAATTTCATTTAGGCTGTTTAAAGCAGTGGTCCATAAACCTGGCCCAGGGGCCACTTCCTGCCCACAAATCCCTCAAATCGGTCCCTCTCTCTCACACAAACACACACACACATCAGATCAGAAGGACCGGTTCGCCCAGCACACTTTCTAAGAATCTCGATAAATCCTTTGAGACGCCGAGGCGTTTGAGTTTCTGTTTTGCTCTTGACTCTGGTGTGACAACGACACAGTGCTGCTACATGTTCTCTACGCCTCTGCGGGGGGGCGTCAGTGGCATCTCCACCAAACACCGACATACGTGAAAGCATTTTTCAAATTCACAGCCTACACACTTTGGACTGAAACTGCTTGGAGAACATTCCTGGACTTTACTGTGATGTACTGCGTGTTAGTGCAGCTGCAGCGAGCGGCTCCAGCTCCAGATCTTTTCCTGATAACATTAACGTGGGGCTTGTTATGAGACTATGGTTCAGGTTTATCATCAGCATCGCCTTCACCTCAACCTTCACCTCCTCTACCTTCGTTTAAACGTCGCCTTCACCTCCTCTACCTTCGTTTAAACCACACCTTGTGCTCTTACAACTTATCACACAGTGAATTCATGAGGTCATGACTCTGCTTCACAGCACATGACTTCAAAGTTAAACATCTGATCAAGTGTGCGACTGCAGGGTGATTTCAACTGCCTTCAATTGTAGGAATAAACAACAAATCAATAAATAAATGTATTTTCAAGCAAGGGTTGTTTCGGTTAGTGTGCTCTTGTCTGACATTAATACGATCAAAGGATCAGGATTCCTCAGACTCAGCTTGGAATCTTGCACAACATCGCTATACACTGAAGCAACGTTGACCTTTAGGCTCTGATTGGTGCAGAAAACGGTCGAGTGACATTCTTTATAGTCACAATATGAGAAGAGAAAGTTGTCACTGAGAGACGAATATGACAGCTGCTGTCAGTGGACGACTCAACCTGGGAAAATACTAACATTTGTACAGATTAGTTAGTGTAATATGTTTATATGTTAGTGTAATATTCTAATTGAATTAGAGGCTGGTGAAATATTCTGCTACTTTGTACCCTGCTGCATACTTCCTGAGTGCATACTTTTCTACTGTTACATTGCTATGTAATATAAATATTACAAATATTTTTTCATAGCTAATACAAAGTTGTGTAACTGCTGCAGAATGCGCTACTTCTTATAGTAGTCATAATACCAACTGACATGTGTACGTAGATCATTCTAGACAGAGAAAGGAGTTTAGTTTATCATCGTATGTCAAATACACTGTAGAACATGGAGGATTGTGGATGAAAGTGAGCAAATAGTGAAGATAAAGACGTGTTTCGACAAAAGAACCGTGGCTGTAAATCCTAATGTGACGTCGTCAAGAACCAAAGATGACGTCAAAAGGTGGTCAAGGGAAGTCAAAATCAGAGGAGGAATAAAAAAACACGATTGACCCGACTCAGCATCCGAGTACTTCTACTGAGGTGATATTTCAGAAGGTTGGATCAAAACTTGATTTTGAGGAAGAATCTGCATGTTCAGAAGAAAAAGACGGATCATTTAAACTTCTTTAAATACATAAACAAAAGTCCACTCAGCACAGCATCCAGGCCTGAAGTTAATTCAAGACTTTACGGAAGGTATTTGTTTCTGGAAATATTTTTTTTTATCTATTTTTTTGGATGTTATTAACTTAAATTTGCCAGAACAGCAAAACCTACTGGCAGCCTCAGACGTTTGCACAGCCACGTCATTAATTCATATCAATAAATAAGAACTTCTGAGCGTTGTGATGTCAATATTTCCCTCTGCGATCCACCTACTCTGCAAATTCAATATCCTATCTCCCACCTTCAGCAAACAAATCATCAAACGGTCTGGGCACACAGAAGAGGAACGATTTACTTTCCTCTTTTTTTTTTTTTTACAAGAGGACAAAGTTGCAGGTTTTTATCTTTCAGTTACAAACAACACGGCCTCCTGTGCACACTTCTGCAAACACATTCAGAGCACGGCCTTTATCCAGTGACGACCCAGAGTGTCAATATTTGAGCAGTCAATTTGAAGCAGGTTAATTAGACGCAGGTGGAGCGATTACCCCACCTGCGGACGACAGCAGATGCGGCACAGATGAAGACGCCTCTCAAGTCAAACACACTTTACCTCATGTCAAATTAAAAAGGGATTTAACTGTAGGAGCCTCATGGAGTCACTGACGGAATTCGACAGCAGCACCGACACCTGACTTTTACAAGAAACAGGAAGTGATGAAGTTGCTGATTAAAAAGAAAGTACTTAACAAAGGTGTGTGTGTTGGCACGGCAGGGTTTGCTGCTCACAGGAGTGGAAAGAACAGGCCTGTGTGTGGAGTGCAAGCTGTGCTGTCTCTAAAGTGTCTGCAAACATAATTATAGGGCAGTGTAAATTTGGATTTGAATCCCTAACCTACGCCCTAGAATTTGTTTTGTGTTTTTTTATTTTTAGTGCCGAGCACGATAAGATTTTTAGTCACGGTTTGCTGCGACAATTCAAGATTGAAGAAAACCATTAATGGATTCTCAACTCAACGTTAACGTCGTTCTATCTTCATACGTGGTACGAAAATAGAACGAGATTGAGTTCAGTGGAAAAGTCAAAGCATTGATTTTAATCGATCTGATCCTTGTTCAACATGTGAAGTGTTTGAAGTACAGCACAGTAACTGATGAGACTCAGTGACCTGTGTGAACCCTTCTGCAGGTTTGTGCATAGTTTTCACACAATGCTTGTCAGACAGAAACGAGAAAGTTTTAACATTCGCCGACAGAGAAAGAAGATTTTGTTTCCTTCACTGCAGCAAACCGATAACGAACAACAATGCAAATGCATTTTTTTTTTATCTAAAACACATTTAATTACAATAAACTGTTGCATTAAATAACGATGATGCTGCACATTGCCTCTGGGCAAAAGCGCCCAAAAATATTTTTATCAATTAATTGAATTACATTTTACTGGACATTTGGGACAATACTATTTGAACCCCACATGGGCTTACTTTAAATTCTTTTCTAACTTATTTTCTGAAAGTGTCATCGTTATATGTGCATTACACTAATGATATAACTAATTAGTTCCTTCTCATCATTATTTTCTTGCTGCTTCATCAGGCTAGCTAACTGTAGCTAGATTAGCTACTTGTATACTCATGTGTAGTGTGTTCAAACTTTGGTCTCACGACCTGTCGTGTTGCCAAGCAATGTTCTCTCTGACTCAATCACGTGTTAATTATTAGCGTCCATCATAAAATTCCTTTCCAATTTTTATCTTGTTGATATATTCAGCGTCCATTAACAACAACATTGTTTAACTTTTCTTATGTTTTTGGCTAGAAGTAAACATGAATATCAAAGAGCGTCTTTTTAAAAAAAAAATGATCCTCCTTTTCAACAATGTCTTTTTTTTAAAAAAAAATGATCCTCCTTTTCAACAAAGGGAGTTGTTAGGAACTAAATACTCAGTATTTGTCAAAATGCACCCAACTCAATTAAAGGCTTAAAGAGTAATTTAGAGAATTAAACTTGACCTCCTTTGAAGAACGCACAGTCACGTATACACTTGTCCTGATCAACAATGATCTGCAAAACCGCATTTACTGAAAACATGATCAAAAGACGCGTCTAGAATATGAGTCAGAAATGAAAATAGATACAGCACCAGGCAATGGTGAACGCCTTTTCCAAACTGCAGTGGCAGCTTTGCAGCAGATTAATGTAGGAACTCACTTGTCACGGCGTGTTACACAGACACAGGGCAGTGATTGGAAGTGAAATAAAATCTTTTCAACTCCAACACAAATCTGTGCCACTCCACCAGCTCACGAGTCAGCGGTGGATTGGTATAAACCCAATAGGCTGTGTGGAATTTGAACAATTCGCCTGACGCTCACCTGCCGTCTCGCTACGTTGTCTCTGGTGGAACTAACTCCTCACATTCTCACAACAAAACTACACAAGAACAGCACGCTCACAAATACCAAAACCGACCTGAAGTCGAGGAGAACACTGAATCACGGGGTGAAAAGTCAAACAACAATGATCTTTGGCGACTTACCAAACCCACTCCTCTTTGATTTCAGCCCAAGCCGTCTCCTGATGGGAGCCTGAGCAGCGCAGAGCCCCCTCCCTCAGCTGAAAGAAGGGGGCATAGTCCACCGATGGAGGCCTGACAGTCACAGCAGGTCTGGGGCGGGAGAGACAGGGGAGTAGAAGAGTGAGGAAGCAGCTCTGAGTGAGGAATGCTGAGTCCTTGTTGTTGCTGAAAAAAGTCAGTCCTTCAGGTAAAAAAAAAACAAAAAAACGTTTTACAGTCAATAACAAAGGGACAAAGCAGAGATTCCTGTGTGTTTGTGTGGCGTGTTGTGTCGATGGGAATCAGTGTTTATGTGACGGAGAGGAGGAGGAGAGCCGGTCAGACAAAGGAGGAGGCTCCACACTCGCTCGTCCACTCTCTCTCTCCGCTCCTGGTTGAGAGGAGTAATAATCTGAGGCAGCAGGTTTTTCAGGTCCACCTGGCAGGCCTTTAGGCGTGCCATGATCCAAAAAAAAAAAAGGTCTGCCTCTCACCATGACGACTGCCTCTCAAAATGACACCATCTGCATCTGATAGGATGTTGCACAGGCAGGTCAGAGGGTGTGTTGGAGTCTCAGAACGAGATACAGCACCTCCCGTCAGGAAAAGGTGAAGAGGTTGCAACAGTCCGATGACGGACAGCGGGTGAGCGTGTGTGTGTGGGCGCAAGTTTTGTCCTGTTGTTATGACTCACGCCATTCATTCTGTAAGAATGTATTTTATCTCCGCAGTTGAAAATTAACACCGGCCGTCCAAAGGGTACTGGGTGTGTTTCATTAAAGTCAGATAGAAGTGAACGTGAAAAACACTTTTCCTCCTTTCAACTCAATCACCTGTGTGTGACAGTGGTCCAGTGAGCAGACACAACCCTCACAGTGGAGGTCGGTGACTCCGTTTTCTCCTCTGTCCTACCATCTGTCCCATTCACACCAGCTCCTGTGACACACTTTACCTCACAAGACTTTTCCAAAATGGTGCCAATGAGGTGTCACCACCGGGCCTCATGTTACCCCCTGGGGCAAAGTGATGCTTGTGACTGTAAGAGCCGTCAGTGTTGTGCCTTTGTGAGAAAGTGTAACTGAACTTAATTTATGGAGGCACTCATTGTTCAGCTTCACCTGGTAGAAGGAAGGCTGTGTTCACACTCTTCATCATATTCCACATAAGCTTTGTGTCAACCTCTTCTGCCAAGGCCGTTTATCGTCAGCAACGCTGGGATTATTTTTCTGTGACTTCACTTTAAATATTAATATCCTCAGGCAGAGCTCCAAGGTCCGTGTCAGATTATGGTTTGTCCAGATTTAACAGTCCTACTGACAGCCAATATATATATGTTTTTCATTTTTTTTCATGATTTTCAAGACAGTATGTTATGCCTTTTTTAATTAATTGGATGAAATAATTTATTTTACAATTACAAAAACTTCGAAAAGAACCTTTAAGGAGACCTGGAGTCACTGGTTCCATTAACACCCACCAGGTCCATAAAAAAACCAACCTGATTTTCTACCCTCAGGTGCACACGTATCATCAAGTTTAACAGTAGGAGTCATTGTTGGGAGGAATTCCACCGAAGAAGAGTGGTCCTTTGTGTCATGAAGAGGAAGGCCTCCGTGTTATGTCATCTGCTAATGGAAATCACTGACAGTCAACGTTGACTCTATATGGAGCATTAGGTACTGGACAAAAGTGAATTCAACATCACTCAAATTATTCTCAGGTAAAAAAAAAAACAAAACAAAAACGTTTTACAGTCAATAACAAAGGGACAAAGCAGAGATTCCTGTGTGTTTGTGTGGCGTGTTGTGTCGATGGGAATCAGTGTTTATGTGACGGAGAGGAGGAGGAGAGCCGGTCAGACAAAGGAGGAGGCTCCACACTCGCTCGTCCACTCTCTCTCTCCGCTCCTGGTTGAGAGGAGTAATAATCTGAGGCAGCAGGTTTTTCAGGTCCACCTGGCAGGCCTTTAGGCGTGCCATGATCCAAAAAAAAAAAAGGTCTGCCTCTCACCATGACGACTGCCTCTCAAAATGACACCATCTGCATCTGATAGGATGTTGCACAGGCAGGTCAGAGGGTGTGTTGGAGTCTCAGAACGAGATACAGCACCTCCCGTCAGGAAAAGGTGAAGAGGTTGCAACAGTCCGATGACGGACAGCGGGTGAGCGTGTGTGTGTGGGCGCAAGTTTTGTCCTGTTGTTATGACTCACGCCATTCATTCTGTAAGAATGTATTTTATCTCCGCAGTTGAAAATTAACACCGGCCGTCCAAAGGGTACTGGGTGTGTTTCATTAAAGTCAGATAGAAGTGAACGTGAAAAACACTTTTCCTCCTTTCAACTCAATCACCTGTGTGTGACAGTGGTCCAGTGAGCAGACACAACCCTCACAGTGGAGGTCGGTGACTCCGTTTTCTCCTCTGTCCTACCATCTGTCCCATTCACACCAGCTCCTGTGACACACTTTACCTCACAAGACTTTTCCAAAATGGTGCCAATGAGGTGTCACCACCGGGCCTCATGTTACCCCCTGGGGCAAAGTGATGCTTGTGACTGTAAGAGCCGTCAGTGTTGTGCCTTTGTGAGAAAGTGTAACTGAACTTAATTTATGGAGGCACTCATTGTTCAGCTTCACCTGGTAGAAGGAAGGCTGTGTTCACACTCTTCATCATATTCCACATAAGCTTTGTGTCAACCTCTTCTGCCAAGGCCGTTTATCGTCAGCAACGCTGGGATTATTTTTCTGTGACTTCACTTTAAATATTAATATCCTCAGGCAGAGCTCCAAGGTCCGTGTCAGATTATGGTTTGTCCAGATTTAACAGTCCTACTGACAGCCAATATATATATGTTTTTCATTTTTTTTCATGATTTTCAAGACAGTATGTTATGCCTTTTTTAATTAATTGGATGAAATAATTTATTTTACAATTACAAAAACTTCGAAAAGAACCTTTAAGGAGACCTGGAGTCACTGGTTCCATTAACACCCACCAGGTCCATAAAAAAACCAACCTGATTTTCTACCCTCAGGTGCACACGTATCATCAAGTTTAACAGTAGGAGTCATTGTTGGGAGGAATTCCACCGAAGAAGAGTGGTCCTTTGTGTCATGAAGAGGAAGGCCTCCGTGTTATGTCATCTGCTAATGGAAATCACTGACAGTCAACGTTGACTCTATATGGAGCATTAGGTACTGGACAAAAGTGAATTCAACATCACTCAAATTATTAAAATGTTTAATATTATTATTATTATTATTAAATTGAATCATAAATTGTATATATATTTTTACTAATGTCCAAAGGTTCTAGGCAATGTCTTGTTATTTCTTAATGTGTCTGATTTTAATAACTAAGACATGTCCTACTGGTGTTTCTAAAAGGTTTAAGTTCCAAAGAATATTTAAAGGATTTTGTTCCTTAGATGAGACAAACAAGCAGGAAGGAATCTCTGGCAGACACAGAAGTGTTAATACTTCCTGTAAATTGAGAATATGTGGAGAAATAGCTTTGTCATTTTCATAAAATACATTTGCCATGGAGGTTTTTGACTTCCTCTTGAACGTGTTCACAATTCAAAACATTTTCTTTTCATAATTTGAACAAACCTGTGCATGCAAAAGAGTTTTTGTGCAATCGCAGAGTCGTGTTTTCACTGATTGATTTTTTTTTTTTTGTTAGTTTATCAGAAGTGAAACGGATGAGAGGAATCCTTTGTTCCGGGTTTTGTGAGTCATCATCTGTCTTTTCTTCTATGACAACAACAAGCGACGACGCAGCAGCCCTGAAATTCAAAAGCCGAGCTGTAGTGCACATCACGGCCGTGTTGCCTCACACCCACCTCAACCCTTGTGTTATAAACTTCATGTTCTATGTTGATTCAGTGTAAAACAAACGAGAGCCGAGTTTTGAAGGTGATTCTGAACAGCAGTGAAGCAGGTTCCTGTTATATATATACACACCACTTAAAACAGTGATCTGTCAGTAGAGTTAGAATGACGTCACAAAGAGAAATCGATAAGAGAATTACCTGTTGAAATTATAACAAGTGTGAGTGGATACCCTAATATATGTTTTATAAAGTTTTACTGTCTTCATGACGTATAAAAGAGTATGGGTTAACTATTACATAATATTCAGCTTAAAGTAACTTGAATTTTAAAATGTATTTTTTCTTCTCTGACAGGACACATTTACAAACAAAAAACCAAAACCTTATACAACAGTTGTACTCACCAAACATTTCCACTGTGACGCTCCTGCTGCTAAAGTGTTAGCGCACATGGTCCTTGAAAGTCTCCATGTTGTTGTCCAACGTTGGCAAATAGAGGACATTCA
The DNA here is from genome assembly GCF_000523025.1 of Cynoglossus semilaevis. Taxonomy (NCBI): domain Eukaryota; kingdom Metazoa; phylum Chordata; class Actinopteri; order Pleuronectiformes; family Cynoglossidae; genus Cynoglossus; species Cynoglossus semilaevis. Next base: position 8,119,535 of record NC_024307.1, on the reverse strand, counting down.
ATTAGTTTTCACAGAGACATGAGACACAAAGTCACACAGATAATCCCTGTGTCTAGTTTCCAGCCAAAAAGACAAATAGAACATTGTACTGTATATGGTGCTTAATGCTAACTCTTCTTTGCTAAGTCACTGATATTAGCATATTAGCATGTGTATATTGGACCCAACAGTTTACCAAATAACCAGCAAACAACTTGGAATAAAATGTAAACACATCTGGACATGTCACAAATATATATTTTTTTATCATAGTACTCCTGAAGTAAATTTAAATATCACATTTACACCACATATCACAAGTATTATTGGGGGGCCTACCTTTTAGCCTGGCCTCAACCTGAGTAGTACTTCTCCAAGCTATAGACAAGGTCCTGCTGTGCCTTTTGTAGGACACTGTTTTTTTTTTTAGCACAGACAATGTTTCTGTTAGGCTTCAGTATTTTTTTTTCCACATTAAACTCATAACTATCAATATATTTTTACTTTCTGTGTGATAAATGTAATCTCTATTTGTCAGATGTCAGATGATCAAATTCATGTTGAAACACATTATTGCAAAATAGCCATATTTATACAGTAGATAGTTGAAGTAGTGCTAATGCTAACTGCATTATGCTAATATTTTGAAGTTTGCATGTTTACCACCTTTTTACCATACAAATAATTTTGTGTGTATGTCTGCCATAATGTTTTTTCACTTGTGTTTTTCATTGTTTTGGTTTTGTAATCCTTTTACATCATATATATTTTCATGGAGGTGTGTTATGACCCCATAAAAATAAACC
>NC_024307.1:8118275-8118650 GCF_000523025.1 Cynoglossus semilaevis | reverse complement strand
CCAACAAATATAGTTGGTGACCCCTAGAGGGTAAAGATGATGTCACTTTTAGAGTGGGCCACCAAGGCTACTTCCCAGGGGCGCCATCTACTGTAATGGCTCAATAAAAGAAGTTTAACAGACAGCAGTTTAAATAAGGGTGATGGGAGGCGCCAAACCACAGTCTCACCCAGCCCACCAAACTAGCTGCAGCTCCCTCCAGCTCACACTGAAGTATTTCTGTAGTCAGCGTCCCTCTGGAGAGTTTTAGCCTTTATTCGTTTGTTGTATATGTTTTGAGAGGCGTGTTTGGTTCTTCTTTTGTGATTTCACCTGCAGCGTCATTCGAGCTTCACAGTCTTACGTAACGTTTTTGATTCTGGTCTGTTTCGAAAC
>NC_024307.1:8093820-8118175 GCF_000523025.1 Cynoglossus semilaevis | reverse complement strand
ACTAAAGAATTTTGACAAAAACGTTTTATAAAATAATTTTTCAAAATTGTGTTCAAAATTAGTGCACGTAGAGAACATTTTTACAAATTTTCCTTAATAAAACTTTCTGTCAAAATGTAAAGTTGTCCTGTCATTTTTGGTCAAAAACGAAAAAATATTGACAAGAAAGTTTTGTAAAATTATTTTTTAAAACTGTATCTTTGCCTGCATGTTTCTCATAAAATTAGTGCATGTAGAGAACATTTTTACAAATTTTGTTTTATAGGATTTTCTGTCAAAATGAACTTTTTGGATCATTTCCGATCAAAAATTAAAAGGAAATTCCTGCATATTTGTCATAAAATTAGGGCATTTAGAGAACATTTTTAGAAATATTTTTGTATATAAGTTTTCTGTCAAATTATGAATTTTTCATGTCATTTTTGTTCAAAAACTAAAAAAGTTATGTTTTCCTAAATTTTATTTAAAAAAATCTTCAAAATCAGTATTTTTAGTATCATTTTTTGGTCAAATGCTAAAAAATATTTCTCATCAAAATAAAGTGTTTTGTGAAAATAAAAATTTAAAAACAATTTATAATCAAGTTAGGGCATTTTAGAAAATATCAAAATCTGAACTTTTACTGTCTTTTTTTGCTAATCAATTGACAAAAAAATTGTAAAATTATTTTTCAATTTTATTTTTTGCTGCATGTTTCTCATCAAATTTATACAATTTTTTTTTAGAAAAAATACATAGATAGAGATAGCGCTTTATTAATCCTTTGGGAGTTCCCTTCAGGATATTTAGGATCCAGCAGTAGTACAGCACAAAACAAACAGTAAAAACACACAGATAGTTAAAATACAATAAAATAAAGTACAATAAAAAAACAAACAAGAGTAGCAGCACACTGTCAATGAATATTGGAAACCTGAACAGCGGATATCAGTAGATTAGAGTCGTAGGTTAGTAGAAGTAGATAGTGTTAGTAGATCAGTAGGTGATTATTGTTCCCATGCACAGTGTTGTTGATTGCAATCTCAATTATTATTTACTATTATATTTCAATTATACCATTGTTAACCATTGTTAACAATTACTACACATTACTAATTTAAGCAGAACTAGTATAATTATAAGGATGTTATATGAACAGGTTTATAAATAGTTTAAATACATGCATGCAAGTTACATACACATGTACATATACCCACATCCACATATATGCACTATACATACACATATGTACGCAGACACACACACACATATATATACCTACACACATGTACAGACATACACTGCATTGCGTGAGCATATATGTACACATATACATAAACATATACTTATCATAGAAATTACGCCAAGGTTTAATGCCAATATGTGCCATCTAACTTTTGTGTGGTAGCGTTTGTTTGTTGCTCTTCATCCAACACTCTTACAAAGATATCATCCACACCCTGTATGGATCCACATCCATACTTGCAGGGTTAGTTAAGTTTTAGCTTTTGACATGTTGCTTTACTTATTCTGCTTATTTAAATAACACTTTACACTTTAACACTTTAGGGGTTTTTTTCAATCACTTTTTGTTGTTCTTTTTTTTATTATTGCTAATTGCAATAATATTTCTAACAATTAGCTGAAATTATACATGTTAAAATGCAGAGTACCATTTGCTTCTGGAATAAGTTGTATATTAGCACTAAGTGCCTATTAACAGATGTGCACAACAGCCCATGTGTTTAACTACGCTTGTTAACCAAAATGCCAAATCACCTCAGTCACGCACACAGACATGCACACTGCACGCACACACAACCTCTGACTCTGGTTCATGAGCAATTAAAACAGCACAGCTCTGTTGCATTGCATTTTAGACAAGAAACATAAGATTTCTCTTTTATGTTTTTGTAAGTAAAGACACAACATTGCGTGTCATTGTTTTAGGCTGTGGGCCTCAGTGGGGTACCGTAGAGCTGTATACAGCACTCAAACAACACCATTGATGCCATATAAACCCATATGCTGTTGGTAACTTTAGGATGTGGTTCTATATATTTGAGTAAGTACTTCTTTTGGGGGCAACATTGTGTAAGAGTGGTTAGTGCTCTTGCCTTAACTGAAAGCGTTGGTTGGAGCCCTGGTGGTCTCTGATGGTCTTTTAGTATGTAGTTTGCATGTTTCCACCAGGTGGGAATGGGTTCCCTTCTCCAGTTTCTCCTGCCCGGGTACTTTTTTGTGCTGAATTTTGGACAAATATTTTAAAATACAGTTAAAATATATTTTATATACTTAAGGCAAAAATTACTAACAAAATTGGCAAAAGATAACTTAATACATATCAATTTAGTGACTGTTAGTGGTTAGCATATTTTAATCAGAAATATACATACGTCACATACTGTAGGGTTGACAATATGGATTTAAGACACTGAAGAAACTTTTCTTCTTCTGCTAACTAGTCACTGACAAAATGCTGTATGCCAACAAAAGACATTCCTTCCATCCAGCTCACTTTCAAGCAATGTTTTGATATTCAGATGTAATGTAATCATAATCTTTCCTCAGCACTGACAAGATCCTAAAATATCTTGTCAGTAGTTAACTGGAAATATGGTCATCTAAACAGGCTACATGAGAAAATATTCTGAACATGCGTTTTGTTATTAGTATGTCTTATTGTTCTGTTGAAAATCCTACATGATCTTGTTAATATCACAAGTTATGAATCACAAACCTGTTAGGCTGCACAGTCCCTGTCTGGAAAACTTTGTTGCCATACCAGGTGTGACGACAGCCACTATAGAGAAAACACCTGAGGGTGGAGTTGACAGACAGGTATGATGGCAGCTTAGAAGGCTTAGTAAAGGGTCAGACGCTCCTCTGATCTTCGTCTGTGACTGAGGAGTGACGTTATTCCAAAACTGCCACAGAGATGTCACAGTGCCTTATGTACCAAAAGAGTTCCTCAGAGGTTTTTTTGGAGGTCTGGGGTTTGAGTTGAGGCTGTGTCCTGCTCAATGTTTCATGATTGTATTCTATTGGGATATTAAAGCCCAACATTCTCCCATAAATCTAACCTCCCCCCTCTCTTTTTCTGTCATTCTCCTGGCAGTACTCCCATTTTAAGCTGTTCATGTTGACCAGAAGAGGGGGGTGTGTTACGGTAAACTGGGGGCCTTCTGGTCTGACAGGCCAGTAAATTGATAGCAGAACCAGTAGAGCTGAGTCAACAGCCTGAGTGCAGCGGGAAGAGGGAGGAAGAAAGGGAGGGTTTCCAGATGAAAGTTGGTGGTAGAACCTTGTGCTACTCCCCTGTGCTGCTCGGAAAGAGCAAGGAAATCCTGGTAGCTGTCATTTTTACTGGAAGATGTCATTACGACCTCTGGGCTGCTGCTGCTGCTGCTGCTGCCTGTGTGTTTGCCTCAGAGAGAAAAGAGGGAAGCAGCATTAAACGTACACGACTTACAACACACCAAAACGTAACTGCTTCCAGTGTGTGAGAGAAGACACTGGTGTAATAATGTCATGGATACACGACAGTGGTTTTTCTGTGTTACATTTAAACAAATGCAATAAATACCAATATGTCCATAAATATACAAATAAGCTAAAGAAATAACCACAAGATGGGCCAGATATGTTTGAAGAAGTCCAAAGTCAACCTGAAAGACAAAGACAAAATACCACAAGTTGTTAAGTTCCCTGAACATTAGGTACAGCATTAGCTAGATTGGAACCAATAAAGAGTTGAAAGATGAAATTATCTAAAAGGGAAAGTGAAAGGAGAGTGAGCTCCTTGTCACTGTGACACACACCACCGCACACAACGAAATTTGACCTCTGCATTTGACCCATCACCACAGTGAACAGTGGGCAGCTTTGAGCACCCGGGGAGCAGTGTGTGGGGACGGTGCCATGCTCAGAGCACCTCAGTGGTACCTTGGCAGCTGGTGGACTCGAACCTGAAACTTTCCGGACAACTGTCTGCTTCTAAGCCAATAAGCAACCACTTCCCCAATAAAATACCATTGATGGGTTACCCTAATCCTGTTATAAGTTATAACTAAGATACAATAAAATATCTTTTATATCTTTTGGAATTTAGTGAATCCATAGTGTAGCTATTAGCACGCCTGTCTCAAACCACATATTAAACACCCCTGGGATATAAATGCACAATTCACATCACAGGACAAAGACATCAGGAAAGATAGTATGGGTAAAGCATGTGGTGTTTAGGAAGGAAAAGGGTGGAGGTGAAAACAAGTGAAAACATGAAGTGAGTCACTCTGGTTTGTGTGCACAGACAATAAAACGGCCATCTCTCTCTGTCTCTCTGTCACTCCACCTTTGTCCTTCTCCTTCCACTTTTTTACCCCTGATTTCACATTCACATTCCTTCCCAACACTATTTTCCACTCAGCCCCCTCCAATCCTGCTCCTGGACTAGCTTTCTCTCTCTTTCCTCTCTGTGTACTATAATGTTAGCTCATCTCCTCAGCACAGCAGACCGGTTTGCTCAGTTTTACCACAGGACTCCAGTGCAAAGACTTGGCAGAGACACAAAGGCTGTTTTCTTTACTGTGGGGCTGCAAAGAAACTGAAGGAGGGTATTGTTGGGCCACAGCGAGCTTCTGCATGACATCAGCATACATATGAAAACTCTCGTGTGTGTGCAAAATGTGTAAGCATACATTTACTGTATATTGTAAGTAAAATAAAATGACAGGCTGTGTTTTTTTTATTCATGCAAAGTGCTTTAAAAATTCCACAGTCTTGCACCATACAAGCAAACAATAGAAACAATAAAAGGTTGAACTGCACAGTCTTGCACCATACAAGCAAACAACAGAAACAATAAAAGGTTGAACTGAACTGGGTCAATAGAAACAATAAAAGGTTGAACTGATCAGGCCTGTATATGGCGACTGGTACTGGTCAGAATTTATCACAGGCTTTCACTTCCTCATGGGAATAAATGTTTGTAAGCTAATGAATGACAGGTTGAAGTGTGAGTAAAACAGCCTTTTCTGATGTGGTTATATATTTGAATGAGTCTGATGGTGAGTTGCCTCAACATGCATGGAAAAACCAACACAAGAGGGATTTATTTCATCTCCAGAGAGATTTCACTCTGCTTTCTGAGTGAATATACACTGAAACTGTTTTTTTCGAGGATTTCTGTCCATGACACTGTACCACTGTGGTCACACACAGTTTAAGACATGGACTAAATATGAACTAATTGTCAAAGATAAAGCAGGTTTTGTGGTTAAACCAAAACAGAGCAGCTGTGCTTTCCTCTACAAACCACCCAACAGCACTTCACGGTGTGTGTTGTATCATCACCACTCTTCCCCTGAGGCGTGGCTGAGTTCAGTTGATACACCTCTGCTCTCAGAGCTGACAGGGTTCACAATGCCAGGCATGCAGGAGTTATGTTCTCTACACAACTCCTGTGTTTTTTTGTTTCCTCTCACCTCTCTCTGCTTTCGCTTTGTCAGTGGATTTCAGAGGCATATCAGTGGGGGAGGGGCTTAGAAGAAATCCTTTCCTGAATGAAAAATTCCTTCCCATGCAATGACAAAGAAGCAGGGGCTTTAGGGCCTCTGCCAACAGAAAGAAGGTGCATCTCCCAGATTTACCGCTGATTCACTTTTTCAGAGGAATTACATTTGATTCATAATGATGTGCATGTGCAAAAGTCTAACTTTGACATCAGAGACTGAGGGTTTTCATGCCTTAAAAGCACTTCTAAACCTACTGAGTCTGATGCAAAACAGATTTTTTTTTTTGCCCTCACAAAACATTACCACTTCATCCATTGAAAATCCTTGCTCTCTCCCCCGTCCCCTCTCTCTCTCTCTTGTCTGAATGAGGTTTCTTGCTTATCCATGGTGACCACCCTGCAGATGCTCTGGTGTCTGAATTGAAATGAGAGAGAAAGAAGAATGAGAGAGAAAGACAAACCAACACACATTTGCCTGGACTTCACACTGAGTGCATTTAATTCAAATCAATATACCTTTAGTCATGAGCCACAGCCAAAATAATGGACAAGGAGGATAAAATTAGAACATTGTGTGACTAAAACATTCAACAAGCCTGGGGTATTATTTTGGAGTGTATAAATAGCGTATATTTTTAAGAGCTCTAACTCAAATTCTGAACCTAATTTCAAATCCTAACTCCAAACTAATCAACACCCTCTCGCTCAGCAACAGCCTGCAAAATGTCCCCACTAGTAGCTATAACAGAACCCGCGCGAACACACCGACATGCACACAAACATTCCCACGTGACTCGCTCCCTCCCTCCCGCCCTCTCTCTCAGATTTACCTCCACTCGCTCACATTCAGTGGAGTCTGGGATCGGTTAGGACTTTCGTTTAGTTCCAGCGAACTTCTCACAGCGGGGACATTTCCCTCCACACGGTGAAGTATCGGAGGGACAGACCGGAGCTTCACTTCTTTACTTTATTGTCCTCTTACAAATACAGGATTAAGCAGTTCCTCTTTCTTCAGATGGGATTTAATCGTGCTGCTCAGACTTTGATTCTTCACTGACTCTCCTGTCTGGACTCTATATAGTTTTTTTTTAAATTTTCAAACATGCAGGAGAGAATCAGTATTTCAGACTTCGTGGTCCTGACCAACGAGGACCTGTCTTCACCGGGGACATCGAGTTTCCAGTCGAAGATGAGCGACTGTCGGAACACGGTGTCTGCCGTGGAGGAGGTGAGGAGTCTGCGTAGTTTCTGTTGTTTACCGGTGTTTGTGCGCAGTTGACCTCATATTTACACGTGTCAGACTGAACTAAAGTTTCACATGCACACAGACACAGACTCATACGTACGCACACACACACTTACTGACTACTGCAGGAGGTTCAACACCTCACTACTGTAAAAGACGTGATGTTTCCGCGTACTGAGAGGAAGACTTTTCTTTGTACAACACTCATAGTTTCCAGGTGAGGTAAACGTGCATTCACACCTTACGTTGGACGGGGCCAACAAAACAGTAATTAAACAGTAAGAACTCGGAATGATCTGTGGTTACAGGTCTATTATCAGGTCGACTTGTGCAAAAATGTCTAGGTCATTAGGGTAGGTTTGTGGTGGTCGTATGTAGGTGCACTGTGGATGTTTTTGACCTTTTATGACATACAAATTAAAATACAATGGGGAATTCTTCTTAAAAAACAGCAACTTAGCAAAAACGATTATCCAAAAGCATTAACCTCCCCAGATTGAAATTCATAAAGGATATTTTAAAGGTTCCCCTAAGTTAGTAAAAGGTTAACTAAGAAGAACAAAGTGATACAATAATTTGCTTAGCAACAGCAAATATTAGGTTACAACTGTAACAAATTAGTAATGCATTAGTGGGTTAATGAAAACATATTAATATAACAAACAGTTAGCCAAAGAATACTTTGGTTTGCCAAAAATGCAGCTTAGGGTTAGTCTACAAAATGCTCAGCATTTGCTAATGAACTCAGAGATAGTTAGTGGAAGAAATGATCTAAAACTAAAAACAAAATCCTAAAAAAGAGCTAAAAGTTTGATGTAGCCAAAAGGCTCAAAGTATTACAAAGTTAAACATTAGCTCAAAGCTAAAAAGGATACAACACACATGGAAAGTCTAAAGTCAGTGTTTAGCAAAACACCTAAACTTAATGAGGTCACAGATGATGTCACAGTATTGCCATAGTTCTCCATCAAGTAGAGATGGAACACACTTGGAAAGTAAATATGGAACATGATGTCTCTTTTGCAGAACATATTTTTGTGCAAACAAATATTTAATATTGCTGGTTCTCGCTGAGTCTTACTTTCCTTTTCCATCCATATGAAGAGTTACCTTGGCTCATTGTTTTTTCTGAGGTCTCTCTCTCTCTCTCTCTGTGTGTGTGTGTGTGTGTGTGTCATTGTTTGTTTGAAATCTCCTCTATTCTGCTGTAAAAGATGGGAAAACCCATGGGAGGCAGCCATGAACTCTGCCACAACACAAACAATCATTCTGTTTACACAACTCCATTCTTCCATGTGTTCCCTCTGTGACAAAATATCATCATATACTGTTGTGGTATTGAGTTATACCACAACAGTATTCAATGATTTTGTAGTAGGGATTTGTGTTCATAGACAGAGCTCACAATGGGTTTAACTTACAACTACAAGTTTTACAACTTAAAGTTAGATTGCACCATGTTATGACAATTTAAACAGTCCCGTCAGCAGTCAGCACTCAGTATTTACTGGTAATGAATGACGAAATGCAGTGTGTACATTCACACCTGAAAGCCTCTGGGAGATGACAACACTTCATTTTACTTTCCTGGCCCCAAACTGTGACAAGTGAATAGAGATGGAGACAGAGTCCTGGGTTTAAACAGCTGTCTGATGTATTTATCTTGGACTAATGTCCTTTTTTATGGCCATGACATACTGGAACAAACATGGCTGGAATAGCAGCAGTGGGGGAGGAGGGGCTGGGGGGTCACACTTGAGTCTTGCACATGTACAGACAGACAGACCATTAGAGAGTCAGACAGACTCACAGAAGTGCAATAGTCTCTTTATAGACGAATCTGTAATGTTTAGTCAGCTCAGCAGGGAGAAGCTTGATTAATGGATAGGGCTAATGTGTGGGGCTGTGTGTGGTTTATGGGAGCAGGCAGGGAGATAGAGACACCATTTACCCACACATACACTCAGCTGATTGTTAGTTATTATGTCTGATTAGAGACAACCATAAACTGTAAAGGCAGGGATAAGGAACTGTTTCATTTCCAAGCTACAGTGAACATAATCGCAGTCATTTTATGCACAGAGCCGAGGGTTTCCTCTTAACGGAAGATTAGAAGAAGATGAGATAAAGTACAAAAACACCTAAGATCCCTCCTGCCGTTATACTTATGACTATAATTATGTGGCATAGCTATTATGCCATTTCATGGAATTAAGTCATGTTTGAACATGTTTCTATACATTGGCTCAGTTGTTCTTATCATGTTGTTGAAGTGTTTGCTTATTATACTGAAAATACATAAATGCACACAGCATTGCAAGCCTGGGTGTCTAGCCTGAAATTCACAGAAGAGAAGTTAGAGAAACATTTTGTGAAACTAGCTTAGAGTTAGCAAAAGTATGCATACTAGGACTAGATGTTAGTATCTCCGATAATCGATACCCAGTACATACCTCTACACCAGTTTTCTGATAATCATTACACAAATAGGGGAATTAGGGTTGTCCTCTTGGGGTGGTGTTCCGGCGGTGTTATGCTTCCGGGTCGATTGTGTTTGAAAAAATACAACAGTAAATAGTTAATATTGGCCAAATAGTGCCCAAAGATTCACAGTACCCTAAAGATATATTAAAAAATATTAATGTCAAACAAAACATGACAGTTTTTTCACATAAGAATCCTACATAATTTTACCTCACAATGAGCTGAAACACACTTTATAATCAAGAAATCAAATAGCTAAGCCAGCATGAGTAGTTAAAAGCTATAGTATAACTGACATTTAGGTAGCTGAAAGTTAGAAAGATAAGTAAAAAGAAAAATGTGCGAAAGAATGATCAAATTTGGCCAAAGTATTTAAGGATTGGCCAGCTGAAAAAAAGCCAAAAATATCTACAAATTGGGTCAGCCAGTACAGCTCTGAAACAGCCAACAGGAACTACATGTTAAGTAAAATTAGATAAATGTTAACTAAAAAGTAATAGATTCATGGTTAGGACACTAAAATTGAATATTGCTGCATCCCCAACAGCAAAGTGTGTCATCATGCCAAGTTAATGAGGTAAAGGAGGATCAGGTATCTGTTAGTCATGAAATGTTATGCTCTGCTGCCTGCAGTCACACACACACACACACACACACACAAATAGACACCCTCACATACACACGCACTAACACACACCCTGACAGCAGGTGTACAGTATGTCACACTGTTTCCAGCAACAAAAAGACAACACAGACACCACACCGTTTGAACTGCCAATCCAAATCCTCTCTTTAAGGTAAATATGTGAGTTGTTAGAATTTTGCCTTTTTTAGTTGAAAATAAGCTTGCGTGTAAGCAAACTGTGATGTTTTCCCCCCTTTTATACCGAATTGAACAAATGTAAGCAGTTCTATTGACCTGCACCAGCTTGATTCGTATATTTTTCCAAACAGAGGAAACTACAACTTCATCAAGCAACACCCAGGGAATCTCCAGTCACCACCAAATCATTTTCCTCTATTCACTGTCTGAAATGCTATACTACACAACAGCCACACCGCCTTTTAATTAGTAAACGAACACTTAGGGAGTGGACTGAACCAGGAACGACTACGAAGTGTAAACAGCCTAACAAGGCAGGGTGTCTGTTAAGTCTAGATTACTGCCTCATTAAAGCTATTTCTGGGGACACGTAGATGGAGCAAGGCATGTCTGTCTGGGTAAAACAAGTGCCTCGTGTAAGGAGAATAAACAGGACTTAGTTTGGTTTGAAGGAGGCTGATTATTTCACTACAATGGAGTCAGTTGACTTAGTGCATTTAGTACACACTGTCATTTGTCACATTAAGTACAACCATTCTGCAGGACAAAATGGTGTCTTTCTTTTAGAAAAATAAGCAGTATGTGTGTGTCCTCTCAAGGTGGTGCTGAACATAGGTGGCCCAACTTTTTTGTGTGTCCCAATACAATGGTAGTAGCTGTAGTGCCGTGATTATAATAACTAGTGTATTTTAACATAGGCTGTATTTTAGGAAAAAAATCATTTTATTCTATTGATAGTTACGTCTGTTCGGCCTTGCATTTAGACAAAGATGGAGTGTTGGGAAGAAGAACTAAAAGTTAGCTTAACCGAACTAATTTACTGTTGTTATTACAAAGAATCTTATTGACTTTGTCCATTTAGTCAACACTATATCATCCGTCACAACTGCTACACCCTTTTGTTTTGCAGAAAAAAAAATCCCTGTCTGATTTTGATCTGAGGTGTGACATTCTCTCAGACAGGTGGAGGAAGTGCAATGACACCATTTCAGGCATTAAATGATGGTGCAAGACTGATGAGTGTTAAGTGCTGAATCACCTGTCTGACTCGACATGAGCCGTGAGAACTTTGTAATATACTAAAACTTACGATACCTTTTTCTTGAAACATTAAGGTAAAAACGAATAGCTTAAGTTAGCAAAAACAGCTCAAATGTGGTCTAAAGTGGTTAATGGTCAAATAGGATAATAAATAGCCAGAAAGCTGAAAGTTAGCACATGCCAAATAAAAGCTAATCAATTGATGAGTTTAGCCCCCACTAAAAACTGTGGTACAGACTATTTAGGAACATTTGGGTTATTCATGTATTAATACTGTATTTAACTGACGCTCCCCTGTCTTCATTGTTATATTTTCAGTCCCTGGAGATGGACCACACAACTCTGCTGAAGATGAAGAAGATTATAAAAGCTATACACACATCTGGACTGTGTAAGTTCTTTACAGTGTTTGTCATGTCTGACTAGTGTTTTTTCTCCCCAAATCTTTTTGCACAATCGTTCTCCATTAGTCGTTGTAAACTGAAAATCAAGTTAAATGTGTTTACTATCCAACTTTGTCCAGAATGTTATGATCATCAGGCAGTTGATAAAGGTTTCAACAGATAGGGAAAAACATAGAAAATTAAACTGGATTTCCCCTGTAATAAAGCATATTTGATTTAAATTACAGTAAAACAATGTGATTGTCATTTGTAAGAAATCTTTTGCATGTGTTCCCTGAACTACATGAGCTATTTATTAAATATACAACATACAACAACATCATAAAGAAGTAATTTAAGTGGAACTTTTTGTTATTAAGACCTAAGACGCTCAACAGTCCTTGATCAATTATTATTCTAGTGTGCAGACTTTTTCTTTTTTAAATGGGGTTTGTATAACACTTCCTAGGTCAGTAATTGAGAGCAGAGAGAATTAGGGTATAGGTCAGCATCTATTATTGCCATTGGATTAATTGTTGAGTGAATAGTGGCCCTCCATAGGACTCACTTTGGAAGTTATTTTAATGACATCATCATGCTCGCGTGGGCTGCCTCCGTTTTATGAGGGAGGCCTCGTGTTACAGGACTGCAGTGTGTAGAATGTAGCTTGATTTTGTTTACATATAACCAAGTGTATGCTTTTGTGGCGGACATGTGTGTGTGTGTGAACATCCTGTTCAGGTTAATGGTATGTGCGGTTTTAGGTCCTCATGTACTGTTGGTCTATGCCGTAACATCTCGACATTGATCTCATACATGCACAAGAAGTGAGTGTTTGCCTCAAAAATGTGCGGAAATAAAGAAAAGAAACTGGAGAACACATCCTGAGGTTGTTTTTCCCGGCTCTTACACTCACAGATCTGCTTCCCATTTTGAGACGTCAACTCATAGCTTTTAGTAAAAGTGAGTCAGAGAGGCAGCTGCCCAGAATGAGGCAACCAGATCCAGTTGCTGCATCTGCAGAGAAGTACTTCGTGATTTGTCTCCATTAATCTTTTCTTTTTTCTCCTCTGAATCTAAGTAGGATCATATGTGATCTGCTGGTACCATGTTCTCTCCTATCATTATGTTGTTGAAACTCTCAATCAGTCTACACTCTCATCTTCATTTACCATACCGCACACCCCTTTCATGGACCTTCTGCTGTGACACACATGCAAAACACACACACATGCTAAGATGTTTTCTTTAGTTCTAATAAACCACAAGTGCTATTTTTCTGCCAAGATCTATGTTCATGAATCTCTGTACGTCTGCTTGTGTGTGCTCTGGCAGAGGACTAAAGAGTCGAGTTGCTCTGCTTATATCTGCTAAAGGTCATTCTCTGAGTCTTTCTGTGACTCAGCTTTTTGCTTTGTTTGTTTTGTAGTCTATCCTAAAAACAAGCACTCAGTGCATCTCTTTATTCCTTCCATAATCAGTCTACAGTGACTGTGTATTCATAGTTTCAATTAAAAAGCTCTACCTGTCTGATCTTTCCAAGTCTGGCTCATTGTTGGGCTGTACCTTTGATGCCTGGTTAGCTTCTTCTATTGGTTGACCTAACCTTTTAACAGCTGAGTTTTTTTATTCCTTCCATAATCAGTCTACAGTTAGGACAACAGTTAGGATATACCAGGTTCCTGTTGCATAATCCCTGCAAATATATTTTGACAATGCTACATGAAAAATGCTCAGTCTAACAATTTGTCTCTGAAGTATATGATAGTAACTTTGAACAACAGTGCAATGCTTCAAAAACTCAACACATTTCTTTTAAATATTACAAATTTTCTTAATCAAATGTGTCAGTGAGTCTTAGCGCTACAGTGACTTTGACTTAGTATTTTTTTTCCAATCAGTCAAACCTAAAGCTGAGGACAAGATAGGTTGTATAACTTTTGCTTTTTACTTTACTTTGTAGTTCAGTCCACTCCTTTTACCTGTATTTTCCTAAAGGTTCCGTAGTGGAACTACAGAACACGTTAATGGTTATATCTCTTAATCAGGTGATCTATCTTTGTTAAGTAAATTACCGGTAGTTGACTTCTACGCCTTACAATGTGATTTGTGATTATTTAATGTCCTCATTTTCATAGGCCTTTGGGATTAAACTGTTTCTACTTCCGTGTAACTCAAAGCCTCTAGGTCAGAGCTTAGATTCTTTTCCATCAACCATTTTCCACATAAATTTAAAAAGACTGGAAGCCTACTCAGGTTGCTATCTTGGGAAAGTGCCCTATAACATTACACCTTGACCTATAAGCCCAGGAGAAACATGTTTCTCTCTATATGTGCCTGTCTCCTGCTCCAGGCTGGGCGGAAACCAGTACTAATTTGTCCCACATGTTTTGTTGTGTAAGAAAAACAGTTTCTTCTACAGAATTTCATTTCATTCTATTTCTACAGCACACGTGGAGAACAAGGAGCATTATATTGAGATGCTGGAGAACCTAGGGAATAGCCACCTGACCCAGGACAACAACGAAGTCTCCACAGGCTTTCTAAATCTGGCTGTGTTCACCAGAGAGGTCACTGCCCTCTTCAAAAGTCTGGTAAGGAAACTGGGACGGGAGTGTGGAAGAAAAGACACATGGAAAGGGTGGGACTGCAATTAGACATCTGAGCCTAAATACCACATCAAAACCTTGTGAGGAAAAGTAAAAAATTGAGGAAAAATTTAAAAGAGGAAAAAGGGCCACGTCTCCAAAACATGCAAATGATGGAAGGATCTGAGAGAACACAAGAGGTGAGGAATGATGCAGCAACAAGTGACGGAATGCCCCCAAACCCCATTGAATATACAGCACGTTTAGGTTGAATGAGCCAAACCTCTGTGTGTGTTAGTAAGCTTACACCATAGTGAATCATTTTTTGTGTGCACATGCATTAGACGTGCATTACCCTAAATTAGGAACTGAAGACTTCTCTTGGTAGGACAAATAATTCCCATTAAAACCCAGTCTTCAGGTGCTCAGAAAGAACCATCATTATTAACAGTTAACCACTTCCTATCTTGGCTATGATGCAGAAAGTAAAGGCAGCTAACTAACATGCTAAATGTTATCATATTTAATAAAAAGGACCAATTACAACCCAAAGGAGCCATATCGATATCAAAATAAAGAAAGAACATTTATAGTGCAAGTTATAGTTAGCTTTGGGCAGAAAAACATAAAGCAGCATAGCATAGTATCTTGTAAGCACTAGAAAATTAAACACCACAAACAAAAAGGATAACATGACAGACATATCACTAACCAACATTGGCATTGACCTTTCAACTGAGCCTCAACTTTAACTCTACTCAATTGTGAATGGAAAAACACTTATTCAGTGTATTCCAGGCACCTGTGTACGTTCATGAATGCATGGAAAAATATGTTTTGCCATCTGTGTGCTCAATAAGCCTCTTGACTGTAAAATATAGGCCAGCCTGGAACAGTTCCACTGATAAAATCTATGCTTCCTATCATAATTCATCCCAGACCTCCTATCTGTTACGGCCCTTCCCCCCTTTTATGACAGTCAGTGCCTCATGGGGAAGGTCAAGTCTTACAGGTGTTAAACTGTCAAGGTCTGAGAGACTAATAAGAGGGTAATTAAAGAAGTTTACTGCAAAATCAACCTGCGCGCCTCCCTCAATGCCACATTTAACTGATTGCACGCTGCTCTCAACATCTGTGTGAATACAGTCATACATGTATAGATTTAACCATCATGTGTTGATTCTGGGAGCTGGTATTTCCCCCTGTCAGAAGACCATGTATTACCTATTACTAACCTCAGCGCATGAATGCCAACTAAAACAACCTGCCTGCTGCTATGTCAATATATTAGGTCATGTACTCAGTATTCAGTTCACGGAAGTAGTTGGATTTATGTGCAGAGAGTTGGTGCAGCTTGGTTTTAATCCACCAGGATTCATTAAGAAAAATCCTCCAGCGACATTTACAAGCAGTCTTCAACAGCAGTCACAAGGAAACATGTGGACAGAAGAGAAAAATGTACAGTACATAGATGTTCTGCTGTGCCAACAAAACATGTGACACATTTTTGTATGGAGGAATTTGTTGTCATACTCTGATGAGATTTTGGTTTTGTTTTCTAACTTATTCATTATAATTGGCAAGATTTCATCTAAATTCTATACAAGTCGACAAAGTAAAGCCAATCAAGTGTATACAAAGCACTTGATTAAAGCCAGTGTGAACTACTCTCACATGGTACAAATCATTGTCTTGTGTTTTCATTTTGATGACTCGCCACGTCAAAGTGACACAATCATCACGTGTTGCTCATTCCCAGAAATCCTGGCTAAAACACTCTTCTGGGAACCGAAGTGCTCTCTCTGTGTGCCTGTTTGCTTCCTGCAGAACCTAAGATCTGACTGTAAATATATTTTGTATTATTCATTCCACCTGTTTCTGTGTTTTTCAGGTTCAAAACCTCAACAACACTATGGCTTTCCCGTTGGAAAATGTATTAAAGTCTGAACTCCGCGACAGCAGACTAGTGAGTCACAAAAATCTTTTACATGATGACAACAATAATAAGCAAAGTGGAACTTAACCCCTAAAATGAATGAATGAAAACTTTAATACTACACATGTTCTTTTTTAGATAGCAAATTCTCTATGTAATTGTGCTGAACTTCTTTAAATTGTGTTTGGCCTGCTGTTCTCTTTGTTTACCTTTCTGGCAGTCACTACATAGCTACATGGGGGCCCCATGACCTGTAAGCTGCTAGTTTGTGAACTCTGTTTTAAATTAAAGAAATTGAACGCACAGCTGCTTTCAATACCCACAAACCCTAGGACAACATGGTAACAATGGAGCAGTGTTTAACACTGCCTGTTTGATACCATATTTAAACAGTGTAAGGAAGGTTTACTAAAACACCACAGCTTAATAAACAAAGTTTGTTTGAAAGAAATGATAAATATAATTCAATGTTTGCCTCAGCCTATTCCTGAGGCCTCACTTCAAACTGGACTTATTCCTCCGTTTTAAATTGTATAATATTAAGCCTCATCATTGTCAAAAAGTACTGATCAGGACTCATTATCAGTTGATACACACTTGCATTAGATGGGATTGGGAGCCAATAAAGCTGACCCTGATTTGGACATTCTTATGTACATGCAGATGTTTTTATAACGAGATAAAAAAAAACAATGACCAAAAGGTGTTAAATATTTTGGGCTTTGAAAAAGCACAGCAAATTGATGACAATAAAAAAAATGTGATCAAGACTTGATGTAATTTGCATCTTACAAAGACAGGTATCTATTAGCTGATGTAGTTTACACTGTCTAAAATGATTAAGACGTCACTATAAATGCAATTGTTTTAGAAAGGCTACTCTGTCTGTGCTGTTGATGCAGCTGATTCTATTACGAAGCCGAGAAGATAAAGCTGTTTATGCAGACGAGTGACTAAGACAGAGTTATGTGGCAGTCAACCAGATTGTCTTAGCCGGTATCTAACTTTTTTTTGTTTTACCGTACAAGCAGACTGGTGAGTAATGACGGGCTAATAATTCTTCTGTAGGATCCTATAACTGCCATGCTTTCAAACAGCTGATTCAACAGCTGAACTGCTGTAAATATGACACCGACATTCTGGTCTGTCAGATTGCAGCTAGTTTGTGTTATATGAATATCATATCTGTGCCCAGGCCCAGTTTATACTCAAACACAATTTTATACAGTATATATATATTATATTTTTTGGCTGGAAAAATTATACAGTTCCCTGTATGGGTGTATTATTGATATCTTGTACTCTATTGTATTGATCGCCTTAACAGTGTTACATTACATGTGCAGTATTATGACATCAAAGTATTCACTATTGTTGTTTCACAGGATCTGAAGAAACAGATGGAGAAGAGCTGGAAGGAGTATGACATAAAAATGTAATTTACTGCCCTCTTCATACACACATCCACACTGATTCTTTATTTTTGTGTACACCTGGTGCTGCTATGTCGCCTTAAAAGTAGTCCTACAACATAGCTACTGCAGTCTACAAGAACAGTACACCTATCATTTGTGTTCAAGCTGACTCTTTATGAGGTAATAATTAAACAGCTACTGCCGGGACAGACCATTTACATACAAAGTAAAAACAGGTTTAAACTGTGTCACTGGATTTGTACTTTATATTCACTGTGAAATCTCAACAAGTATTAGATGTTTTGTGTAGCTGTGGTTTATCAAACTCAGCAGCAACAAGGAAACACATTCACACATATTCACTCATCCTTACAGTTATTGTAAAATGAAACTACATTTGCATTTCTATAACACTACATGAGGAAATGTGTAATTTGGGCAGATGTACTGTAACAAATGGTAGAACTAGATTCTTGTTTACCTGGGTGTCACATTACTGCTGAGCTGAGCCAGAGTCTATAAAAGATATGTCTATTCAAGAGTTATCCAACCTGAGAATGAAGACTCTTTGTATCTATTCCAGGAGCAGACAGACTCCAGATGTTCCTGGTGTCAGTGGGGGTTTTGACCAGTGGAACAGGGGCTATGGGTTGTTACTTTTTCTATATATGGCTGCGCTTTGTGAAATTTCAGTGTAGATGATGTTGAGCCTCAAGATTTGTTCTGTTCACATGAAAGTAAAACTGAAGCGTGAGATACATGTTATTGCCTGAGGAGAATTCTGTCTCACATTTACAGCCTCTTTTTTAGGGTTACAGATGTAGTAGACTGCAGTTAGAGAAGCAGCAGATTAAATTCTCTCTGGTCAATCTCCATTACACCGCTGTGAAATAGAACTAAAGATGTTGCACTCTTAACTCATGACTTGATGTTGCTCCCATGGTGGTTAAATGGTTTATTTATTATGTTCTTAGGAGAATTTATGTCTTCCTTATTGTCCTTAATCCAACCCTCTTTTTCTCTTACTGAGATGAAACTAGTCGAGTTAAATGGTGGAAGGAAACAACTTGGAATGCTCCAAAAGTTAATCATTACAGGAGCAGAACTGATTGGACAGATGCTGAGTTTGTGACACACAATGTTACCATGTGTATGAATAACTTTTTTATGTTTTTCCCCCCTCTGACTTTCCATCACCCCATCAGAGGAAAGCTGGAGAAGGAGAGAAAAGAGAAGAGCAGGCAGCTGGGCCTGATCAGGACGGAGGGATCAGATGGCTCAGAAGACATGGAGAGAGAGAGACGGTCTTTTCAGCTGCAGATGTGTGAGGTGAGGACACTGTGCCAGTCCAAACACCAGATACAGACACCTATCACATACCTGAGGTGGGCTTGATTTTGCTCACATGGGTGGTCTGCCATGTGGATTCCATATTCCATCCAGGGGCAACTGCACAATCCTGCTGTGAAGCCTTTTGTGTCTTTCCAGATATTTCTATAAAAAAGAAATGTTGCTTTAGAAAAGACACAACAGTTTTATGAGTTGAGTCTTGCAATTGTGCAGTACAGTAAAGTCATAAACATTAAGTGGAGCAGTTCAAAGGCAGATAAAGCTGCTTTATGGCCCATAACTGAAAGCCAAACTGGCTGGAATTATTATGGAATTGTACTGACAGTGCAGTTTCATACAGGTGGTGAAGTCTCAGTGGCCAGTGCACATGGAGGCTGGTGAAAAAACCCTGAGAAAGACAAAGTCTAACACTGACTGACACCAGCTGTTGGGATTGAGGGTGAGGGGAGTTTAAATTCCCTTTGCTTCAAGTCTTTCCACTCCACTGTCTCCCTGTTTGTTTCCGTTTCACTCTACATATAAAAAAGTGCTTAATTTAAATGAATTTTGTTTTCACAAATGCAATATAGTTCTGGAAGAATCTTGATTATATTATTTCACATAGATACAATAACAATAAATGTACATTTGCATAAATCATAAACCTTGTCATCATCCATGTTACTCTTAAGGAATATTTAGGACAGACTTGTGGATTTTACTTCCGATTTATCATCAGTCACTGTGAACAATTTGTTTAGTGTAATTAATCAACTGAATTAACCTATGTAATATTTAAAAACTATTGACTAGCTTTTAACTTTATTTTGTTCTTTTAGTATCTTTTAAAGATCCAGGAGCTGAAGGTACGCCAGGGCCCTGACCTTCTCCAGAGTCTTATTAAATATTTCCAGGTGCAGCACAGGTTGGTCTCAATGCTTTTTTTGTTCCGATTTATTCTGGATGTGGAAAATGTAAATTATTTTCTCTGCTCCTTCAATTTGGATTTGATTTCCACCTTAGGGTTTAGTCTGGGCTTTTGTATTATCATTGAGGTTCTTGGGGTTTTGGTTCCTTTTACAAGCTATTATTACTGCTGTTAACCATTAAGCCTTTTAGTCATACTGGTGGGTTTACGTAAAAAAAAAAAAAGTTGCTTATACAGCTCCAGTGTATCAAGTTTTGAGTAGTGCAAAGAAGGATGTTTGGAATTAAGTGCAATTGTGACTCAGCACGTTTTTTTGTTTTTCCTTCTCTTCTCAGTTTTTTTCAAGATGGTCTTAAAGCTGCCGAGAATCTTGCGCCCTTTATCCAGAAACTCGCTGCCTCAGTGCATACGGTAATCACAGATCACTATGACTGTTAAATCTGTTTGTCTGCATTACTTCAGCTCACGTTTATAGGGGTAGAACATTTAGACTCTATCATAGTTTCTAACCCACCCACATAGTTTTCTTGTGTGTCAGCCATTATCTCTGACAACAGCCAAATCTGTGTCTTAGGAGACGTTAAACACTAAAACTCACGCTTTAAATCACATGGTGTTTTAGTACAACCTGTAGCAGTATCAGCTCCCCAGCCCCCCGAACCCTTCCCCAGCTGAACCCACAAGCAGAGACTGTAATTGGAGTCTATTCCCAGAAATGTTTTCCGTACTGTTTCTAAAAGGGAAACATAAAGCATCTGTCATTTTCATTCCTCCCTTACTGCACACCTTTTTCTCCAACCACTCTGACTGGTTTCCAAACAGCACATCATCAGAGTTTTTTTCTATTTTTTATAAGTGTACTGAAAACAACAAGACTGCAACTGCGGCAGTGGAACGTTAGAGGTTTTTCTGGTTCTCCATGGGCAGAGAACACAGACCCGCTCAGACATGCCAGACCTCAGTCTCGGCAACGATGTTTAAACAGAATTTCTGTCATGTTTCCCTGGAAAAATGCTGAAATATTAGAGTTGAACAAAGTTTAGCTGGACACCCTAATGTCCTCACTGATTATTTATTTAAAAGGCACACTTTAGAGGGCTTCACACAACGACCTGATTAGAAATACAGTATTCAAATATATTCATGTTACCAAGCACCTAATGGTTTGTTAACATTATCAAAAAATAAGGGATTAGCAGTTTGCTAATTTGTTGTAAGCTAACTGCTAGGTAATATTATTATTAGATTAGGGGATAAAGGATGTGGCTGTTAGTTGACAATATGCTGAAATATAATTTTTTAATGTGTGTGTATTGTGTTTTAAAGGTGCGCATGGACGAGGATGAAGAAGTGAAAAAACTTACACAGTTGAGGGACTCTCTCAGATTACTTCTACAAGTGGAGGGAAAAGAGGTAAAAAAATAACTAACAAAATACCACATTTATTTGTATTAATCAAAACTCAGATAACTATATGCTCAAAACAGCTACATCATTTTAAAAGTATTAGGTTTATAGTTTGAAATTTTCAAACATATCTGGCTTTATGCCTTATTTGAGATGTTTTAAGTGATCTTTGTGTTCGCTTATTTTTTGCTATTTTTCTGCCAACTTTAATTTAAGCTTTTTTTGGACCAACTACTGATGTGGCAGCAGATAATTCTTTTAAAATCTTTTAAAAACCTAGTGACAAAAAGTGACTTTTAGACTAAGACCTTTTGGCTTTAAAACATATGAATGTGAACCCTGTGTAACCAAATTGTTGTTTGTATCACAGGAATACCTAAACAGGAAAAACTCAGGAAGTGGTTACAATATCCACCAACCACAGGGCAACAAAAAGTATGGTACAGAGAAATCAGGTTTTCTGCTCAAGAAGAGTGACGGGTGCGTAAAAAACAAAAACTACTGTTGTTTCTTGTTTGTACACTTTCTTGTATGAGTTTTGCATGATAATAAAAAAAAAAAAAATCAAAGATCTAATGCTAGCAGGATTTGAATTGGCCATCTAGCTTGTGTGTGCTAAGATTTCTGCTGATTTCACACTTACAGAAATCACAAGTTAAGTGTCAAACATTCTATCACTGCTGACTGCAATAGTGATTCAGTTAGCAAACCAGAAACTGAAGAGTGATACTGTATGGAGACTCAGACCCTGTTCTCTACAGCTGGTCTTCATTATTCTGAGATGAAAATTCAAGACAGGGCCCCTCCTGTGGAACTCTCTGGCACAGAAGTGAACTGAGCAGATTTGCGTCACTAACACACATAAGCTCACATTCACACACACACACATACACAGGCAGTGCTAGATTACTGTGAGATAAGGATGTGGTTCAACAGGGCCAATGCATGACAGGGTGAAAATAAACTTTCCTGAGGGCATGGACATACAACAGAAGGAGCTTCTCAGGAGTTTAACCTGATTCAGTCATGATAATGAAAACAACTGTGAACAGGAGAAAAGTGTTCCTTTTCTTGTAAATATTCATTACCAGTAGGAGGTATAGAAAACCCTCATCTGTGATTTGTGTTTTAGTATTAGGAAGGTATGGCAGAAGAGAAAGTGTGGAGTCAAATTTGGATGCCTGACGATCTCCCACAGCACGGTGAGGCCATACCAGTTCATCTGTCTTTTAAATAGCCTCCATTTTCCCCCTCATAATCCAGTGCACAATCACTTTAACACATGGACCTCTGTGCCTTCAGATCAATCGACCACCAGCTAAGTTAAACCTTCTGACCTGTCAGGTTCGACCAAACCCTGAGGACAGGAGGACATTTGACCTGGTCACTCGTAAGTTCTTTGACCTTTGCACGTTTTTACCTACATCTTTTATCATCATTGCATTTTCATCTGCAATGCAGCTGTTTGGGTACCTCTCTGTAGTCCCTATGTGAACAGAAATCAATCAATCACAAACACACTTCTTCTGGATAAATGCCAAAGACTGTGTTTAATCTACAATAAAAGGCCCGGAACAGATGACTGCATGGTTGAGTGCTGAGTCCCATGTGTTGCTGCAAATGTATTTTAACCTGTCTACACTTCAGCAGTTCATAGTGTTAATACCAAGCTAACGAAAAAATTGAATTTCTCTCTGTGTGCAGATAACCGAACGTATCGTTTCCAGGCTGAAGATGAACAAGAGTGCATAATGTAAGCATCATCTCCGCATTTCTTTCCAAACTCACACATTGGGCAATAGCTCAGAAAAGAAAGAGGGTTTCCTGAATAATTTTGACCTTTCTAATGGGTTTGTAAAATTATTTTCTGAATGCCATGCAAATGACATGAGCTTTCTTAAGTTACCTAAATCTTTTCCCTTCTAAAAATACATTTTTCTTAGAGGCAAATAATTTTGTGCTTAACATCTCAGGTTTCTCTTACACAGTATGCTACACTATTTGAACAAGTTGTAACACATTAAAAGCTTTCATTTGATCTCAGGCAAGTGCTAGATTCAAGCTAAGATTTATTAAAGGAAGGAGTTAAAGATTGTACGGATTATTTGGAAATACAGTATCATGCATCTTGTATACGCAGCAATAAAAGTAGATCAGACAAAGTACAAAAAGGAGAGGGAGAGAGACACGATGACTGCAGAAAAGTTTTCCTCTAGGAGGACCCCAGCCCAGCTGCTGATGGGTGGGTCTTCTCTTTGTTGCCACAGACAGAAAATAAGAGAACGTCTTGTGTTGTGATGTGGGTTTTCAGATGGATCTTTGTGTCTCCTGCCCTTCCCTGGTGTTTGGGCCTCCTGGTAGATGCTTTGATGTAATGTACTATTTGAGTTTAGGGACAGAAAGATGGATTGGACTGAGTTTTAAAAACAAGAACCGGAGAATATTAAACAAAGATGTTTTTTTTAAATAGTCCTGATGATTTATGTCCTTAAGGAAAAGGCCAAAGTGATCGCTTCATTTGTGTCTGTTCTCCAGTTGGGTGTCAGTCCTGCAGAACAGTAAGGAGGACGCCCTGAACACAGCACTGGGAGGAGATCAGCTCCACCCAGATAGTGGTCTCCAAGAACTTTCCAGAACAATCATTGCCGAACTTCGACACATGCCTGGGAATGAGGCCTGTGCAGATTGTGGAGCTCCAGGTCAGAAATGTTCTGCTGTCTTGTAACAGACAAGCACTGCATGCTTTCAGATTGAAATGTATAATGTGACAAAATTTACTGTTAATTTACTGCTTTATTTTAGGAAATTTTATTTTGCTCTCGTGTATCTTAGATCCGACGTGGCTGTCCACAAATCTTGGAATTCTGACGTGCATTGAGTGTTCTGGGATCCACAGAGAACTTGGTGTCCACTATTCCAGGATCCAGTCTCTTACCCTGGACTTACTGAGCACTTCTGAACTTCTGGTACAGAACTAACACATGGAAAAACACACAAACAATCAGATGCTGTGGCCAAACGGGCCCTTAATTACAGGCATCATGGAACAATCTGTCTTTCATTGACATTCCTTTCTTCCAAATTGTCTTTGTTTGCAATGTGTTGTACTCTAGCTGGCCGTCAGTATTGGCAACACCAGATTTAATGACATCATGGAGGCGGGGCTTCCAAATGATGCCATCAAACCACTGCCACAAAGTGACATGTTAGTATCTGATTTCTTGTTTTCAAACCAGAAATGTTCTTGAAAAAAAACAAATTATAAACTTCTAGTTTTTGAT
>NC_024307.1:8092357-8093789 GCF_000523025.1 Cynoglossus semilaevis | reverse complement strand
AGGAGTACATTGTGTCCAAATATGCCGAACGCAAGTATGTCCTTCGCAGAGAGGAAACAGATCCGTGTCGTCTGTATGACACAGTGAGGAGTCGTGACCTCACTTCTCTTCTCCAGCTCTACGCTGAGGGAGTGGACCTGACAAAACCACTTGTGCTGCCCGATGGACAGGTGGGTGTATTGGATGGGAGGGAATATTTATATACCTATTTAAGTCCAGCTACATTAGTTGTGAATGTGATGTATTAGTCTTGAATGGCAGTTACACCCTGCTTTCTTAATGCCACATTTTTGACATATTTACATTAGTCACAGTTGCCTTGAAACTGTCTAAAAATAGACTGGATCCCTCCTAGTGTTGAAACTGAAATGACATACAGTATGTAGGAGGTGTGTGGAGAGTTTCAGTATGTGAAGCACGTATTCATTGTCCCATAGTTGCATGCTTCATGTGGGTGGGTTGTCGGACACACTTGCATCTCTTAAGCTTCTAATCACTCCCTTTTTTCCCATTTCCTCATCCTCTCATCTTGCCCTCTCCTCCGCTGTCTCCCTTCAACCTCATAATTTCAAAATTCTACCTTTAATCATGAACTTCCTCCTAATCAAAAGTTTGTGTGATTTCACAAACTTCAGTGGGAGCGTGAGGGTCACTTTGATTACTTGAATGGAAACCCTTTGTTGAGACTGTGCAAGTATTTTCTAATACCAATAACATCTATTTTAATCTCACATACATTGGTTTTAAAGGGAATTTAAATCAACTATTTTGACATTCATAAACAGACGATGCTGAAGAATTAATGTTCTACGACAAACAACGCAAACTAGTCCTGGACTGTCAAGCCTCCCTAAAAGAGCGCAGTGATACCTTTCCGTGTTTCTAGTTCCTTCAGTAGAAATACAAATTCGTTATATTTGAATTTTTCCCCAATAAAGAGATACATTTGCCAACAATCCAGACATCAAAACAATAGCCTTTTCATTCTACCAAATAATTTATGCCACATGTCATAGAAGTAAAGAAAAAAATCTCTTGTGCGTTACTGTATGTTCCCTTTTCTTCAGGGAACCAAAGAGACGGCTCTACATATGGCTGTTTGTCTGGAGGAAAGGAGTTCTCTGGGTTTGGTGGATTTTCTTTGCCAGAACGGGTGAGATACTGGCCGCAATATGTCTATTGTGATTAAAATCTCTTTAGTATGAATAGTTTCAGTGTTATTTTATGTGTACTGTATGGTCGTTCTATAGCAACTGTCTGGAGAAGAGAACAACAGAAGGAAACACAGCTCTACACTACAGTGTCCTGCATCACAAACCTGAATCTCTTAAGCTCCTCCTTAAAGCAAAGGCAGCTCTACACACAGGTATGTTTCACTAACAACATTAAAACATTATTTCCTTGTATTTGTAAATCATCAGATACCATTAAT
>NC_024307.1:8061196-8092319 GCF_000523025.1 Cynoglossus semilaevis | reverse complement strand
AGCCCTGGATATCGCAAGGAGACTACAGCACACACAGTGCATCGACCTGGTAAGAACTATTTAAATGTACTTTACGTTTTCTTTTGTAGAACACACACATAGTGAGAACTTAGATTATACCAGTTGCCACATTACAATACCTGCTAGAAAGAAAGAAAAAACACAAGACAACTTCCTCTGCTTGAAATTAGACCTTAAAACAATTCCCTTTTCAACAAAGCTGGGCTGAGGACTCAGTCCCAGGACAAGGAACCTAAGCCTCTTCAGGTCCCACTGAGCATCATTTATGAACTGGTTTTATTTTCCTACCGGCCATCTGCCCTGCTGACTCAGCCCTGCTCTGTGTAATATCCTGTTTGACTCTGTACATCCGTGTTTGGGAGGCTTTGATTATCTCATCTTTGTCTCCTTTTGTTCATTTGAGGTTATTATTTAACCAGGAAGCTGCATTTAGTTGTGTGTTTCCTGATCAACTCTTTTCTCATGAGGACATGTGATATTATTTGTAAAGTTCTAATTTGATTTGTTACTAGCAGAGACAAAAGTTTGCATGAATCCCCAAAAGCAAACTCCAAGAAAGACGTTTAAAACAAAACCAGGATAGATCTGCTTAATAGAGACCAAACACTTTGATACAAATTCTGAACTTGTTGTGTTGTTTTAGCTGGAGCTGGCCCACAGTGGGAAGTTTAACACTCAAATCCATGTGGAGTACATATGGGAGACTCAGTCCCAGGAGTTCTATGACAGTGAGGACGACCTGGACGAGAGGGTAAACAACTCATACTTACAAAGACAAGTCTGCAGAGCTCTCGTAGTTAAGGACCATTCTATTTTGTACAATGAAACCAGAAGTTAAACATTACTGCCATTCACATCTTCCACATGACGTCAATCAAGCCACGGAAAAATGTATGTCTTTCCCCTTAGAACCAGGTTTTGTTCGCTAGACAATGGTTTCCTCAAATAGTCAGTCACGACAACACAAATGTTAAAAAATAGATGCATAAAAAAATAGTATTTTCACACACACACACACACACACGTGCCTGGCCAAACCTATACAGTTGTAGGTTTGGCCAGACTCAAAGTATCAGTATCAAGTTCCTTTGCCAAAACAGGATGATAAAAACTTTGCTAAAGAATGCTGAAGGGGATTTCCACCATTGTTTAACAACAGGGAAAAACGCTTCTTAGACAGATGTGGTCTTGTCAGATAAACATGATTTACTTTGACTTTGGTTTAGAAGCTTTAATAATATATATATAAATAAAACACCCTATTCATGTTAAAACCTCCACAAAAATAAAACCTTTTGTAAACTATCAAATAGTAAACATTTTACGAAATTTACCAAAATGACAACTAATTAATGGCCATTATCTCTATTTGAGAACACTGTTTTCTCTAATAATATCTAATAATATAACTTTGTTTTTACACAAAATGATTAACTAACGAAAATGAAAATAACTGTTAGTTAAAAGACTAAATACAATAATGTTTAATCACTAATGAGCTGTTTTAGTGTTCTTTTAGGAAGTTTTTAGGGGTTTAAATGGAATTAATTAAAATTCTCATGGACATTTGGTAAAATAAAGTTGAAGACATATTAGTGGAAACATTACCCATTTACCCTGGATTGGAAAAGAAATGTTTGTTCTGTGATTTCCACTCTGTTCAATGTTAAATTAAATGTTGTTAATTAAAGTTTGAACGTCCGTGAACGTGTGCGTCACGGACTTGGTTTCAGGACCGTTACACAACCTATAATAACGAAAAGAAACGTGAATTCGACTACTTACTGTTGCACTTGATTCCAGGTGAGTCCTTTACCCAAGACCCGCTCTCCGCTGACCTCTAATGGCAGCAGCGGCTCTTCGATTGCTCGTTGGAGTTCGGCTAATGCTAATGCTAACGCAGGCAGCAGGCCATGCCAGACCTATGAGAACCTGGAGTTCCTGTACGGAAACCCACCTGCCAACAGCGCCCCCGCTGGCGCTTCACGGCCACCACCACTGCCAGCTAAATCTATCCAGAGAGGGAAATCGCTGTGTATGTGTACTTTTAATACCTTAAATAATATTGCTATAATACATTGTGCTGTATGTTTTAATAATTTAACATGTTAGATTTAACATGATAGATTTTTTTTAAAAGTTTGATGATTAATTTACAATAACAATTGCAACTACCCTTATTGTTACAGTAGTTTTTAAAATGTGTTTACTTAACAGAGAAACGTGAATGTTTTAAATTTCACATAAATGTACAGATTAAAGAAACAGCTACAATGTTCAGAAGGAAAAGTATTCTAAAACATGTAGGTGACTTAAAAAGTAGTAAAAGTCGTAGAAAGCAATAAACCAGTGTGTTTATGGTTAAAAGAAATCAACAAGTAAATCAATAAATGAAAATGTTTTAGTGTGTAAATATTAAAAGATAAACTTGAGAATGATTTTAAACTATGAAATAAATTTACAAAAGGTAAGTTATTAAATAACTGAACACATTTTTAAAAATATTTGATATGGTACAAATATGAAATGATTACTAAGAGAAATTGCATTGAAAAAAAGCAAAATACTTGAATACAAAAAATATTTTGTTACACATTTTCAAGTATTTTGTAAAAAAAAACTTGCTTATAATTTAGAAAAGAAAAAATGACTAATGTACAAAAATGTCAAACTTGAAACACAAACATAGGGCACATTACAGGAATAACTAGTTAATATTGTTAAAGAAAATCAAAACAGTTTCACTTAATGTGCACCAATTTTCTGGAAAAGTCAAGGTTAATGCTGACATTTATTTATTTTTTCATGTTCCTCCTTTTGCCAGGTCGCTCAGACCCTGAGATCTCTGTCACAACACAGGAAGGAAATGCTATTCCACGGCGATGCTCCAACCCAGCCTCCCACTCCTCTAGTCCCCAGATGCAGAAGAAACACAGTCCTTCTTCAGCCAACACTGACAACCAAGGTGGCAGACCTCCAAGATCCCCTCACGGCCATGGTGGAGGTCTTCTAAGGGGGCAGAGGCAGACGTGGGATGGACAACCTGCCGCTGGGTCTGGGTCTCAAACCAACATCACATTACCGTCTTCTCAGAATCACATAGGTCCTGTCAGGTAAGACGGTGCTGCAGCTAATGTCAAAACACACTTTTAAAAACCTGATATTGTGTATCGTTCAACTCATTTAAGCTAAAAAAAAATATTATAAATATTATTGACAGGAAAGAGGAAAAAACTGTTTTTGTAGTCTGTTTAAAAGTAATAAAAAACATCCACAGACCACTGTTTGAAATGCAGCCTCAAACCATGACAGAGCCATCTCCAGTCTTTATTAGAGGTTAAGAATTGGTATACTGTAGATATATTTGTGCTACTGGATTTTCTTTGATGTGATTGCATATATTTCAACTGAAATTTGAACTTCTGTCCTGGAGTATATGTGAATTTATTTCTTGTTAAGGGTTAAACATACAGGCTAGAAGCATTCTTAGTTGATTTTAAAGAAAAATAACTTTTGTAAGCCTTTTGTAAAATAGAGAAAATTGTATTTTCTTTATGTTCATTTCTTTTGAATATTTTGATATCCAATACGTCATCAAATACATTTTTATAGCTGAAAAGCATTTCTTTTTATCCAATACGTCATCAAATACATTTTTCTAGCTGAAAAGCATTTTTTTTTCATATCTGTCTAAGTTCTCAGTCATCCAGATCATCTTATAACTACTTGACTACTGGATATTTTTATCACTCAATTATCACAGTAATTACAGGTGTCTAAATGAGGAAAATATTAAGAGTAAAAAATGAACACACACCTCTGTCTGTTCTTCTTCTCCAGCTCAGAGAAGACCACATCATATCGTCGCACCAGCAGCGGAGGAGGGAACCAGGGAAAATGCAGTGTGTTTTCTCCCACCTGTGTGGGCAGCCAGGAGGAGCTGTACTGCAGTTTAGTGAGTAACAGTCAGAGCCCCACTCCTGCTCCTGCTCCTGCTCCTGCTCCTGCTGCTGCTCCTGCTGCTGCTCCTTCATCTCCTGCCCTGACCCGTGCTCTTCGAATGGTAGGAGCAGACTCTTTAATTACATTCTTCAGATGTAACGCTAGTTTAACAAACACAATTCACAGAAAAGATGGTTGCTTCAATACAAACGCATTAATTAGTATTTTTCCCAGTCCTGAGTCTCAAACCTTTCCAAGTTAGTAGGAGATTTTATTGTATGTTATGAAATATGTAGCAGCTTTTTTTGCTGTACATATCGTCTGTGTTACAGTTGAATGGACTGACCTCGCCTTCTCTTCTTCAGGTTTCTGGCAGCAGGCCTCATCAGAAGCGTGTCAAGGCCCTGGTGGACTGCAGGGCAGGAAGTTCAGAACAACTGGCCTTCTTTAAAGATGAGATCATTGTAGTTACGGCCAGTAATGACCCCCACTGGTGGGTAAGTGCAACTACAACCGTAGGGATAAAAAGTGATGTGTTGAAAATTGGGCTAGTACTGTGTGTGTCTTCTTTGTTGACATTTCTGACTTTATTCCCACAGGTCGGTCACATAGAAGGTGATGCATCCAGGAGTGGGAATTTTCCAGTGAACTATGTGCACAAACTGACAGACTGAAGGACCTGAGATTGTCAAATGAAATCCTAAAAACGACCATGGATTTTAACAGACAGTGTTTAAAGGTTTTCTTTTAAAAAAAAAAGTAACCTAAGTGATTCACAGTCAGGAGACACTTTTTTGTCATTTTTCCTCTTTCCTCTCTGACCTCGGATTATTTTACTGAGGTACAGAATCATTTGTATTTAGACAGACTGTTCCAAGGACCAATGTTGAAGTTGTGTAGGATTACTAACTGGAGGCAGAACTAACCTGCAGGGCAAATATCCCTTGAGGCACTTTAGACTTTCAGCAGAGAAGGAATACTTGGCCAAAATGTATTTGTGTACTTTCACGTCAGTTGCTGAAAAAGACACAGAGCTGCTTTTTCTTTGGAGTAGAGAAAAAAACCTGCCTGGTGTTTTTTTGTTGTTGTTGTTTTTTTCTCAATCGCACCGTCCTCAGAGACTGGTTGTGAGGTTCAAACCTGCGAGAGTGGCTTTGTGTCTGCTAGGCTGTCTGCGGCACGCGCCAGACAGGCGTCTGGGCAGGGAAATATTAGCTCCACCACCTTGACTCCGGACAACGCTCGCTGTCTGCACAATGAGAGGATCCAGTTTCTCCTTGCTCCAGTGATTCATCTGAGGAACAACAGCGGGAAAAAAGAGGAGAAACATTTTCTGCTCCACCAGGAAAAGGCACTTAATGCGTCATTGACCCAAACACACCTGCACCTACTGTACGGACAGAACAGCTCAGAGGAGCCAGAAACTCTGCAGAAGGAACGGTGTGAAAGGCGTGGCTACACCTTTTTTTTCTCCAACATTTCATAGAAGTTCTTTCTTCCTTGTTGTACATATTTGTCTTAAAAGTGATGTTTACAATGTAAACCTTATGTTTTCATTAAAATGTTCTGAGTTATTAACACTTCTGTCCCAATAATAGTGTTGTGCTGTATTTTTGCTAATGGGAAGTTTGTAATTTTAAAACAACACAGAGGTTATGGTATCATGTAGTACAAATTAGTATTTTTCTGTCAAACGTATTACTCAATATACTGTATATGTGTATGCCATATTTTGATACATAAACAACAAAACGAAAATATGTATTTGCACCACACCAATAACAAAAGAATGGGATACATTTTAGGTTAAAATTAATTTGAGGAAATTCACAAATACTGATTCTTTTCTAAATCTAAACAGGTCGCATGTAAATTCTCTTCCTACACAGCAGGGGGTGCTGTAATTGCATTTAAAATCCTACACAGCAGGGGGTGCTGTAATTGTATTTAAAAGTTGCACTTAAAAAAAAAAAAAAAGTTTTTAGTTAAAAAAAAAAAAAAAAAAGTAAAACCTTTAGTACCTACTACTAGACATCGCCTACAAACCAGGCTAATTTCTAAATAGTTTTTTGAGTCAGAACTAGAATCAGATCAGTATAAAACCACATTCCAAGAATTTTTTTTCTATTTTTGTATTTTTCAGTCTATCTCTCTCAGGTTTAAAAAAAGAATAAATAAAAGGAAAATGTGTAAACCTCACACTTATTTTTCATCAGCAAAAATTTGTTAGGAACCACAGAGCATGTTGCTTACAAACCTGTAGAGGGTGCTATGAATGCAGTTTCAATGATTTGGCAATGGGCTCAATAATGCAAAAAATGATCATATAGGTGTCCTGGTGTTTAGTTAAATTATAAATAAAAACACATAATACAAGTAATAAAAGGTGTGGAGACGAGTGAATGTCCAAAGAATATAAAAAATGATAGACCACAACAAGTCTCTGTAATGTTTTTGGCTACATTTTCAGACACTCTTCAGGTAAATCCTCTCCATCTGTCTTGAATGTTTTCCCTGTCGTTCCTGCCTCATTAATTGTCTTCTGTCTGGACGACTCTCCGTCTCAAACATCTCTGTCCCAAAGCCAGGATGATGAAATTCCGAACTCGGATTACATAAACCTATTCTCTGTCTGCTGTGTAATCCATACCACCACAGTTACACACACTCTTCAAATGGATGGATAAGATATGTGAATGCATTCACAAATCTGTACAAATATAGTTTTTATGTAAAGCACAAATAGTGGGATATGTATTAAAGTAATCCCGGATCTGCATACTAAAGGCCGCACTAATGCCGAGGCTTCTGTCATTCCACAGTGGAGCGGGAGTGCGACCTGGTTCCATTATTGGCTTTCTCTCCTTCATAAGTGCAGCGACGTTGTACAAATCACAGCCAGAAATATGTGAAAATAACCGGATGTTCAGAGTTCCACAGATACTGAGGTCAGACTGAAGCCCATCTACATTTGTGATGCTTTCATTAAGAGAAAGGCAGCAGAAAGCATCAGCTTTAATGCAGTGCCACAAATCCCAACAGTCAGTAATGAGCACTTAGTACTGGGTTATACAAACAGTTTCCCAGTAATTCTGTTCCTTTTCATGGGAGCCTTGTTATCTAACCTCACTTTAACAAATGGACAAATATACAGTTCTACATTACACTGTAACATGTAGAAACCTCTTACAGACACTTAGTCTGACTAATGGCACTACACCAGGGCGGTTGAAAATTAGAATGGTGGGCCGGTTCAATTGGTTCCATGTAGAATGCAGGGCCCAATAATTTAAATAAAATGTACAAGAATACATGTGAATTTCAAAGATAATTTGGTCATTTTGATCTCTGCTGCCATTTAGTGGAAATAATAGAAATTACACTGATTGATTGTAATGTTACCTGGGTGAACTGGTAACAGGTTTGGGAGTCAGGGTTTGAGAATCAAGGCCCCTGCTGCTGTGAAGGTCATATGTAGCTAAATGGGGGCTGAGTATTTTATATGTGACAGAAACAAGAAAGGGAGAAGAAATACATTGACTTCAACGTTCAAATCATTTTAGTAAATTTTATTCTTATATTTCTACTTAATTTACAAAACTCAATATGAAGTGAATCCTGTAAATATTTCCTGTTGTTGTACATAGTAGTTCTGTGCTGGAGTCATTCATAAACGTCTGTAGCAGTGATCTCCCCTCTGCTGTCACAACTTTGACGATTGAATCAAGCAGAACGTACATTCTGTCACTGCAGAAACAGGAGGTTTGGAGACAAATAACTCCCAGGTCACATGATTTGAAAGGACATTTATGGATTTTCTTTGGTGTGAAAAAAAGATTTTGCAATTTGCAAAAAATAAAAAAAAGAAGCAAATTTCACTGAAGGTTAATTGAATCCAAACCTGCTGCAGTTGTGAAGCGTTAAACTTATTTCTTAGACATTCATACAGTCCTAAAGTTTAAATATTATTTTACTTTTAATAAAGATAAGAAGATAACATTCTGTGCTTAGTCCACCAAAAAATAACATCACAGAGAAACACAAATACTAACATACTTTAAAGTTTGAATAAATACCAGAGAAATGGGTTTGGACCTGTGGTTTACCAGCATTTGTGTAAATAATTAATAATGATAATGTTTGTTGAAAATTTAGACACAAGTTGTAACAGTGCAAAAAAAAAACCCTAAAATTTAAAAGTAAACACATGGATTGTTAAAAGAAATAAGTTATAATTGTGATCTAGATAAAGATAAAAATAAAATGTCCAATGGTGATTTGTAAAATAAATCAGAAAAAAACAAATATAAAAAAATTACCAGGTAAGAAAAAACAAAATTTCTGAGATAAAATAATGAAAATCTAAATCAAAATTAAATTACTAAATAACAAAACAGATAATAGCCTAGAGCTATGGAGACCTAAAAACAAAAAGTAACAAAACAGATAATAGCCTAGAGCTATAGAGACCTAAAAACAAAAAGTAAAAAAAAAGGTTTTTATGTTGAAAATACAGGATAAAAAAGTGTTAGTCCAAAAAAAAAATTAAATGACCTATGAGGTCGAATAGCTTATGTTGAAAATACAGGATAAAAAAGTATTAGTCCAAAAAAAAACAAGCATCAAATTCATAATTCTGAGAAAATTTGTATCTAAAATTTGATGTTCCAGCTTATAGTTTTGTACATATGTTTTTACAAACATCCATGGGATCATGGCCAAACCACAGGTTCAAATGTGATTATATTTTAGAATTATTCTACAGAAAAAAAAAATCCACAAAAAGTTGAGAAACATTACATTCATTCTGCAAGTGAGCCCATAAATCTTTGGGGGAAAAAATAATTTTTCATTTGTCACTTATAGAAAACTTAAAAAATTAACATTTTTTTAAAAAGTGTTCTATATCGTACGGAGTGGATAATGACGTTTGTAGATGAAGGCTATGGTTTTGACCCTCGTCACTGGAATAATCACTATCACTGCTGCAGATGGACAAACATTACATAAGGCATATTAAAAAGCAACATTTACTCCAGCTCTATATTCACATTCCCTCTGTACATGATTAAGGCCATGTCAGCACTTTGT
The DNA here is from genome assembly GCF_000523025.1 of Cynoglossus semilaevis. Taxonomy (NCBI): domain Eukaryota; kingdom Metazoa; phylum Chordata; class Actinopteri; order Pleuronectiformes; family Cynoglossidae; genus Cynoglossus; species Cynoglossus semilaevis. Next base: position 8,083,265 of record NC_024307.1, on the reverse strand, counting down.
TGTCAATGACGTAACGTTGTTCGGTGAGTGCAGAGAGAACAGTGGACGTCAGCATCGAACTGTGAATTCAATATGGCAATAATGACTCTCTTGTTCTCTAACATTGGCTGTGATTAAAGGGATGAATTCAGCAAATAAATACTGTGCAGTCAGAGCAGCCAGTCTAGAAGCATTTCAAACATTTAAAAGACAAACACCCTGAATATTCTGTAAATTCAAACACAGGAAATACAGCAGCAAACACTAATCATCACTTTGTCCTTTTTGATTCCCACGGTTTTTCCAGGTCCTTAAACTCAACTATTTTGATGTTGATATATCCCCATGATCGACTGTGAAATTTCCGACCTACAACCTCCACGTCAAATGTACTTTAGTACTGCCTTCTACTCCTAATGAGCACTCAAAGTACTACATACATAGTGCTGTGATGGTGACAAAAAATCACCAAGTCTGGAACTGATCCAGAGACAACTGCGCCACCTACTGAGCCTCAACCACCATCAATGTTAAACAACTTGGTCCAAATCCCAGCATCAAATTCTCCTACCATATAAATTTAACTGAATCTCCATTTTGTCCTGAATTTTAGGATTCAAACTAGCAGCCAAAAGGTTAGGCATACGGCCCATAAAATGACCTCCAATAGTTTATCACTTACTAATAATTTACATTAAGACCAAGCTTGATGATGGGCTAACTCGGTTAAGATAAACTGACGAACCAGTACAGACAAATACATGTGATGCTTTTACTGTCCCAAGAAAAGTTGGATTGTCCCGTATACACCATATTTAGTAGGCATCAGTTGAAGACAAGTAAAAATGACAAATCCTACCATAAACAATAACCACAGCACTGGTCAGTGAAACTTTCAGTAAAGTTTTTGACCTCTAGTTCAATAAATTTCAACTCACAAACACTTTAAAATATCTCGGTAAAAGACTAAGTACCAGAGTGACAAACAGTGGCTTAAAAAGTACCACACATCATGCATTTTCCTTCATTGGAGTAGCACTGATCCACAGCTGCTGCTGCTGTTTAACTATAGAATGTCCAGAACCTCATTCTCTGCTGCCTTCAGTCCTACTACTGCATAAAATACCTTTATGAACGATTAAAAAACCAAACCAACTGAAGAAACGCAACCTGTTTTTATCAATTTTGATCTTTAAATTTAAAAAACCTTCATTGACTTGCATCATAAATGTAATCTCATCTCGACTGTGGCCTGATTTGAGAACATCGTTATTCTCCTCATCTCGGCTGCTGCAGTCACACACTGCACTGTATTCCCATTACGCCCGTCTTTGCAGCTGGGGAGCAATTAACATTAGAAAATCCAAGTGCGGGGGAGCCTTCAGTGAGCACTAACACGTTCAGAACATAAATCTGTCTTGTAAACAGCCTCTTCTCTTTGTTCAGGGAAGAACTCACAAATACAATTAGGGTTTTATGCACATAAGGAAAACTCCCTGCGCCTCAGAGAAGAAGCCAATACGGTCTCACATTTCCATCCTGCGTTTTTTTCTTCCAAGGGAACGCTGCACCAAGACGGAACGCCTGTCTGTCTGCAATAACCTTTGAAACCCAAAAATAGATTGTTCCCTCGCTGCGCCTCTGTTTCTCGCTCTATACACACACACACCAGGGATCAATAGGATAGATGGATACTACAGATTCTACTGTGATACTCATTCCTGATCTGAGGAGATGAGGAAAATCAGGAAGGAATTAAAAAGAAAATTACAATTATGACAAGAATTAGTGGAAATTAAGACATGGTCTGTGTAACATTTCTGTGTCTGGAGATTTTGTGATTGAAACGAGGCCACTGCTGCCATTGTCACACCATCAGTGCTTGATGTTCAAAAACAAAATGAAAAAGTTGTTTGTGTTAAATACTATAAATACCAGATTAGACAACAACACAAACAGGTGTAATTCCTTTTTTTGCAGTTTGTAAATCACCCAAAAGAAATACATTGAAAATTTTTCGCAAGGGCCATAGTTTGCGGGTAGGAAGTGGCCCCCAGGCCAGGGGTCTGAAAACCCTGCTTTAAACAAATAGAACAATGTGTTAGACAGTGTCTATATTTTTAAATTCTAGACCTGAACCCATCCTTTAACCATTATTTTTCACACACACACTCCTGTTGAGGCAACAGCCACAAAGTCTCCATTTAAATCCAGTCTCCAACCTCAGCTTTCTACAACTGTCAAGTTCCACAGCTTGGCTGGACGTATTTCATATGGTTGTGCTGCCATTTTTGGACAGATTAATTGTTGGTTGCTAGGTAACAGGATGAAAGGAGGTCACAGGTGGAGTTGTCCCAGAGTGAACTGCTCTCCTTTCTTTGTTGCACGTTGAGAAAAACAGAAGACAATAGAGATAGACTGCTAGACGAAGACTGTCCACTGACTTTGATAAATGAGTCCTTTTGAAATGATTTAACCGTGGGAGAAAAAAAAAGTCAAAATCAAAATCCAAGCCATTTTTCCTGGATCACTGACACATTAGGCTGCGTAGCAAACATATGTTCTACATTTTGTCCTTTGCAGCGACTTGTGCTAATTTTTGTATAGACACAACCTGTAGTTTAGCCGAGAGGCGTAGGTAGTACGACATTCGCAGGAGGCTCGACCTAACAGTGAGATCCACATTAGTGCATTCACATTAGAGAAACTGTAGAGTTAGTCTGACAAAAAACAGACTAAAGTTCAGAGTAAATGTGAGATACGATATCTGTACTGAGTAGATGCTAAACATAAATAACTGTGTCCCCTGCATGTGTCATGTGCTGTACTATTTTGCTGCCTTTGAAGCACAAACTTGGTTTTCATTTGTTTTTTAATAATGGCAAATTAACAACATCAAACTTGTTTGTTTGTTTTTTCTCGCTGTTTTTTTTAAAGACAACCTAAATTTTTGTGACGCCTTGACAACTTACGAGGTTAATGGAATGCAGTGGTAAACCAGAAGTAGCATTAGCACCATTGCTAACCATTTGGACAAGCAAAATATCAAACATTCTGCCTGTCTGCTCTGAAATCTCAACATAACTCAACAGAATAAACAGCATGGATCCCACTTTAGAAACAATTAGAATGAACTGCACCTGCAAAGTATGCACAGATTTGTTTCAAGCTAACCTGTTGACAAGTAGCATGTACTGTTTTCTGCCCAAAGCTACCTGTCAAAAAGAGGTATATCGCCATCTGTTGGAGCAGATTTGCACGTACAATAGTGAACAAATCAATTACCTTTCAGTGCTTGTACACAACCGTAGCTTGATGCAGTTACAATACTGTCATAACTGAATTTACACGTATATTTAAATGCAGATTACAATTGAAAAATTAAACAAAGCTAACCTGAATGTTAATATCCAGCCCTCATAAAACTAATTCAACTAACTTTAACTAATTTGTGGGTCAGGTTCCAAATTTGACACATACACTGACACATTACTATTTCATTTTTGCATTTTTTTCTTGTCCTCTACTTCTTCCTGTTGTTTTGTTTCTTATATTCATCCGTAGCCAATGGCTTCAATATCGACATATTTTCAATTTTAAGTCCAACACTACTCTACTCAGCAGAAGCAACATGTCTACATGAAAACAACGAAAGAATAAGGACATGCTGTACACATTCCACTGATGTCGGCATCCGAAGTTCAGGAGCCGGAGAATTTACTTTGATTTCCACCAAACAGGAAGCTCCCTCCTCCCATCTGTGGTCACTGTAGGCACTCGAAGACGATGAGGACCAGCCCCAGGATTAAATAGAACTGTGGAATCTGGAGAGCAGCGGTGTCAATGTGGGGCAGCTAAACAATAAACGGCGTCCCATTCTCTTAGTGTGCTATTTGAGTTTCACGGGCCAAGGGAGGCATGTGCGGAGTCCGAGCATGGAGGAGAAGACAATGGTTGGACGATGTTTTTTGAACTTCAGGCCTTTCTTCAAGCGTTGGCTGTTCTCAGACACGTACAACTCCCCCTGTTGGGCTCCAGTAGATATCCTAGACACCAGCTCCCCATGAACCAGCACCTCCTGTTCTGAACGCACAAACACCTCCCTGAGCTCCTCCAGGCGCCGTTCCATCTCTCTAATGACTTTCTGGCGCTCCTCCACCTCTAGTAGACGCCGTCGAGCTGCCTCAAACTCCATGCTGGAGCTGGGGGTGACCAGCTTGGAGGTGGGGGCTGTGGCTGAGGTAGATTGGGGCTCAGACCTGGCGAGCAGAGCCCCTGTCACCCTCCTGAAGTCGCCCATGGAAATGGAGCGTCTTGTGGCCGGAGAGGCCAGAGCCAGGAGAGCAGAGGCAGACGTAGAGCTGGGCATGGATAATGGAGGAAGAGAAGGAGAGGAGGAGGAGGAGGATGAAGGTGATTCAGGTGGCTGCAGATCCGGATGAGGGTCAATGTTTGTAATAGCTGCTGCCGTGATCTCATTGGTGTCCTCACTGAAGTCCGAGTCCCTCTGTTGTCCCTCCATGGTCACTGTACTTCTCCTCCTGCTGCTGCTGCTGCTGCTGCTGATGGTTGTTTTCCCTCCGTCTTCCTGAACCTCAGCTGTGGAGACAGTGTAGCGGTGTGGCGCCGTGAGACAGCCTGGGAAGTGCTCCATTCATTAATAAGACATCCGAGCCAGGCTTGTGCTCTCTGTGCATCTGAGCGGTTGTGCTGGGGAGGAGCTTGCTGACAGCTCATTGGCTGCTGAAGTCACAGGAATATGAGCTGATGATTGGGCAATTCTGCCTCCGTGCTGCTGATGCTGGCAGCCTGTCGTGTCCTCTGCTCAACTGTTTTGCTTTTTTCCACAGTCATCATCATCTGGAGCTTTGCTTTGATCAGCTCTGATCAGTCAAGCCCAGCAGAGTCAAACATGAGGTGCCGACGTGTTAGATCTCATCGCCCGCTTCGCTGATGTTATTTAGCTTCAATTTTGTCCTCTGGGCCTCGGTGCTGTTGTTTCTCTTTTTTTCTCCCTCTTTCTCCCTTTTTATTGCTCTGTTGCCACGAGCAACGGACAGCCTCAACATAAGACGGCATCTGGAGGTGGTTTTGACTCACTGTCTTCACCTAGCTGCTCCAAATAATGAACATTTTTGTGTTTTTTTTAAACATTTTCACTAGTCTTTGGACCCTGAGAGAAGAAACACTGACATAACTGAATATGTGTGTTTAACTGCTCACAGATCAACAGTGTCAGGATCAGGATTTGTCATATACAGTATGTATATAACAAGTCACAAATAACATTTATAGTTTCTTCCATTCTTCATCTTCCTCTTCCTCTTCTTCCAATTGATGGGGTGTGCTGCATAACCCTCATTTTCACCCAAGTCATGTAACACATGTTTGGCCTGTTTATGTGAAGTGTATAAGGCACTTCATTCTGTCTATAGGGATTTTACTAGGCACCAAATATCCTCAGAATCTCTTATCCTTTTGTAGGGAAGCTTATGGCTGACGGTACATATATATTTGTCAGTAACCTCAGTAATACTTTGTTCTTATTGTTATTTCTTCTCTGCTGCTATGACCTGCAAATGTTCCCACTGCAGGAGAATTAAAGGTTCTAAATGATTGTTCCGTTCCTCATTTCCTCCTTCTCTGCCTTCATAAATCTCCTCCGGAGTCTTTTTCTCTCCTCCTTCCTGCCAGCCTAATCTTCAACATCCTTTGTCTCATTTCTCATCTGCCTCAGTTCAGCACATGTCTGAAGCATTTTCAGGAGAATAGAAGAAGGAAAAACAAATCACTTCCAACAGTTTGGAATTCAGTAGCTACTGAGAAGTGGGGGATCAAATTTGGAATTCAGTAGCTACTGAGAAGTGGCTACTGAAGATCAAATAAAAAAAAATAGAAATAACAAATAATGGTTTTAGGTACAAAAATGTAACAAAAATGAAATCAAACATCTTCATATTTGCTACTCTTTTTTGCAGCTACCTGAATGTAGAAGATACTTTAAAATCATTACTCTAAAATGGGCACAAAGAGCTGAATTTCCATCTAGTCTCACAGTCTCTCCTGCAAAAAAAATTGATATTCATGTCAAAATGCAGCAATGTTTCCATTTTCAGTAATATTTGACTATATAAATTTCCTTCTGCGTTCATTTTTCCTGTGATGTGTGTTTTTTGTTTTTCTCAGAGTCTGATCTTAACATCTTGGCTTCAAAGCCAGTCGATATTTGTCTAGACGCAGAGGATCAGGTTGGACTGTAAGTGGAGCAGAGATTACAGCAATCACAGGAGAAAATTCAATCACGTCAACAAGATGAAGCTTATCAGATCAGTCCTGTCAAAACTGATGGAGATTGGTCGTTATTTCTGTAACAAAATTTGCAGGGAGGAGGATAAAAGCTGTGCTGCTGCTCATCTTCTGCACACCAGCCGTGCTATAAAGACTTTGTCTTTTTTTCTCATTGCTTTCATTCTTGTTCTTCAATTCAGTTCACAGAACTGTTGGGAAACTGAATGAAATCTGAGGGAAAAAAAGAAAAACATAGGTTGAAAATATACTTCAAAAATAGCTATAGATTAGCAGAATGAAAATTTAAAAAAAATTACATATAACAAATATATAACAAATAACTTTTAAGCAAAAAAATCCGGGGCTAACATAAAATTTAACAAAATCTAACAAAATTTAAGATATGTTTGCAGTCATATCTTAAATTTTGCAATTTTAAAGAATGTTATCAATAAAATATCACAATTGGTGCAAGTTAGCCAAAACTGCCAAAAGCGACATGAAGAACAGTAGCCAACTCAAACGAGCCACATGGTAGTCATACTGGAGATTCAATGTAGCCAACAGATGGCAAAATCCAAAGCTGAATAAAGATAGCCATTAGACAAAATGGCTACCACAGCAAGGAGAGGGATGAACTTAATAGTAAACAAAACGAAATTTGCCAGTATTATAACATACAAAGATACAATTTCAGATAAAGGTTATTCACAAACATAGCTAGAAAAACACATTTGTTGTTATCATTTTTCACTTATCTGAATGAATTACAGTTGAGGATTTAGTCAACATCAGATTATCACAGTAACCAGTAGATAAATGACATGTACAGAGCACACTGGCCTCAGTGCTAACTCAACAGAACCCTAACCCTGCCTATGTCCATAAACTCACCACCACCACAACAAAACACACAGACTCAGCCTCTTAGCATCATAAGAGTAGTAAATTAGAGTAGTCTCTACTAAATTATTCACAACTGGACTCTGGAAGCTTCTTTATAGATCAGAACCTGGCGATTTCAACGTTCATCACATGCAGCTTTATTGACAGGAGGAGACAGATCCTGGAGGCAAGGACAGACAGAGAGAGATAATGAAGACGTTTTTCCCTGTGTTCTAATCAATATATATAGTCTCTCTGCTGCCGCAGCTGAGTCAGTGTGTGGGAGTGTGTGTGTGTGAGAGAGAGAGAGCGAGCGAGAGAAAGAACAGGAAGTCATTCATTGCAGTGTGAATTACCGGTAGAGTAACGTTACACACCTGACCTGAACCACTGGAGAACATATCGTGTAGGTGTGTGTACGTGTTACGTGTGTGTGAGCTGAGTATAAATAGGTAAAGGCCGCCTTTTTCCGCAGACATGATGGAGTATGCTGCAGCATATTTTCAGCATGTCCGTGGAATATAAATGCAGCAGCAGCGGTCGTTGTGTCAGTGTTACGTAAGTAAATGCTGCTGTGGGGAAGAGTATAGTACTGCTGTAGTACACAGTACCGCTGTAGTACACAGTACCGCTGTAGTACATAGTGCCGCTGTAGTACATAGTACACGATGCTACAGTGTTCACACGCAGGGTTAAAGAGAGGAAGACCAATAACCATTTTATTACCAGAACCAGTTTGAACGGATAATAAGTAGCTATTAAAATATAATTTAATAAATCATATACAGTATAAGTTAGTCATATTCGTTTGCAAGCGCGTTTAATTATTAGGAATGGCAACGTTAATTTCAACATAGCGTACTCAATACAGTAGGTGGCAGAAGAAGAGCACAAAGGAAACTGAGTTGCAGAAAAAGAAAAGAAAATTGGTAGCGTTAAAGGAGAGCACAAAGGAAACTGAGTTGCAGAAAATTGGTAGCGTTAAAGGAAAGAGAGATTTTCCAGCTGTATATTATTTTTTTTTGTTTCAGTTTCTACAGCAATAGGGGCGAAAACGTATTCGTTTCAACTGGTGGTCCTCTCTACCCTCGGATTAACCCCCGACTACGCTTTTTAAAAAGGTGTATTTTTTTGTTTTAGCAAGTGGAGAGTCACAAAATATTGTGTACGTTTGCTTTTAGTTGCACATGTAATTAGTCAAATATGTAACCGGCATACAAATACATTTACAATATTAAAATCTAAATAAGCATTTGTTAACAATATTAACTGGTACGTTCCAATGTTTTTATTAATACTTGACAAACGAATAAACAAAAGGTAATTTATGGTTCAGACTCGGTACTGAGCCTTGATTTAGCTGTTGACACGCTTGTACTTTATCTCCATCCAGTGGCCAGACGTGGAAAGCACACCAGGGTGTTAGACCGCAAGAGGTATAGCTGAAGGTCAGATGCTCTAGAACAATGTGTTCTCTCTTGAACAGTGCTGATTCTCACCATTGTGGTTCCGTGGATGGGACCGACCATTATACAGTTGATAAAACCAGAGAGTGAAGATCCAATCAGAACATGGGCTCCATTAATTTGACTTAAATTAGTGACAACTGGTAACTATTTGTAACTGGTATCACAAAATGTTATTTATGGATTTTTAATAGAGGAAACTACAGAAATAAGGTGTAAATGTGCCATTAGGTCCAGTTTCTATTGAGCTGTCATTGCTAAAAGTGTAAGCATTCTGCTTTTCAAACAATGCATCGAGATGTTTTTTTCAGCTAGCTTTCCACAAGTAGTTGCTGTTGCTATTTTTTTTTTTTTTTGAGTTGATTAATCAGAAGAGAATTATTTTGGTCAATAAAATGTAGGAAAACATGTTTTCATTCAGTACTTTAGCCTAAGGTTGTAGAAAACCAACCAGAACAGATTCATTTTTTGCTTGATTAGTCATTGCAAAAAATGATTATTCAGTGTTTTGGATTATTACATTCAAGACATCACACAATGAAATGTATAATGAATTGTCAGTAAGAGTAAGTTCCAGGAAACAGCTGAACAATGAAGTGTGAGAACGAGGCCAGGGTGCTGAGTCTGAAGGTTTCACAGTGTATAAAACCACCAGCACTCTGCTGACTCAATCCCCCTCTGACGTTGACGTCAGCACAAGAACAGTGAGCTGGGAGCGTCACGGCCCTGGTCCTTACAGTCGAGTTGGGCTTACGACACCAAGCACAGAGGCTGCCGTTGTACGGTGGTGGTGCAGTCACGAGTCACAATTGACTATTTGTCAGTTTGATGGATGAGTCTGGGCCTCGAAAAATGTCAGGAAGATGTCACTGTGCCAGCTCTAAGTATGGCAAAGAGGAAGCGTAATGACATGGGCTCAGTGTTCTGAAAATCTAATTGGCTGCTTAGTTCCATGTGGACTACTTTCAATAGTTTACTTTGACATTTAGGACAATTTTATTTTTCCAGTTTGTTAGGATTTTTTTTGTCATAACAGGGCACTAGTCCAGACCCAGAAGACCATAGTATAGAGTACATACATACACATGCACAAAGAATTCTAAGACATATGCATGTATGAATGTCTATATATAGTAGTATATTAGCAGAAAACTGCTCTCTCAGTCAAAATAAGGACTAAAAATTGTCCACTGTATGTAGGACTTGCACCTCATCACAAAACTGTCAGAACCATCAGCCAATCACAAGAGATAACAATTTAAAAAAGTGTAGCGCTAACGCTTTGGATATATTTTATTCATAACTAAAACAGAATCATAGAGACGTTTGTTGTAGCAATGGAATTTTTTAATATTTGTAAGATATAAAAATCTTTGTTTTTATCATACAATAACATCTTACCATAAATTTAGTCAAAGCAGGAAGAGTTTTTGCCACCAAACAATAATTAGACTATAAGTTTGATCCCCATGTGAGGTAAGACAGCTGGTTCATAAATCATTAATAGCCACAGTACAGGTCTTCTCTTCCACTCCTACAGCAACTTTTTGCTTGTTTTCAGATCCTGTAATGTAAGACATTCTCAACTCAACGAGTTCAGCACGGGAACTTACTCTGTGAAGTTTCCTTACAGTGATGGACATTTTCCCAACTGAGTGTGTAGAAAACCAGTGTTAAAGCGACAGAAATTGAAAGATTATGAAGGACAACAGATTAACATAGGGCTGTTTAAGATGCTCAATACTGAGTGAAGGTCTTCAGCGATAATAACCAGTGACTTGACACATAATTTAAATAGGGGAGAGCTTTATAGGAGAGTTAGGGTCGAACTCAACACCAGCTGCTCTGTTGTAAGAGGTCTTATCTGTTGTATGCACTGTCATGATGAATAGGTAGGAAGACATTCGGTTGTTCTAGTAGTAAATGAGCAAGGAAGAAGCAAGACTGTGTTTGTCATTTCCTCACTTTCAAAATATCATTACAAGTGTAATAAAACATGAACCACATCCCAAGGAAAAACTAGTATGTCTTTATATTTTAGAAATGATCATAGACTGGATATAAAAGGTGGGTCTCCTCTCTAAGTCATTTTTGAAGGCAGAATCATTTTGTTTTGGCTGTAATACTACTAAAAGCCAGCAGGGGGCTCTAAAGAATCTCTGCCTGCCACATACATCAAGTCAAACATTACAACTTCTCAAGTTTTTACTCCAACAGAAGAAAGAAATTAAATAAATGTCTTATTTTAATAACAGACCTTGGTGTGGAAAACTGGAATAGTTGGAAACTGAAGGCTTGCAATTTGGTAGTTTACTTATAAATACATTTTGCAAATATTTTATTATATGTGCAGAATTGTATCTAATTAGGAAGTTTTACATGTTGAATTGCACTAGAAACAATATTTTTGTGAATTCATCACATGTCCCCTTACTCATTCACGAGGGCAGCCGTCTCAGACCTCAAAGTACTGAGCCTAATAATGAAATCCACCAGAATTCTCCTTTAAGTCCGAAGACTGACGTGTGCACAGCATGTCTATTCGATATTTTAAACCACTATTTTTTTTTCTGGACAAAAAAAGAGAGAAAAAACTAACAGAAAAACCCCAAAACAATCAACAACAAAAGCAGTCAACACATGAAACAGCATCTACTATGCATTATCCAAGAAACACAGTGGGGAAAAAGAAGAGAAAATATAGAAGTCTAACATGCCACACTGTTCCTGGGCTGAGTTTTCTTTCACAGAAAGCCACCTGTTTTTTTTTTTTAAACCGTTTTTTCAGTTATAATAAAAATAAACAGACATCTCAAGCAGCTGCCAGCAGGAGAATCAAGCAGAGAGAAGAAGCCACACGACATCATCACGTCAGCAGAACATGCACATGACCCTGCAGCGTCCTGCTGCATGTCTCACTCACACAAACACACAGACACAGACACACACACACACAACACACACACACACAGACAGACAGCCATGCAACCTTTGAAAAAAAAAAAATATCCTGCTTCCGACATTTCCCAGAATCCCTGTTTTCTGGCTGTACCAAAGCCAACGAGGCATTTATGGCAATTTATTTTTTATCATTTTGTATCATAATAATATTCATATTCATAAATATAATGCTCCTTTAAAGACATAAACAACAGCAGCTGGACATCACTGAGGCAAACGTTGGTGCTGGCTGCAGCAGCAGGACGGCTGGCCATCAATATAATGCTCATAATCAAGCTTTTAAAAAAAAAAAAAAAAAAAAAGATTAACAGGGAGACAAAAAAACAGCAGCGGACAGACAGGCAGACAGATGGACAGACAGGCGGAGAGACAGGCGTGCAGCAAGAAAAAAAAAAAAAAAAAAGATTAACAGGGAGACAAAAAAACAGCAGCGGACAGACAGGCAGACAGATAGACAGACAGGCGGAGAGACAGGCGTGCAGCAAGCTGAGTGACAGCAACAAGGAGAGGAGGAGAAGAAAAAGAAGAAGAAGAAGAAGAAGAAAACTTTCATTGTCACAGCACAAAACTGGCTGCATCAAGTCTGTTGGCAGAACATGCACACACACACACACACATACACACACACACTCACACAAGTACAGTCAAAAAACTAATACATCTGCCAGAAAGCTGCTCCGACTATTTTTTTTTTTTGCCCTTACACCATCCATCATCAGTTTTTTAATGTCCAAAGAGACTGACTGACTAACAGCAACTGGAACAAAGAGGAGGAGGAAGAGGAGGATGATGACTACGAGAGCAGGAGAACAGTAAATGTTCCTTGGCTGGTAGTGACGTGTACACACTGACTGACTGACTGACTGACTGACAGGGTGGTTTAAGGTGCAGTTTTGGTCAGCCTCTGGTCAGTGAGATGACTAGTTTGTTGTTTTTTTCCCCCTCAGTCTCTACAGAGAAGTAGAGGGGAGCTTCTTAACGCGCCTCTGAGCCAAGAAGGAGCTCTCGATGGGCTTCAGCTCCGGGGTGGGCTGGGAGTTCTTCAGGGCAGAGTACGTGGCTGCCATGGCACCCTGGGAAAAAACGGCAAAGAGATTAGAGCCAGAATAACAATGACATGGGCTAAGTACAACAAATGTAGCCAAATGATGCTAACATGGTGGCTGCCATGGCACCCTGGGAAAAAAATGGCAAAGAGATTAGAGCTAGAATAACAATGACATGGGCTAAGTGCTACAAATGTAGCCAAATGATGCTAACATTAATCCACTTTATTCTGTATTTCCCTTCTCAAACGCTGGCTCAGGGTCCAAATATGGCACGTGAGTTTTGAGTTTAAAATAATTTGTTGCGTTAGAGAAGATAATTAAAAGAACAATTAAATTAAAGTTTGTTGGTAATTTTTGTGTGAACATTAGCCCTATTTGGTGTTAATACTAGCTAGCTAACTTTTAGCCCTTGCTATTGTTTTCAGTTTTAGTTTCTAGCTATATTGTGATTGTATTCTTGAAAAATAACATCATTTTAGTTAAAATTTTCCAATCCTTTTTCATCACCCACTTTATGTAGAATACTTCATTTAACTTATAACATAACGTAAAATATTTGTGGCTTTTTTTTTTTTTTTTTACCACACTTCCATGTTTTACCTTGACCAGTTTGGGGTCCTGATGTGGCAGCTGACTGTTGGGAAGTTTGTCTCTCTGGACGATCCATGGATGTTTGAGGACCTGTTTGGCCGTCAGTCTCTGATGTGGATCCACATGGAGCATCTTTGATACAAGGTTCTAATGAATGAAGACATCAGTTATATATTAAAAAACTGGTTCTGAGACAGAGTCATCTGAAGAGAACTGTAGAGGTTTGTTACTTTGGCAGCCTCTGACACCGTGTCCCAGTTTCCTCCCGTCAGGCTGAAGTGTCCGTGGCCTATCCTGTTCAAGATCTCATTGGGTGTGTCCTCGGGTCCATTGGCGAAAGGAGTAAAACTGGCAAAAGTAGATGTTTGTGTTTAAATAAAGGAACAAACGGTGGCAGAAACAGAGATATAATCATTATGTTTTTACCCAGCCAGCATGGTGTAGAGTAAAACTCCCAAACTCCAGATGTCACATCCTTCATCATAGCCCTGCCGCTTCAACACCTGACACACAAGGTAAATAAAACACCAATGATGTTTGTTCAAGACTCCACCAGTAGACCAGACTCTATTGACAGTGACTGAATACGGTGCGCTCACCTCAGGTGCCACAAAGTTAGCCGTGTAGCACGGAGTCATCAGCAGGCCATTGTTAGCGCGCAGCTGCTTAGCAAAGCCAAAATCACAGATCCTGATGGACTCTGGATTCCCTGACTCGTCAACGTAGAGGATGTTGCTGGGCTTCAGGTCTCTGTGCACCACCTGCAGGACAACACAGAGATTTCTTTACAGCAATGGCCAGGAGAGGAAAGTCAACGTTTAAGACAGAGCTGGTTTCAATGAGCTTTAATTCAAAAGCTTCAAAAGGAGGAATATTTTGAGAGATGTGTGATAACTGGATCAGCGCGGTGCTGGAGCTGCTGTTGTTGTTGTTGTTCCTCACCCCCTGTGAATGCAGATACTCCACGGTCTTAGTGATGGTGTGGAGCACAGCGCTGGCCTCTCGCTCTGAGAAGAACTTCTGTTTGAGGATGCGGTCCAGCAGCTCACCTCCACGCATGAGCTCCGTCACCATGAAGACCTGCTTGCCGTTGTCATATACCTGACCACCCCCCCAAAAAACAAACAACAGATGTTTGTAAAAACAACATTTAAATACTTAATCATAATAATACCAGGGCATCACTAGTGTGTGTGTGTGTGTGTGTGTTTGTGACTCACATCCTTCAGTGTGATGATGTTAGGATGCTGTCCATATCTGAGCAGAATCTCAATCTCCTCTGAAGGGTCTGTACTGGTTTTGTCAATCATCTGTCAATCACAGGAATGACGGACACACAAAAGGCTGACTTTTTAAAAAAAATCCTTACTTTTGTATTTGTCAGCTCATAGTTTGTACTCTTCCTGTGTTCCCACCTTGACGGCGTACTCTGTGTTGGTGGCTTTGTGGATGCAGCGTTTACAGACAGAGAAGGAGCCCATGCCGATGTCTTCCTTCAACACGTAGCCATCACTGAAGAGCAGGTTCTTCCCGTGTAACTGCTGCAGAGCAGGAGCGGAAAAATGTTCAGAGAGATGTGAGTGAAGACACAACTGACAACTGGGAAAGATAATAACGACTTGGAGGATTGTGATTTTTTTTTTTCCTCCCTCAGTGTGAAATAGTCTGATGTATAACATTCTCTCCCTGCTTCTGTCAGGCGTTTGAGACAAGAGGATTGTATCTGCTCTAGGCTTCACAACAACAGCCTCAGCCTCCTACAGTATACATATAGTATACATATTTAAAAACCTCAGAGAGTATCAACACCACCAGTACTGTAGGATTTAAAATTTCTGTTTTAGAAACTGACAAGAACACAGATAAATATAATTATATGTTATAATGTTATCTTTTTTTTTTAGTCACATGATCAATAAGAAATCAGCCTCAAACTCCACGTGGTCCGTTGTCAGTAAGGCTGAATCAGGTCCAAACATAAAGCTAGATGTTATTTAGTTTGGACCCAGCCGTGTCTTTTCTCCGTCTCCTCTGTCATGTTGATACCTAAACAGCTCATTAACGTGTTCATCTGTGTTCGTGAAGAGCTGCTGCCACTGTGTCTGACCTGGACGACAGGATGTGGCGGAGGCTGCACAGGCTCCACTAAGCCTTCCTCCTCCAGCAGAGTGGAGGCGATGAAGCTGAAGCCTCTGAAGAGTTGGTGAGCTCCAGCACTGGGGGGCACGCCGGGGGAGTCTGTATCACAAGCATTCAAGGTCAAGTGATGGAATAGAAAGAACATACTGGAAGCAATATGCTCTTAAACTATGATCGTATTCAGAAATGCATCACCATAAACTCCACTTCCAGACTAATGTATGTTTTTACAGGCAAAACTATAGCTGCCTTTAAAATAGGGTCATCACCGTGTCTCTCTCTGTCTTTATAGGAAAAACACCCTGTAATAACTGCCTTTACGGAACTGTTTTCAAGGGTCAAATCTGACACCACAGACGCAGTCAAATCTCTGGCCTGGGGGCCAGTTATGGCCCTGTAGGTTTTATGTGGTCCCTGACTTTTAATGACCATCCAGTGTCATAAAAGCTTGGTAATAAACACATGCATGTTTTAATACCCTGTAAAGTACTGTAGTAATGTTTTTACTAGTGATGGTTAAAAAATCATTTTCAGTGTTGTTGAATTAATTAAAATACATAAAAAAGTTCAGGCTTTAGGGAACTAAAGGAACTAACAAAAACAATTGTTGTCGAGTGAATTAGTGGATTAAAATTAAATGTCTTCACTATTTGAGTACTACAGGACAGAGGTACTCGTGGGATAGTAATAATAATATGATACACAAAGTCAATGTGATGCATTTACAACATCCTCCGACCTTTGGGAGTGCGGGAGGTGAACTCAGAGTCAAAGTAGAAAGTGTCGTCAGGACGAGCCACTGCAGGTCTGAACGGAGGCTTCAATTCTCTCCTGAAGAGTTTCTGGAGAAAATAAAAATATTGAATGACATTCACAGACTGCTGACTGTATGACCCTGAGCACAAACATTTTTTTGTTTTCAAATATTCCCCAAGGACAGATTTTTAAGTCCAAAATGTTCTCTTTAGAGGACAGAAAACAATCTGCCCGTTTTAGCATTCATCCTTTTTCAACTAAAGCTCAAACCCAAGTGGCAGAAATGTAGCTTTAATAATTGAGTGATTAAGTTTGACTTATGCTTTACTGAGGGTTAGTTTATTGAAAACAAGAGCTAGGTACTTGCTCATGGGAGATACACACCATACTAGGGCAGTGCTAACATGCTAAATGTAAGCACATGGCTAACAAGCTGAAATATGTGCTAATGTATATCACCAACTCTTACATTCCAGTCGATGGTGGAGAAGAAACAGTGGCGTTTGATTTCCTCTGCTCCGTCAGCACCAGAGCCTGTTGGACACACATCCACATTAACTCGGTAAAATCCTAACCAAACACCAACAACGTGACATACAGTACATGACTGAATAATATAGGAGTAAATGTGTGGCCAACAGTGCCATCTGTGATGATCCTGCTCAGGAGCTGAAACTGACCCAGTCTGTTGGTGGGGTTCCTCTTAAACAGAGCCCGGAGCAGAGACTGTGCCTCAGCACTCAGGAACTGAGGCATTCCCAGACGAGCCCTGCAGGAAGAGACACCACACCATGCACCGCGTGAACTATTTCCCCCGAAATCTGTTCTGTGTTGTTTTTTTAGACTCTCCACAGAGAGATTTTAGATTTCTCCACATTTCTATACTCACTTCAAAATAAGGTTCATGGTTTCTTTGCGGTCCTTCCCTTGAAATGGCAGCGCTCCTGTTAGCATCTCAAACTGTGGGAAGAAAATATCAAGCTCACGCACAGCCAATGTTTTTATTTTCTACGCTCTACACAAACCACTCTTGGTTCCCAAAAACATCATGTATTTACAATGAAGCTCAAAAAAACTGTTAAATAAAAAGCAGACTGCTGTAAAAGAAAAAAATATATATTTACTTACCATTAGTACTCCAAATGACCACCAGTCTGCGCTGTGGATATGTCCCTGTCTATTTACAACTTCCGGTGCCATGTACTCCACAGTGCCACAGAAGGAGTAGGCCTTCTTCTCATGGTCAATGGCTTCTTTACACAGACCGAAATCTGAAAAGAAAAACACAAAGTGTCCAACAGTACTGTAGTATTCCAGGCTTCTTTGTATTTTAAAAAGCAGTAAAATAAAAAAAAAGCAGTTCTCCAGTCCAGCCTTCGTCTGAACTTCTCTTGCTGTATAAAAGTAACTTCACTACTAAAACTGCAGCAACAACTTGAATGAGTCATAATTTTACTGGGGATTTTTTCTTATCTGCAAATATCAAGAGGCTGTGGAGTGTGTGTGTGTGTGTGTGTGTGTGTGGTATATTAAAGAGACGTACGGACTCACCTGTGAGTTTGATGTGACCCTCTTCATCAAGGAGAATGCTATAGGAAAAATGTTACAGAAATGATTATTTACAGTAACTATTAAAAAATGTAGAACGCACCAGCCCAGACCAGGACATTGTTGTTGTTTATTTTGTCCCACTAAAAGTTATTTTTAGTGTAATTTAAGTAATTTTACCTATTATTTCTAGGCTAGCACTTTTATGGCTTTTTGTTTGACTTTTGTACCTGTAACTATGTCTGTAGCCAACATAGCTAAGCTAATGTAGCTCTTTAAAAAACAAACAACAAACCTTTCAATAACTTCAAGTAGACATGTTTTATTACCTTTTAGCTAATTGAAATTGTCTTTTTTTACATAAGACTTGGATAATTTAGGCTAAAACTATTTCACCTTTTTCACTTTCTTAGTACTTCTTTCAGCTCTTTTGTAAGTTAAGCTAATTTTGGGCTAATTATTGACCATTGTAGATTCTATCTCTGAGTAGCAAATGTACTATTAAATATTACAAGTTAACAGTATCTTCACTCTTTTTTAACTACTACAATCAAGTAGAGAAAATACACCTTAAACAGAAAGGCAGCATTTAAACACCATGTGAGCAATGTAGCATAAATAACCAGAAAAGCTATAATAATGTTAAATCAGGCACAATTCCATTCATGTAATTCCTTTTTAATGAAATAAACAAAACTTAATCTACTCCTGACAGTGAATAGAAACATCACCAGTGTTGGTTCATGTTTTTGGCTTCACTTATTGATCCAAAAACAACAACCGTCTCCAGAGAACATTAAAGGATAAGAATAATCTTTTGTGTGAGGATTAGAAGAATGTACTCGACCAAGAACAGTGATGATCCAGTGCCAACTTTCACTATTTCTGTCCGACTGAATAGCAGTTCTTTTAGGGTTTTTTTTTAGTTTGAAAAAGATTGTATATTTGCTCTGGTCAGCTTCAGTTTGTGTGTTTACGGCTGAGCTTTGCTTCTTACTTTTCAGGTTTCAGGTCTCTGTAAATGATGCCAAGGCTGTGAAGGTGATCCAGACCTAAGGCCAGCTCTGCCAGATAGAACTTCACATCCTCCTCTGTGAACATCACCTGAGAGGAGACACAAAGAACCAGAGGAGAGAAGATGAACCTGTGAAAACCACAGCACCACCGTGAGAATAAAACAACAACCAATCAACGCCGCTCACTTCTTTGGAGAGTCTGGTGAAGAGATCTCCTCCTCTGAGGAAATCCAGGATCAAGTACAATTTCCCTTCAGTTTGGAATGCTACACAAGTAGAATTAAAATGGAAAAAAAGTTCAAGGCATGTTGAGACATTTGACGTAAGTTTTTCGTCTTAGTTATTTTAATGTTCTTACTGACACATAAGGTGGACTCACCATAGTGCAGCTTGACAACAAACGGATGATTGACATCTGCCAGAATGTCCCTCTCCATCTTGGTCCTCACACGGTCTCTCACTGAAGGATATAGAACAAGAATTTATGTTAAGTGTGTTTTAAATTCCTGGTTGTTGTAACTGATCTTGTCTGAGCTCAACTAAAGTCAACATTCTGTTATTGACTTTTATTTGCTGTTTGTCAAATATTTTCATTTAAATGTAATTTTAACTTTGAAGGAGGTTTTCAGTTTTAGTAAATGTTGGTTGTTTTTTTTATATAAACCTTTTTAACAGGATTGTCTACTTCAGGGTTGATGTAAAGTCAGTTTTTTTCACTTTTCTGTTTACTTATATTTTTTATTGGAACAACACTTAGACTTTTCTGTTTACTTATATTTTTTATTTGAACAACACTTAGACTGCACAACATAATAAAGTTATGTACATTTTCCCCCGAGGCTTTAAAAGAAACATTTCCAGGACTTTATTTTTCCCCCGAGGCTTTAAAAGAAACATTTCAAGGACTTTATTTTTTTTAAATGTTTTTAGTCATGTTTTTGTGCAATTCTGAGCTAACGTTGTTTTTGTTTTTTTTGACTACTTCAGGGTGAGCACAACTTTGAGAAACTGTGTTTGTTATGGAAGCCATAATGGAGAATTGTTTAAAAAACATTAATTAAAGCACAAAAAAATTCATATTCAAATATTTAAACATCCCCTCTTCAGCCCCAGACCTTTTAAGATGATCCTGGCAGATACATGAAGTCTAAATACATTTTTAAGATTATTCTATATATGATGTAATGTTTGTCATTTTTACTCTTTTCATATATATACATATATATGGAACTCTATGAGAACATTTTATTGAAAATAAAGACAAGACTGCAGACCATGATTCATCTTTTTGCCGTTTCCCTGCCTGAAAATATGTAGATCACTGTCGTGGTGACACTAAAGTCAGACCGTATAAAAAAATCCAGCAGTTCGTTCCATCAAATGCTCTTTTTAAAGAAAAACAAAACTGATCTAAATCTAAACAGGTTGATTCAGGTGGGGAGACCTGATCTGTGCTGTGTCAGGCTCAGTCAAACCACCACAGCAGGGTTTCATACTGGTGT
This sequence comes from Cynoglossus semilaevis, assembly GCF_000523025.1. Taxonomy (NCBI): domain Eukaryota; kingdom Metazoa; phylum Chordata; class Actinopteri; order Pleuronectiformes; family Cynoglossidae; genus Cynoglossus; species Cynoglossus semilaevis. Next base: position 8,063,085 of record NC_024307.1, on the reverse strand, counting down.
GACCAAAGTCAAACAGAGGCCACTGTTACCAAGAGATTAGCCCCGCCTACATGAAAAACACATTTCCAAAAATCTCATCATCTCAGCACAGGTGCAGTTTTGAAACCAATGATAAACAAACCTGGTCACTAGTATATTTTTAAACGGGTTAATCTGTGATTAATCTTAAATCTTGAAATGTTTGACAATTTTTTGTTCCAACATGGCTATACTTGATTCTATTTTTTCAATTGTATTTTTATTCTTGGGTTATCGGGCGTTTAAAGCCCATGCATAATCATGGTTTTGCAGAAACAAACAAACACACAGCCAGGGCATTCATTTTGATGTCTATAGCACTCCCATCGGGAGGGATGAGGAACTACAACAGGCTCTGTTTTAAGCTCCTCTCGCCTTACCTTTAAATTTAAATATATAAAAATTGTTACTGAACTGTTTTTTTTAAGTCCAAACAAAAGGCTTTTTTAACGTTGTTAAAACTTTGTTTAAAAATACAGCCCCATACATTCATGGGACGTTAAGATTGAGCTAACTTCTTAAAGATGAACTTAGCCTTGTGCTAAGTGCTAATTCACAGTATTGGTTTCTAATAGTCAGCTATAGCACAAATGCTTATGTGATTCTTCACTTTTTAATACATGGTTAACCAGTAATTGTTAATGTTTAGAAATGTTTGAAAAAGATGGTGTGGTTGTAATATTTTATTCGTTTATTTCTCTATAACTGTGACTCCAGGTAGTTTGTTGAGGAAACTGTTATGCTAACTGCTAAGCTACATACTGAACCTACATGCTGGCAATGGGCAGTGTAATAAGTGATTTCTTCACTGGTTACCTTTGAGAGTGGCCTTCTTCAGTACCTTCATGGCGTACAGTTGGTTAGCATCCGGGGCGGTCACCTTCCGCACCAGGAAAACCTGCGATTATCCCACATTAACAAATAGACAATTAGCAGCAACTTAGATTAGTATTTTCTAAATATAATGAAAATGCAAAGTCATTGATGTGAAAGAGTTTGGAAGTCTGAAAATAGGAGGGGGGAGAAAAACGAAGTAGCGTCACCTTCCCGAAAGATCCTTGTCCCAAAACTTTGAGCAGCTCAAACTGCGAAGCGTCGGCCTTCTCTGATCCTTCTTTAACCACATGGGTGATGTTGATCTCCTTGATGTCTCCATCGTCCTGAAGGGTGAGGACAAAACAGTGACAATGAGACCGGCCATTTACCAACAACATGTTATGAGGAATGTCCAAAAATGTTCAGAGACAGATGTCATCACCTTCAGAATTTTCTTTAAACCAAAAGAAAAAGGAAAGGATTCTGTGACTTAAAGAGATTTTTTTTTTTTTTTTTTTAACTTTGTCTTAAAATTTTGTTTTAAGTTTGTATTTGCAGGGACACGGTTGTATACACACAAACAGTTGAAGCGGACTTCATCTGTGGGCGCGTCTGTTGCTGTAAACAGGAGTGCATAGAAATACAGTAATGTTCAGCAGAAAGAGGAAGCACAAGATGAAAAGCAGTGTGTGTTTGTGGGTGTGTGTATGAGTCTGTATGTATTTTTTTTAACATGTTACTGGAAATTACAACCACAACTTCAAATAGCTTATACTAAGTTTATTTATGTTGCTCAATAATTTACATAGAAATACATTTCAAGGAAGTGCATATATATATATATACATATATATATATATATACGAACTTCCTTGAAATTTCTCATACTAATCATTAGTGAGAAAGAAAATAATAATTTAGAATATCAAGAATCAAATACATTTTTTTAACCTCTCTGGAACACATACACACAGGGTGGGGCCAACCTGTGTCACCCCCCGGTCACAGCACAACCACAACTTCATCAACACCCTTCAAAATCCATCAGAGTTTCA